>NC_088343.1:1572857-1898571 GCF_036884655.1 Musa acuminata AAA Group | reverse complement strand
GAACAGGTTAAAGTCCCATGTTATATAAAGAGTTTCCAGTTTTAGTGCTCTCAGCTAGTTTCCCACTGAAGTAGTCACAGTTGGAACCTACTCTTGCATGTAACATGAATCCATCAACAAACAATAATCTGGTGCTCCAATTACCTCCAAGATACCTTTCAGACAAACTTCCAATCTTAAAATATTCATTTCAACATAGTTTCATGGATATCATTGCTCTGCGATTCTCATCACCCATGCAACATTCTCCACCTACACCAATTGTTTCTCTTCTGCATTGTGTAAGATCCGTCTCTAACACCCCCTACACCAGAACCTGCCAGTCCTATAAAGAATGCACACTGGTAAAAAGTTGTTGAAATGATTGTGAGAAGGTAGTATAAAGCATAAACCATGGTTCATATGCTGCTTGGTATGAATAATACCAACCAACGTTTGTTGTACCACCCGAGTTGGTACGGTACGGGCGGTATAGACTGGTCCGACTGGCAACCGAGACGTGAATCACCCGAGTTCCCATCGGCATACCCTAGCATACCATGTGTTGGCACACCGGTACAAACTGATATATATACCAACCCAATATATCTCCGTGATGGGTCCGGTACTCGAAATGGTGAAACCTGGTACCAACCAAAATTTACTGATGTGACCAAGGACTGGTATTGGACCATATTGTCTAGCACTGATCAATATTATCTTTTTACTCTTTTTAGGGTGATACCAGGGGTACAGATCAGTATACGGCCAGTATTGTCCCAGTTTGAACAATATCTGACAAATATTTAAATTATTGGGAAACAGAATCATACCTTGCTCCCTTTGATCTTCTTGTACTGACCGAATGACTGTTCCAACTATGCGCTTTAGGAAAGAACTAGCTTTTAGCTTCTGCAAAGAAAATTCTTGATGAGATGCATACGTGAATAAAAGAAAATTATACAAAAAAAACAAGGTTAAACATCTTGAAACTTCATAAAGCACATGCTTAGTATATAAAGCAGAAAAAGAAACAATAGGATAAATTTATTTTCTTTCCATGTGATAATTCTTTCACAAATAGTAGAAAAATGACCAAGACACAAGACTAGCTGACTAGGTAACAAGTATTCCAAAGAACTTGATTTCCTAACTTAATTTACAAGACTAACATAGAGAAACCAAAAAGCACAGCCAGACAAGATCAAAGGATCTGCAACCAAAATAAAAAGAATATACTATGATCCCACATTCAAGATTGAAGTGTCAGCTCTGCTTTGATATGTACCTATATACCAAGTTTTTAAATTTCTAACTGATACCTATATAAGGAATCTATCGGACCAGTGCAGTACCGATGCATCAAGCAGTATACCAACCCACACTGATGGATACTAGTCAAAGGCTAAGAACCAGTTGTCGGATCGGTAACCAATGCATCAAGCTGCTGCTCTGCCACCTCATTACCCCACTGTGTTGCAGCACCCTCCTCTGCTTCATCTCCTCTTCCGTTGCCTCCTTCTCCTCCTCTTCCTCATCCTCCTCCTCTCCACCATCTACTTCTCCTTCCATTCTTCCTCCTCCCCTCCACTCTTCTCCCCCTCTTTCTGTTTGGTCCATGCCCATCAGTACGTCAGTATGTACCAAGGCCATACCGGTCCGATAAGTGAACAAAACTTGAAATCTTGCTTAACAAAGCCCTAGTGACACAACAAAGAAATATGGTGTGCTCATTAACTTTGCTCTTGGAATACGGGGTGACATAACATGTGGGTGTGGTTTATGAATAGAACAGCTTTGCTTGGATCATGGCATGTAAGAGATAGACATGATAGGTTTGTCATTTTTTATTGTTGTTCTCTTTAATCATAATTAGATCGCTTACAATGTCAAATAAATTTCTATGATTATTTAAATCAGAACTTATGCATTTGATTAGGTCAAAAATAATGGCCGTAGAAGACCTTTAGATATCATTTTACCGTTTACTCCTTTGTCGCTCTGCTCTATCTTAAGTGAGTTACAGAATAGGAATGTCTGATGTGATTACATTTGTCTTTAACTGGGTTATGTCTATAAACAATGACATTTAAGAAATTGTCCCAGCTTTCAACAATATTATCCACACTCCACAAACACAAAGGTAAGGTGTCTTATGAATCAGGATGCAAAAGACCCAATAATGGTTAAGGTTTAGGGTTGTGCAGAAGTGCCAATCAAAAAAACAGTCCCAACCAACACTCAGTCTGATATATTTTTGGGTTTTCTACAATGACCGGTTCAGTTTTGTTCGAGAAAGTGAGTCTAACTTCTGGTCCGATTTGATTTGGCATTCAAGCAGAATTGTCCAAACCAAATAGTGCACACCAATATATGTGTATTAATATGAAAATATTTCAAACTTTTAATAAGAAAAGATTTCAAACTTAGAAATATTGATCTAGCAGCGTTCGATCATATATAATATACTAACAATGTATTCTATAATCTATTTGATCCTTATGAATAAACGATACTTTATGCAAAGTGTAATTATTTATAACACAACATCTTAATAAACAATTCATTCTAGAATTAACAAATCATCAAACTGAAAAAGTTGAAGTTAGGTTCAACTTTTTTCTTATAGTTCTATTAGGCTAGATTTCAAATTCTTAGTCCAAACAAGAACCGTTCTTTTTTTTTCTTTTTTAAACCAAACTGAACCAATCCATACCAAGTAAGCAGAAAGATAGCAGGTAACTATGGGATTGGTGATGTACAAAGCAAACATATGAACTAACACAGATGAGAAGATGCCTAATCCAACCAAATCATCATATCTGCTCTCAACAGTAGCCAACTCAATGGAAGACCTATTGGGGAATTCCACATGCTATTTATCACATATCGAAGATTTTAAATGAAACATGTATGTCTTTCATAAGTGGTCCAAAAGCCCCTCAAATAAGTACACAATTAGGGTGCAAAGTTAGTTGCTGTCACAATTGTCATTTATGATACATATATGAGGCCACATGTGTGCCACATGGCTACAAGTAAATCAAATTTCCCATAGATGTCATTTACAGTACATATCATACGTCTTCGATATAAATTTAGAGGTAGCTAAAAAGGGGCATGATTGAAATTACAACACCAAATTAAATTCAAGGTAACCTATTATACCATATGCCTAGATATAACAAAAACAACAACAACAAAGCCATAATTTCCAACTATTTAGGGTGCATTTGTCAAAAATGAGATTCGAACCTATACCATATACTTAGATAGGTGGCTAAAATATTGCAACTATAGTTTCGCAATCATATAAAACACAACAGTAAGAATCTTCAAAAAGGAAAATTGGAACCAAAGTCCAAAGCTCATAATGACATGGAACCATGTTAAGTTTAATGCATGCCACCCCTGATCCCAATTAGAACCAAAGTCCAAAGCTCATAATTAGTTTCATACATAAAGAATCTTTTAACTTTGTGGCCCCTGCTACCCCTCTAAATCCACCACTCATCCCAATTATCCAAATGGCAAAAAGTTTGATGAATTAGACGAGAAAAGAAATACACGGGAACTAGGAGACGAGGAAGCGATATAGACTTTGTTTCCAACAAGAAAGTCATGTCCAAAATCATTTCGAACAAGAAAGTCATACGTGCCAAATCATAGTCCTGGCCATTATATAGAAATCCAAATTCCACAGATTTCTCCATCTCCTAAAGATCAGATTTGGTGTTCAGTTGGGGAATTTCGAGCATGGGAATACATGGATGAGGATCTGTATAGGATATAGAATCCCAATGCAACCATGGTCGCCAAACTTGACCAACACTAACCAGTTTGTGACTCTAGATACTTTTTAATTTGGCTATTTCACAACATTCAAGCTACTGCACCTTTAACTTTTGGTGTTGAAACACGAGAAACATTTCTGTTAGATGTACATTACCTCTTCAGATCCCTGAATCCGCTCCATCTCCATTTGGGATAAAATGATTTTCTTCTTCTTTGAAATGCAGGTCTCTATTGATTGCATCAATTGTCTCTCCAAAGCTTTAATATCTGATTCTTCAATCTCCCTAAAAGGAATTTCAAGATATCAATAATAATTCAATTGGACTGGAAATAATAAGTTTGCAGCTGTATTCAAGAATTAAGCATCTTGCATGACTAGATAAGCACTTCAGCATTATCGAAGCATCTTGCTTCTGAAGGCAATCAAGCATTCTAGCATGTGGTCTAACAGATGGTTACTCATTTTCACAACAGTTCAGGACAGAAGATCCGCTGAAAACAATCAACTAGAGTCTTTTTAAGGTATGGCACAGGTTTTTAATACCTTTTCAGGCTTCAGCCAACTCGAGAGTACAAGACGACAGTGCACGGCTAAGTTTCAATTAATATGGTACCTCACAGATCAAGACTATGAAGTGCAAATAAGATAATTGTGAGCTGCACATTGTAGTATACATTGGGGAACCTCCCATCCCTATGCATAAATGTAAAGGAGTATCCAAGATCATTGAACAAGCAAGCTACGTAAAACACCCAAAAGGCTTAAACCACTAAAATAACAATAGTCCACTTACTATTAATTCTAAAAGGTAATTGCATTTGTCAAGTTCAACTCACAAAGCAGAACTTCCTTGTATGTATCATTTTATAGAAACATTTAACCAGGAAAAAACACAAAGTAAATAATTCTATGAATTAAATACACCTGATGAATAGGGATAAATAACTGTATGGAAGATTAACAGCTCCAAAGCCAGATAGTACGGCCATGACAGTGACACCTATGACACCAATTCTGCTAACTAACTGAGGTGTAGTGAAGAAACCTGCAAAGAAAAGAATCGTAGCATGCACTTTGTTAAAATTGGTATTCAGCAGCTTTAAAATATTTATGACATGGTAAGAGCATATTTTAGATGTGAACGACAGACCCAAAATTTCTTATTTGAACTTTAGGGGAAATAAATATCTTCCACCTATATTTGACACTCATGCTTGCAAAAAATGAATTCTTAGAAGTTAGAACAGAAATAAGGTACTACATGCTGTAATGCCATGAGTAGAAAGATAAAAAAAAGAAGCTACTATAGGCGTGGAACTTTAATATGGCAAACCACAAACACACAACATTGACACTTTCCTTGACAGACGTCAATCAATTTCCAGTCCATGCTGCAGATACTTCAATTTCTTAAGCAGCCACTACACTGGCAGACCAATTAAACTGGTAACTAAATTGAGTATCTCATCAAGGCCTAGAAAGTAGCTGAATTCTAGGCTCACAGTGGACCGTATTTAGGAATGTTAAATGCATAGATTAAAACTCCATGTGCATCTTAGATAACAACTTTGCCATTCAGAAAAAAGAATTCTATTTTTCAAGCACTAGTTTATTTATTTCTAGTTGTTGCATAACATTTTTTAATAAAGTTGTTTGTTGCAGCAGCTCAATCGAACTTGTAGAGCAAGTGATCGTATTAGGGACAAACTACTATTGCTGCAAATTTCTAATACATTATGACATTCTGATTGTGATGTTAGAATAAATCAAATCACAAACAAATGCAAATGCATTTGTCCTATTTGTAAACTAAAACTGGTTAAGGATCTTTAAGGACTCGGAACCAGCCAAAGAAGTGTAACTTCAAAGGACAACATATGAGGTCAAGATGTCACGAGTCTGGGAAAGCCTAAGTCAAGACTAATGGGCTAAGTTAATGAAACAATTACCAAACAATGGAATACCTCCATCAAATAGAAAAGTTTTCGAATCAAACCTTTTTCTGGAGAAGGCATAGGAAAGTGAATTCCCAAGCGCCAAAAAACATAAAGAAATGCAAACAAGAATAAGGTAGCTCCAAATGCAGCTCGTTCTTTCCTCACCGCTGTGATCAAAAAAAGTAATTTGTATCAATTAATACATCAATGAACCAAGCATAAACAAATAATACAAGCCAACAATAAATTATTGGACAACCACACTTAAACACTTTCATTTAATAAGATGTAAAGTTGGATGTGAACTACATTCACCTTGTTAAAGAGCTTGAGAGAGACCACACACATTTGAGATCCCATGGAGAACATAAAGAAATAAATACACAAAAGCAACATTATATCAGTGTTTTTAAAAACGTTAGGCGCCAAGGTCCCAAAATGCCCGAGGCGTTAGACACCCGCCTAGATGCCCGCCCGAGTGAAACAAGGTGTTCTAAAATATTAAAAATATATTATGATTGATAGATATGATCATAAAAATAAATATGACACAACATGGTTTCTACTAATGGAAACCTATGCTAAACAGGGTTCTAACCAGTGCTAAAGAGAGAGTTCTAAAGAGTGGATCAATATGGTGCTAAACAGTTCTAAAAGAGGGAACTGAGAAGAGGAGTAATTGAAGGCTGTTGAGGAAAGAGAGGGCAGCGGACGAAGGCGGTGGCCATGGGGTGGGGGGGTGGGGGGGCATTAGTTGGTTTGATTGAACCAACTTGCGCGTTTAATCGAACCAAGCATGAACCCCGACCCAACTTCACTCGGGTGCTCACCCGAGGTGCTTGGGCTCAAGCAAGCGCTCGAGCGGTGCTTCATCGAAATGTCTTGCCTAGAGGTTTTGCGATGTGCTCAGGCGAGGAAAACACTGCATTACATCTTCTACTTGAAGTTCGAGACAATCGAGTTGGTAGGACAATATTAAACTATCATAAAAAAGGTTCATAATTCATATTAGTTTAAATCATCAAGTTAATACTTCGTATATCACAATTAAACAGTCAAATGACCTTTCTTTGTCCCACTGACCTCTTGGAGTTTTCTTAAGAATGTCAATTATAATACCAAAATCTCACTTGCACACAGACCAAAAATCACATGCTGCAGCAATAACTTGGGGTCAAGTCAAACCCACTAGATTCTACCAGATTAATAGTCTAACATCTAGAAATATTCTGTGTCAGTGAAACATAGCTCAGTTGGAATCAGAATGAGCATCCCAGACTGGGAAACAGCACATCAGTTATAGCTCACAACTACAGCAAATCAATTTATTTCTCCTTATGTATACCTCCCCTCCCCAAACTTTCTGTTAAGTGTCTCACCAATCATAATGGAACAATGACCAATGAGTAGAATGATAATAATATCCAACAGTCATATAACCCACTTTCTAGAAGTGAGAATTGGCTAGGATGATAATAACATCAGGTATAAAGATATAAGGTTGTTCATTCCAGAAAATTTTGCCTATATTCAAATTTCTCGTTACATTTTTTTTTCCTTCTACATTCCTTTAAATTCTAAATAAGCATAGGGCGACCAATTAAAAGATACAGCCAGTATTTATTTTAAAAATGTTCATGACATGATTTCAGTATATATCACAAACATGAAAATTGAAAGAAGAGTTGCAAAGGTTAATGGGGCTGCAGAACATACCACTGTTCCTGAGAATCAAATAGCAATGATAATACGGCAATACAAAAACCAGCAACATGATCAAACAAAATAGATCAATCTTCCAGTTTATCCATCTAGCCCTGCAAACCAAAAGACTACTACATGAAACGCATGTAAGCCAAATCCCAGATAAACCTGCACCAGCATCAAGAAATAAATGTAACCAACTAAGACAAAAGCATTTCATGGGGAGATCTATACGCGATGGAGCAGTATCAGCCAAGTGTCACTATATTACAGAAAGATCAGCCACCAAAACGGAAGATCTACTGCGAAAGGCCTAGGCAAAACTAAGAGAGAAAAAGAAGATAACTATATAGCTAAAACTGCTTCAAAGATCGCCAAGGAACACTTCAAGGAATTGAAATCAAAGGGCCAATCGTATTCGAAAAGACAATCCCTGGAATCAAGAAATGAGCCCCAGAATCCAAAGAACACTTCAAGAAATTGAAATCAAAGGGGAAATTGTATTCGAAAAAACGATCCCTAGAATCAAGAAATGAGCCATGGAATACGGAACCCTAGAGACGCGTAATCTTGATAGCAAATCAAACAAGAGGGAGAGACGGAGAGAAAGAGGCGAACTTCTTGGAAAGTACGGGGAGGATCTCGAAGAGGACGAGCTGAAAGAGGTTGCAGGAGAAGGCGAAGACGAGGCTGAAGAGGATCTGGACGAGGGCGCGCTTCTCCTCGTACTCCTTGTACAGGCGTCGGTTCAAGAACCAAAGCCCGCCCCATGCCAACAGGGACAGCGAGCCCACCACCACCGTTCCCTCGTACATCATCCTCCACCCCGACTCCATTGCTGCCGCCACCGCCGCCGCACCACCTTCTCCACGCTCTCTCGCACCTCCTCCGGTGGATCTGATCTGAGGATTGTCCGCGTTTTGAATCATCTTCTCCTTTTGTGTGCGTGGAGGGCGGTCCCGTACATATGACGTGTCAACTTAGGGGTAACTTAAACTGATAAATTAGTAGACGAATTTTCGGAAAAAAAAACCTGCGAGTTTAAGAATTTTCTATATACAACCCCCAATTTGAAATTCTTTCGTGATAAATATATTATTGTTTTTATTTTTATTTTCTAATAAATATTATATATATATATATATATTTCTTAAACTCCTGTCATCGTCCTTTATACTGCTAAGGGTTCATCGTTATCACTTACAATCTTCACACAAGGGAGGACTATCGTTGTTAACAAACTTGATCATTCCTCTCCACCTATTGCTCTCGCACAAGGGCTCGTCGTTGCCATGAGCAACCATAGTTACTCTCTTTCGTAAGTCTTGCACAAGTATTCTTCGTAGCCACTTGCAACCTTTGCATAAGGACTCATTGCTACCACCTTCATTGTTAGTTGCAAAGAGATCATATAACCTCATCACGTCCTCTTTTTGTTGTCGATCCTAAATGAAAAGGTGAAGGTGCAACTCACATGTAACCTCTATCGTTGGTCGTGGAAGCTACGACTCTCTTTCGTAAGTCTTGCACAAGTATTCTTCGTAGCCACTTGCAACCTTTGCATAAGGACTCATTGCTACCACCTTCATTGTTAGTTGCAAAGAGATCATATAACCTCATCACGTCCTCTTTTTGTTGTCGATCCTAAATGAAAAGGTGAAGGTGCAACTCACATGTAACCTCTATCGTTGGTCGTGGAAGCTACGACTCTCTTTCGTAAGTCTTGCACAAGTATTCTTCGTAGCCACTTGCAACCTTTGCATAAGGACTCATTGCTACCACCTTCATTGTTAGTTGCAAAGAGATCATATAACCTCATCACGTCCTCTTTTTGTTGTCGATCCTAAATGAAAAGGTGAAGGTGCAACTCACATGTAACCTCTATCGTTGGTCGTGGAAGCTACGACTCTATGTTAAGTGAGTTCGACAAAAGGGAACAATCGGTGAGATAAAAGCGTGGCCAAAGGGTTGGGTGAAAGGCGATGATCGACGATGATAGAATTAATCATTTAAAAAAAAAAAGAATGTTATTTGAAATTTTTTTAAACTTCAAATATTATCTGAAAATTTTAAACTAAACTTTTTTTTCTAAAAATTCATCCTAAAATAATTACGTCGCCTCACCTCACTTCTTTCCACTAACCCACGACGAGTAAGGAAGAGCTTCAAGGGATCGCAGGAAGCAATACTCTTTAGACGCCATTTATTATTTTAAGAACGATTCACTCAATTCGTTACTTCAATATGTTAGAACTTCAAAAAATAAACATATAAATTTTTGGGGGTTTTAATCCTACATCGACAGTAAATATTTAATGATAATATAGATAAAATCATGCAAACAGATGTTGAACTGAACCCTCATCAATTATGATCCGACTTGTGATTCATCAAAGTTTCCTGTTTCCAGAACCCTCGAGCTTTGCTCTACGGCGTTGAAGAGCCAAAGCCCGTCAAGGAAGTAATCATACATGATCATGACCCATTTCTCGGTAGCATCTCCACAAGCAGAAGAAGAAAGCTCAATGCACGAGAACATGCCCCCTTTTCCGATTCAGCTCGAGATGCCAGTGGTTCCACTTTGGCATCTCAAAGGTACAACAATTCAGTAGAATAAAGTCGCAGGGCTGCAAGACATTGATACGCGGACCCAAACTTGAAGCAGAAACAAAGCAATATGCTCCCAGCATCATAGAACTGATACCTGGATTCGTGGGATAGCATCGCCATCTCAATAATTGGACCACCACATAGGTCTCACATGTTGAGACACAGAAACTGTCTGCATGAGCTTTCCAAGCAGCCTTTTTTCTAAGAACATATTCAAATCCAAAAACCACATCAGTTTCAAGTGTCACACACTAATAAACTTACTCAAAATGGAGTTGACAAATGCTCAATAGTCAACCAGGACAAAAAGGATTGAGCATAAATGATGATTAATAGAACTGAAAACTACTAGGGCCATCAAGGAAACTTCCACTAGTTCAGCTTCACCAGCGAACCACATGTTTCAATCATCTGCAACAACACAAACATGGTGAGTTAGGGAGCTTGGGGGATGATCAGAATCAAGGTGACAATGCATAAGAGCAGGACACACCGATCGGGGATCTGGAACTGCTGGTGGAGAAGTCAGAGGATGTCACAGGTATGGAGATGGAGAGCTGTGTCGTGGAGAACGATGACCGGTTTGATCTCTCGTCTTCAAGGTCAGACCAAGGACCTCTTGTCTTTGGCCACTCATCGAAGAAAGGTCGGAGCTCCTGACTTTGCTTCACCGGCTCCTCGGACCCAAACTCATTCCCGAAGAAAGAATGCTGAGATTGGTCCTGCTTTGCCAATGAGCTGACTGTAACCTGTCCGAGATCGTTGAATGCAGGAAGCTGCAGGTAATTGCTCTCGAAGCCCAGGGCATTTGGCATCTGTGATGGCATCAATCCCCATGAGCTGTCCAGAGGAAAGTCCATTTCGAGGCCTCTTGCACTTCCAGAAACCTCCGGAAAGAAACCATGCTCACCAGCCTCGGATTTATCTCCATAGGGATACCTGCATGTTCGAAGATAAAAAAGCATCATGTACTGGGAAACAAAGGATCACCTTCTTGTAACTATTAAGATCTGTATGGAAGTTGCAAACGGAACAAATTCAGACATTCAACTGGTTGGGTTTTCTAGTTAAAATGACAAATGCTCAATATAAGTGACTCTTTGTCAGTCAAAACTAGAACCGTAAAAAAGTAGCTTAGCAACCGATCCACAACTTTCGGAACTGGGAAGCGCTCTCTCTTGGTAACAGATACCAGAGAACAGTGAGTCATTTTCTTGATTAAGTTTGCCTACCAACTTGATTCGAGCAGGTCAACCAATGTTGTACCCTCATTATATGTAATAAGATCAAAGAGCAGATTGCTGACGATTCTACCTGAAGGGGAATTATTATAACCATGCATCAGAATTGCAAAGGATCAACAAAGCATGAGCAGCCACATCACTTGATCATCGTCCGATAAAAATATAGCTGCATTTATTCTTCACATAGGAGCAAGAAATGCATAACAAAATCATCACCACCATCAAGCCATACAAAGACTTCCATACCAATACATTATCCATATATTGAGCTAATGAATTATCAAAAAAACATTACTCAATGCACACTATTTACAAGTTTGAATGGCTTATGGAAACTAGGCGCAATGCAGAAGGAAACGATGATGTCCAACAGATGAATCAGGTCAAAATTATAACAAAAAATGAAAGCACTATGCTGATTGTGATTTCCTATTTAGTCACCAGCAAGATGCAGCAAGCAATTCAATTCGATCAATCATTATGGACAAAAGCTTCAAAAGCTCAAAAAATTACATTACCGAGTGTAATAAGGTAGACAGAATAAAAAAGAAGTTACAGTTCAGTCATGAAAAGTATGTATATGAAACATTTGAACTAAACTTCTATTCCAGATGCTAATAATAACAAGCAAACCTGGAGATTTGAGACAAAGAAGGCAAGCATAACAGTAGGACGGGTAATTTGTCTATGAGAACAGGTGGCAGGTTTAGATTCTATTTCAAAAAATAAATGTCAGATCTTTCATATGACTTGCACTTGGGCAGGAGACAATTGTCTGGTAAGCCAGTATCACTAGCTGCAACTAACTTCTCAGAACCAAAAGAGAAGCAGAAAAGCTAGTCAGCTTACAACACTATTTCATCTGTCCATGAGACTGACTGACAACTAAGCGCAATTCTACCCACATTTTGGGAGCAAAAGAAGCTCCACAGACACATTGGCTTCCCTGACAGCAGAAAGCCACCGCCCTGCGGTAATCTGAGGCCATTAGCATTTAGTTCAGTACATCAGGCAAATGTCACACCACCACAGGATACGAACATGCATTTCTCATATACGACTCAAAAGCAAGATCAGAAGGCACGCCTCCCTGAAATCTAGAAGCAATAGACTTTTGACAGATTAAAACCAATAAGAGGACATCACAGTGTGCTATTCAAGTTGTTTCACTCAGTCCATAAAACAGAGTAGTCACAGAATGAAAGAAGAGACCTGAATTCTTTGCTGCCTGTTTCATGGGAACCCGTGCCAGGCTGCAACTGGAAGCAGCTCATGCCGCCAGAGAATGGAACCTGAGCACCGGTACCAGGGTGCATGGGGATGCTTTTGCTGTCACTTCCGCCGCTCCCGGAAGGGGCAAGGGAGATCACGGTCGATGCCGACTGCGACGGGGCGACGGGTTGCGATTCCACAGGCTTTCTTGAACGGTTTCGGCCTCGGTGCATGTGGCGCTCGCAGTATCGGGATTCAGGGTGGGCGTCCTTGGAGCACCGCCACTTTTTGCCGTCTGTCCGACGGCACCGCCCAGGCTCCGGGTCAAACTTTTTCCCGAAATAGGAGCAGTGGCCATCTGAAGCTCAAGCCCCCAAAAACACAGAAACAGTAATTAATGCTCGGAAGAATCATCTGACCGCCAGAGGACAGAGGCAGACTCTAGTGGAAACGGAAGATAACACGAAAACGAAAAGAAACCGATACGAGCCGAAGAAAGCGATGCGTACACAATTAGTCCAACAGAGGTTAAAGAAGTCCTAAAAGCTGAACAGAAATCATAAATCAGCTTGGGAATTCCAGGAAATAAAATTGCTAATGAACGATCCATCCCGATCAACAAGAAAGTCCATATGTAACTTCAACCAAAAACCTGCAAGGAGTATTTTTGCGATGAGATGCAAGACAAAGGCGCTAAAAAGCAGAGCAAGAGACGAGAAAGATAAGAACTTGATCGAAGCGACTGCTTAACTCGGAGGGTTAGAGATGTCGCAAGGTAGAAAGCAACGAGAAGGAACTACTAAACCAAGACTCTTTTGGATGATGAACAAGGGCCGGAACGGAGAAGATATGCGCCAAAAGCAAACAAATCCAAAGATTGAAACTTGATAATAAAAAAAAATATATCCTACGGCAATGTGGAGCAATCAGGAGCAACACGAAATGAGAGGAGCGCTATCTTACATGCGGGGTGTTGATATAAACGAGCGGCCATGGCCTCCAAGCTCCTACGAACCAGAAGCAGGAGCTCCGGCGGCACGGGAACCCCCATGAGGATGTGCTTGAAGATGAGCACCTGGACTCGCAGCTCCTCCAACTGCGACGCCGTGAACGGCGGCCGGCCTTCTATGGCCGCCGCCGCCGCCGCCGTATTATTCATCAGCCACCCCGATTCCTCCCTCACCCCTCCTGCTCCTCCTCCTCCTTCCCCCCCTATCCTAATAAACCTGTCCCCCATCGCCTCCCCTCTGCAAGGCAGCAAAAGCTTCAAGAAACAAACAAAGAAAAAGAAAAGAGAAAAAGGAAGCACACAGAGAGAGAGAGAGGAGAGAGAGAAAAGAAAAAGCAATGAAAAAGGACGGCTTCTCAGTCGTTCCCCCGAGAAGAGACAGCAAGGACGTACCCGTGAGGGAGAGGGGGAAGACAGCAGAAAAGGTTGGGGCTCGGGAGAAGGGCGGTGGAATCACCATCCGGTGCGCGAGGCACACAATAGGGTTTCGCCATTTCCGAGCTGGATGGATCGATGGGACAGCAGAAAACGCAGACGAGAGGACGGTGTTCTCTGAGAGAGAGAGAGAGAGAGGGACACACACACAGAAAGCGACCTGTTCTGTTCTGTTGCGGCGACCGAGATGTCTGTAAGAGCTCTTTATAGAGCCGCTTGCTTCTTGTTTGTTACTTCAAATTGGTACGTGTAACTTCGATATTGTCGATATTAATTAGGACCAAATAAAGTAAGAAAAGGAAAAATCCAAATTAATTACCTTTAACTGCAGTTGCTATTAATTAATTTGTTTGAATCAACATAGTATTTATAAAACGTAAAATACCTAAAATACTTGTGTCATAATTGAGAATCATGAGCGTATTAATACATCTACTGTCGAATTGCTTCCTTGTTATGTCATGTCCGCGTCACGGGCGTTACCAGTCGCGTATATTTGTCGGATATGGGTAATGGTTTGCCGTGTCGATGCTTGTTGTATATTCATTCTTCTTTGAGCGTTATCGATTGACTGTGTTGTGTCCATATATATACACATATATGAATATATATATATATATATATATATATATATATATATATATATATATATATAAATTTAGAGCAAGTGAATGATTTAAAAAAAAGAAAAATAATAATTTTGGCTGCGCATTGCATTTCCAACGTCATAAATACTCCTCCAATCCTACACCCCACCGACCAAAAACCCTCGCACTCTTCTGTACTTGCTTTGGTGTCTGCTCGCCTCCTCTCCCTCGCTCCGACGGCCGTCACCACCATGTCCCGCTCCATCATCTCCTGCCCCATCACCACTGCCGCCATCGCTCGATACCCCATTGCTTCGTTCCTTTCCAAGCGCTGCCTCCACCTAAGCTCCTCCTCCGCTCCCGCTTCCGCCGCCGCCGCCGCACGCCCGTTAGTCGGTATTCGCCTTCTCCGCCCCTCTCCTACGTTACTTGGGCTGGCCGCGGTGGGAGTGACCTCCCGCATTGGTGCGTTCCGATCCATGGCCCGCCGCGCTGGCGATTCGGGTTACTCGCCCCTGAGTTCGGGCTCCCGTGGTGGTTCTGGTTTCAGCGACCGCCCGCCGACGGAGATGGCGCCGCTGTTCCCCGGGTGCGACTACGAGCACTGGCTTATCGTCATCGACAAGCCTGGAGGCGAGGGGGCCACCAAGCAGCAGATGATCGATTGCTACGTTCAAACCCTAGCCAAGGTCCTCGGCAGGTAACAATCGTGTAACGCTTGCTCGTATTCTTACAACAAGCCCAGTAGTAATTTATTGAATCGATTCTCTCTTTGGCTAATTGATCGCGTCCTCTGCATTTCAAATTCTTTTCCACTGTGTTAGTGAGGAGGAAGCGAAGAAGAAAATATACAATGTGTCTTGTGAGCGTTACTTTGGATTTGGATGTGAAATTGATGAGGAGACATCCAACAAGCTCGAAGGTAAGTGTCGTAGTTTCGTTCTCGGATGTAAATCTCATTTCTTTTCTTTTTTCCTTTTCCCTTCTTAAAGAAAGTTAAGCTCGCAAAAGTGTTTCATTTGCGGGTGATAAAGGTGTAGCGGTGGCGAGTGTAGCTTGTCTCAAATAAGTGGCGTGTGCTGTCTCCCAAGAAGCAGTTTTTATTGCCACCTGAATCTTCTTCCGCCATTCTGGAAGTCCAAACGTTTTATTTGCATTAGCTTATCTGCCCATGCTTGTAGTTTGATTCATTAGTCAAGGGAAATTCTCTCCCATTTCTGTGAGAAGCACCCATTGTAATAGGTGTCTATGATTTTGACAGGTCTTCCTGGTGTTCTTTTTGTGCTTCCAGATTCCTACGTCGATGCTGAAAACAAGGATTATGGAGGTAAGCATACTAGTTTCTTTTGAGTGTTCGTAGATGTTTTTGAATTAAGATTAGGTTGCATTGTTATGCGCTAGGTTAAACATCTTCTTCACTAGGTTACTTTCCTTACCTGGTTGCATAAGATCAGTTATATTTTGTTACTGATCAGTTGATAATTGTCAAATATGGACACATCTTTCTTTCTTTCTTTTTTTTTTTCTATAAACCACATTATTTCAGATCGTCCTCAAGTGAAAGCAGTGCTATCTGCAATTCTTTGAGGAGATAGTACATCAATTACTTGTTGCTTCAACTGTATAATGCACCTCGCCAGAATTAAATGGTCTTATTACTGAGAAGCCAATGGGCACATTAACATTCTCCCTTTTGGTGCCACACTTTTCATATTCAGGGAAATTGCAGACAATGTAAAACAAAACTTCATGATTTCTGTTATTGTGTGTATTACAAATGACTTGGAAAGATGGTTTATGTTGTTATAAGGCTGCCCAAATAAGAGGATAACATCATGTCTACTGTTCCACAGTTCGAATTTTTTTTCTCCGTGGATAGTTGTAAACTAAGGAGTTTTTAAATACCTATCCTTTCAAAGTTTGGAAACTGTGTATTTTCCTTACGAAATTTGATCTATCCCCCTAAACATTAGGATCCTTCACATATATCCCTCCCATTGACATAAGACTCGGGTTACCATGACTAATTGTAATTAGCATTAGTTATCTTGTGTTATAAGGATATATAAATACTTAGAAGTACCTCAAATGTTCTTATAATCCAAAGAGTTGTAATGTATTAATGTCATTTAGAGTTTTCATACTATCAGTCGCATGATAGTTAGTGGATGAAATGACATACATGCAAGTTTTTAGGTTTTACAAAGATATACAGGGTGAACTCAACTTTAGAGGGATAAATACGAAAAACATTTATTTTGGAGGGAAATGTATGCATTTTTGCCTAGGACTAATGGTTGTTACGACACCTGGACATCATGTAAAAGCTCTTGTGTATGCAACACTTTGCTTCTTTTGATTCAAGACAATAATTTTAAATATTTCTGCTTGATCTGCAATATCGCGTTAATCCATATATTATGTGATTGATGCCATCTGCTGGTTATGGATCGTCAGATATTGAACACATGAAGGGGATTATCATTTCTTTGTGTTAGGTAGAAGCTTGCTAGACATTTATGACTTACTGCTTTTTTCTGCCAGTACAGTATGCCTGTACTGATTTACATTTTCTTATCCACAAGATTTCTCTCTAAAAGAATTAGACGAGTCACTTAAGAAACACATTTGATACATAACTGAATTATCTTAGGAAGTAAACTGTTTGCTTTCACCATAATCACGTTGGACAAAGTGTGCTCACTCCTACTATGTTTTGGTAATTGCAGCTGAATTATTTCTGAATGGAGAAATAGTTCAAAGGCCTCCGGAGAGGCAGAGGAGGATCGATGCAGCCACCACCCAGAGAAATGATAGAGATAGACCCAGATATAATGACAGGACTCGTTATGTTAGGCGGAGGGAGAGTCAGCGATGAACTGCTCCTTGGTAGCAGCTAGATATTAGGCTGTATACACTGGGAACCTAAGCACTCGTCCCATAATGGTAGCATTATGGTGTGAGATGTTTGGTGATGCCATATCTTGATGCAATTTTCTTCATGGTGTTTTCTTCACCCTGGACGTGATCATGATTGTTTGATTTAAATAAAGACTTTGGCCTCGTGTTGTAGGATACTGCATGTTGTTAGTCCAGTTGGAATTTACTATCAGATCAAAGCTCGGTGCTTGTTTTGCTATAAGGATGCTCAAAGCTTTTTGATAACTTGTTCTGATGCTCAAAGCTCGGTACTTATTCTGTAGTTCTTTTTAGCTTGACTAGTGTCAAGCTATATATATATGATAGGAAGTTCTCGAATGTATTTTATCGTACATAATTGACAAAAAGATATGCCTCATGTGCTTGTGCTTCCACCAATACAGAATCTGAGAAAGATCAATCAAATATATAGAGGATTGGTTGTATATAACACGAAATGTGAAAATGATTTCTCCATAGGAGTAATCTTATCCTTGTATATAACATGAAACATGAAAATTGATCAAAATCCGAAAACATAAGGCAACCTTACTGTGTTTTAGGGTATAAAATGTGAAAATTGATGATAACATAGAACATCAGATGAAGATTTGGCAGATTCAAGCCGAATAGTAGAGAGAGAAAGAGAGAATTATAGACAGTTTGCCTTGGAGGACCAGACAAATGAAGGCCAATTCCAAAGCTTGCAAGGATGGTGACTATTCTCATATTCTAGGCTCATAACTTTGAGCAAACGTTAAGCAACTAAGATAATTAGAAACAATTTTATGACTTTTTATTACCCCCTCTGGAATTGAACAATGCTGAGCTTGAGTACAAGATGTTCCTGATCCAACCACTACCTGATTTGTCCATACTCGATATCAACCATTCATGATCTTCTAATGCCTTCTCCGATAATGGCTCTAAAAACTCACATTTAGCTAATATTTCAGGTGTTGGCACTCCATCAACTAGATTTGTGTCTAATTTAGGCTTCCCTTTTGTGGATTCCGTAGGTCCTCCTGGATACTCAAAGGCAATGGGAGAAGCTCCTGGGATAACTTCCTGCTGGAAAGGCAATGCGCTTGCGATTTGCAAGCAGAACTCCAACCACTGATAGATTAGCGGAGACGGGCTTCTGACTCTGCCACCAATTTTATCAGTTTTGAATCTGGTAGCATAAGGTATCACCTGAAAGATTAAATACTCAATTTAGCACCTCATCAGTGGATTTTATATACTTGTGAAAATGGAAAGCTTTCGGGTAAATGCAGCTGGCATTCTGCAGACACAAGTTTTGACCAATGAAACATAGCTTATGAAATATATTTCATCATAAAAATATCTTAGTGTAATTTAGATCATACCCATAGATCCGCCCATAGACTAGTCCCTGACTTGGGAACAATCACTGCAACATTGGACATGCGCTTGGCAACAGGAATAACATCACTACTCCATCCTACAGCAACCCATACATCTCCTGAACTAAATGCCTTTAGGTAGTGAACACTGTCAAATAGCCGAACCTACATAAGGAAAAGTGCATATTATAGTTTCAGAATTAAAGCAATGGCAAGCATTATTTGGAAACTAACATGACCAAATAGGAGTTGCTACCAAGACTAACTCAAAAGCCAAGGGCATGCAAGACTAACTCAAAAACTTAAAATATAACTTGTAATTTATAATTACAGAAGTCTTTCGAAATGGTGGACTTTCACTTCTACAGTATACTAAATATTACAGAGTAGTTATTATGATTTAAACTGTTGTTGATGACTTCCTTATCATTTTGCTTCAATAAAGCTAAAATTGATTTTTTTATTTTTTTCATAAGTCAAGAAAGAGAGCAAGAAAAAACAAAAGGTTACATTATATACTGGTGATCCTCATGGCCAAACCAGCTATATCAAGGACAATTAAGCGGTAGATCTAGTTGTCACATAGGTAGATAATGAGGCAGGAGCTCTTACAATAACTGTTTGGCTGGAGTCACTAATGATGTATCGAATGGCAATGGAGATGGTGATCACATGTATTTATGTGTCTATTTTTAACAATATTTTGTTGTATGATGCTGAATTTGAGTTATCACTGACTAGCTCATTTAAAGCTTCAGGAGGAAATGGGCTTCATTTAGCTTGTTCACATGACTACGCTGATTTCTGAAGTGGCTGTCTTTCAGTTTTGAGGTTGTTGCACCGATATAATTATGTGGAATATTATGGAATGAGAGTGCTTGATAAGTATTGACCAGAAAAGGCTTACTTTTAATGATCATGTGTACATGGTCTCATGAGATGAAAATGTTTGTAAGTGATTCTAAGTGGCCTCTTCTTAATGGGCTATGTTTTATGTTTGCTCAATGAGATATGCAGTATGCTTTCAGATATGCCGGTAATAGTTCCTTAGCTGGCATTTGCAAATGCCAGCATTTTATTTTTACTCGCATTTGGCCTTATACCAGCAGTTCTAAAAGTGAGATGCAACTAATGACATTGGCATAGCTCACCTCAAAATGTTAGAATAAATGCTGGTGATTGTATTAATGGAGCTTTTACCAGCATTTGAAATGTATGGTAGATGCCTACTCTTTGTCATGCCCACCCAAACTCATTATTCTTTCTTCCCAATTACTTGAGTAAATATTAAACCTGTTCTTGACTATTCATATTGGTATTATAACAGAAATAACAATCGGGAAAAGATATTTGGGAGCAATGACTTGAATAACAAGGCAGTTCTGCATAATTTAATGTGTCTCAGCAATCTCTTGAAGAAACATCAACAGCCTGAATTCACAATCTTTACAGCATACCTGCCTTTGAAGCACTCTTAGATTATGTAGCACCGCTTTCCTCCCACCAACAACTTGGGTTTCAACATCCTTGGTGTTGTATGATGATCCCATATATTTCAACACTGCACCAATGACCTCCCTAGAAGAATCAACCATTGCAACCTTCCCAGCGAGCTCAGCTCTCCATAAATCACTCCAGTCCTGCAATAATAATTCAAATATCCTAGAAAACAGGATAAAGATAACCCGATATAAACTATTGTCTATGTTATTCAGATAATAATTACTTCATATGTAGGTATAAAGAACATATCACAGGAAAAACCAACATCACGAACAAAGCCATAAATTTTCAGCTATATGGGGCCAGCTACATCAAAGGAAAGACAAATCTTCCATTTTTGTATGAAAAGGAATAAAGAAATGATGCTCACATTTTCTTCAAAAATTGAAATTACCTCAATCGGTCTTAAATTGTGCCTTCTAAATTTCTCCTTCTTGTATGCTATTACCATAGGTCCCCAACGATATGGGGCTCCCCATATATAACCATTTGGATCCAATTCTCCTTTATCATTCCTGCATAAATGAACCTGAGAGATTTTCAATAAACTACCGTGCAAACTCTGCTACAAAAGGATTCAGGAATACAAGACATCTCAGCATTTAACAATAGTTCCACATCCATAACAATTATATGGCATCCTCATAGATAGCTGGCAAGCATACTACTGTGATAGTATGACAACTTAGTGATATATCAAACCCAGAGAACCATAATAGAAAGCTCTAAGGCTTAATAATCAATGGGAAAAATGAATCCAATTCATGGAACAGGTTCTCACCTTCCATTTGTTGCTTAAATTTTTAAACCATTCTTGTTCTTCTATATGTTTAACAGGTTCAATTAGACCCCTGATAATTGCAAAATTCAGCCAGGAGTCACCAAGGGAAATAATATCAGCTGCCATGGCTGATTTTGGCTGCAGATGACCTTTATCAGAAGCTGATGACAAATCAGAGAAGATGGATTCAAGACCTCCACGATATTCAAGGTTCATATGTAATCTCCTTCCTTGCACTTGAATGAAATCCTGTTTGCCATGAAGACTTAAGGTTAATATTACAAATTGCTACAAGCACTAGAATGATAAAATCACCACCATTTCCAGATATACTTGTATTTAAAAAAGATTCCTTCATGCAAACTTGCAACTAAAGAAACATAATTGAATGATTAGAAAAACCCAAGCTTGGTTTAATTTGCAGGATCATGAACATAAAACCAGTGGAGAGCATGTTATGAATAAAATACTAGCACCCCCACTTTTTCTTTCCAGGAAACATACTGAGGCACCAAACCTTAATCCATGAAGGTGGAAGGGATCCACGAAGGGCAACAATTCTTAGCGGCACAGTCAAAGCATATGTCTTCGACTTCCAAGCCTCCAATGCCGCTTTCAACTCCTCATTCTCCGCTGATTGTTCTATGATCGCATCGGAGCTCTCCGTTTCATTCACTTAAAAATCACAATTTTAAGATCACTTCGTCAGTAAGAGGGATCATTTTGCGGTTCAAAGAAACCCCAAAACAATTCCAAGCCTGAATTAAAAAAACAAAGTTATACGCTCTAGAATGGCTATGAATAGCCCAAAGATACATACATATATTCACTCCAATCAACCTCAAATAAAACCAGATAAGGCAACAAGGTGGGATCTTTATGCAAGTACAATCACTTCCTGATGGAAGAAAAGAAAGGTTGGCACACCTGACGAACTGACGACGGTAGGGGGATCAACTGCGGCAGAAGCGGGGGTAGAGGCGCGGGCGCTAAAGCCGATGAGGAAGGCAGCAGCAGCGGCAAAGTGAACCAGCAGGCCTAAATGCCTTCTGAAGGTTTCGGTAAGAGATAACAGCGGTAAGAACGAATTCGTGGTCGCCGGTGATACATCCGACGCTGGACGACGGAGGGCGGCGGATGGCCGAAATCCGCGCCTCGGCTTCGCAGTAACGTCCAGCCTTCGAAGCCACAGGGAGGGAGATGTCGCTCTACGGTTTTGAACGCGGAGGTGGGGATGAGGAACGAGCAAGGACTGAAGGAGAGCCACTGAATACATCAGAGTGAGCGAGAGGGAGTTCCGTTTGCGACCTTTGGGGACGAAGGGTTTGGGAGACTATTAGTGGAAATGTGGATCTTGTGGTGGGTAACTAAACCGGCCCATTTAAAAGGGCCCATAAAACTAAACCGGCCCAATTTAATGGACACGTTGCGGTGACTTGCTCCACACCAACAGAACCTGTGGGATGCGCGGGCCAGCGTGAATTGTGTGGACCCAATCAATTTGATCTGTCATTTGGGTCCTACAGCCGCCGACAACTCCATTAATATTCATTGCTGGTTAACGTACCGCACCCGATCCCAGGTCAGCTGACCCAATCACGACTCGGGTCTGCTGCTACTCTGGTTACCTTACCCGCTCGCATCATCGCTTCCGCCTAACATTATAAAGTTGGTTCCCACGCTACTATCACCGGTAAGCGGATAGAAGGACCCCACTCACCCGTGACAGGATCAAACCGGGGTATGTGGCCGCGGCGTCAAGTCTTTCTCGACGTGTTGACGCTTTGTTACCTTCTACGGATAAATTTGTACTCGCTAAACCCACCACGCACCCCACCACCCGACGCCACTCTGTAACTGTTGTTTCGTGCGTAATAAACTCCGCGCGTGTAACGGCCATGGCGTGAAAGCTACGCGCTCGGGGCGGCCACTCTGTCGTGGAATCTGCGCGGCCTCTGGTTCTGCTCACACAGGCAACTCCGCGGGAAAATGACATGGCGGTCGGTGAGGGGGCAGGAGAGGCGGGCCCTAGCGTGAATATGCGATATCATTGTGTTGTATGTTGTGGGCGGAAACAGGTGATGGGAGGCCGCTCGGTCGTCTCCCCTGCTCCCTCGGTCGAGTGTAGCAGTTGCTGTGGCTTCTGCAAGTTTTGTCCTTTATAATTCGAGCAGAATGGATAACTCGCCAACAGCTCCTCTTTCTCATCGTCTCCGTCCCTCTCTCTCTCTCTCTCTCCTTTTCCCTTGCTGTAGCAGGACACTCACCGAGTGTGATGCGAGAGTAGTGTAATAAAGATGATGCATATTTATAACACCAAATCTTTCCGTCCTCTGCAGCTCTGCTGCTGACTGTGGTGGCTCGTCGCAACTACTCGGCGTTCCCAAATACCATCTGATTCTGGACCTACAAAAAGAAAATATCCTCTACCAGATCGATTTCTTATTGGCTTTGACTGCATCGGGATCGCGATGGGGATGGGATCATGATCTGAAACCCTTCTGCAGCAGGGGAGGTGGAGAAAGGAAGGAGACGCACCATGGAAGCGATTCGGAAGCAGGCTAGTAAGTTGAGGGAGCAAGTGGCCAAGCAACAACAGGTGCGTCTTGCCGTTCTCTTTTCTTCCATCTTTCTCTTTCTTGGCTATTCTTGTCCTTCTTGCTGGTTTGGAGATTGGGTCGAGTACGAGATGTCTAATTTTGATTACTCACTTCCAGATTGGGTCTAAAATGACGAATACCTGAGGATTTTGAGAGCATTCAGGCTTTTCATGTTGGCGATTTTGCTGTCTACTGTGAGATTTGTGGGTTTAGGCAGTGGCATATCGACTATTTATATAATGGGAAGTAAGCTTCTGGATTTGATCTTTTAGGTTTTGCACCTTATCCGCAAATTTTTGAGACCTTAGGTTGATGATCTTGGAGTCTGATACGACATGAAAGAGGCCCTTTTGTGAATTTTTTAGCTTTATCAGAATTGTTTAGCAGTCAAAAGCTCATCATTGCCTGCTTATTTGAGGTCAATCTATAATGCTGCTCAATTTCGGCAAAATAAGATCTCCAAACTCTGAAAATGTGGCTGTCCCAAGTCATGGAAAATTGATTATATATGTAGTATTCTAATTCGATGATGCATGCAGGGATGCTGTTAGACATGGCTAAAATTTGATACTGTATGTTAATAGATTGAGGTGTCGCATCTCATCAAATGGCATGACATTGTTGCAGATACTTTTTAATTTTTTGATATCTCGTCAGGTTTCAGATTATGAGTTTCTAGTCCCATTGCTTATCAATATATACAGACACATTTAATGACAAAAGCTTTAGGAGATAAACGAGAATGGCAGTCAGAGGTGGGAAGAACGGGGTTTTGAGATGCTTGAAGAGAAGAAGGTGGGGAACCTTCTTGATTTAAGGATCTAAGAGTCTGCAGTAGCAGGTGAGCTGGCCAGGCATAGAAGAAAATATAAACGCAATTCTCAACAACCTAACTATATTTTTACATAACTATTCAAATTAGACAGTTCAGAAGATTGAACCTCTTGCTTTGACTGTTCTTCAGTATTGTTGTCGTTTAAAAGTATTGATATTGCAATGTAAGTAGCAAACCATACAATTCTCTTGTTCCATGGAATGAATTGATCTCGATAAACTCCCAAGTATGAAACATGAATTTGGGTTTGCCGTTCTCTCCTCTAAAGGGATGTGACTTATGAAATGGCATGTGAAAACTATCCTTTGCTTCGGGAACTAACAATTGTGATACTGGAAGATCTACTAAAAAGTTTTAGATAAAATTTTATGAATACGTGCCTCATGAAATTATGGAATATAATATCTCTCATATAGTCTGGTGACAAGTTAAATCACGATCACATTCCTTTTGCTGCTCTGTTAGTAAATCTCTCCAGCTTAATTGTAATATTTAGTTTCTAATAAATGCTAATTTCTCGTTGAGCTTGATTCAACACAAATCACAAGATTAATATATTACGGATTTTGTCACAAAGCAAAACTTGTTCTGTAACTTCTTAATAATTTAAACTATTGTCTTTTCTAAATATTATTATTATTATTATTATTTGTTTTGAGACACTAACAGAAGTTTTATCATGTTATGCAGGCAGTCTTTAAGCAAATTAGTGTTCGTTTTAGTCATGATTCTTCTCTTGTTGATGAAGCTGAACTTCAATGTCAGCAAAAACTTCAGATGCTATATGCTTCTACAAAAGCAGCGAAGGTAAAGAAAGAAATTTGGCTAGGACTTCCAGTTTTCTTATTTTCTTTCCAGATATAGGAGATGAAATGCTATTTGAGCTGAAATTTTCATAATTGTTTTTTTATTTTTAAAAATATCCCTTTTATATAGCATCTTCAACGGGACATTGTACGTGGTGTCGAGGCATTCATTGCTATTAGTTCTAAGCAGATGGAAATAGGTAATATATTGTTACATATTCAGATTAAGGTGCCACTGAAAATTTTATATTGTCTAAACTTGATATTTAATATTTACAGTAAACAAGCTAGCTGAAGATTGTTGCAAATATGGAACCAAGTATCAAGATTTTGGCTTTCCTTTAGCGTCTGGTGCTCTAAACTTTGGTACTTCTCACAGTATGATGGAGAAAGAAAGGGCTAATCTTCTCACAATACTTGGAGATCAGGTTTAGTCATTTGACTCTACTTGTTAAATGATTATGGAACTTGAAGTAAGAAGTTCTTTGATTTGACTACAAGTTTTCACTTTTTGACTTAATCATACAGTAGCTTAAAACCAAGGGAGTCTCATTATATATTTTTTTTTCTTTCAAGAACTGTCTCAATATCAACATCACCAATATCAGTCCCAAGCTTAGAATGAAAAGAAATGGAGGGTTAGGTCAGGCTATTGATAGTCAGCATGAAACTATGTTAAATCTCATGTGAATGTGTCCCATTCATTTTCATTATAAGGCTGTGTCATCACTCAAATGTATCTTAACAACTAAACCCGAAGTTCTAAGAGTGGGGCTAGGAGGTTGCTCACAACAATCTATCACCTTTGTGCCCAGATGTGGTGCAAGATAGATGAGTACTCTTGCGTTGTATCAGATCAACAAAGATTATGAGTGTGACAAAAAAGATTCTTAGATATTCTCAAGTTAGAGGTGTAGATTCAAGGGGTGAGTTAGTGGTTGTGTAAGGAATTTCATAAGTTAATCACCACAAAAGGGCATGTTTTAAATACTAACAAAATTTTAAAAATAAGAGGAATTTTAAAATAAGCACACTAGCTAAAAAGCAGCAAAAGTTAGTCAAATTGGTTAACTACAAGGCCTATGATAGTCTTTATGATAAGGTAGATACTAAGTATAGGAAAAGAATACTTTTTACTTTGCTAAAGTTAGGGAAAGGAAGAGTAGAGATCAAGGTTACATTATACGAAGATCAACTGGTGCTTGTCAATAATATGAAAATTAAGGAAAGATGGAGAGATTTGTTATAAATTATTAAATTAACATCCTAGTGCTGAAGTAGCTTTAGAGATAGACAATGGTTTGAAGTTCGAAAATCAAAGATATTTTCATAAAATTAAAACAAATGAGATACATGAAGTTAAAAGAGAATGAAATTGGATAAGTGTGTAAAAAACTTGATGGTGTCTTTTGAGGTTTGGAAGAATTTAGGAGATAAGGATATGACTAATTTATTTAACAAAATTTTGAGGATAAAAAAATAACTGACGAATGAAGGAATAATTTCAGCATTAATTTGTAAAAATAAGGGAGATATATTCGAAGTTACCTCCAATTATTAAGGAATTAAACTAATGAGTCATGTTATGGAACTTAGGGAAAGGGTGGGTGATTGAAGGATAAGTATCACCTTAGATCATTGTGTATCAACTTGTATATTTGGTTCTTAAGGACTCCTTTTCTTTCTCCACAGGTCTATGAACCAATACGAGCAATGATAATAGGAGCCCCTCTAGAAGATGCCCGTTTCTTGACTTACCGTTATGACCGGATTAGACAAGATGTGGAAGCACAGGTAAATAGTATGATTATGTATTTGTCCATGGAGGTGAAAAAAATGTAACTAATGAATGAGTATATGCTGATTAGACAGCAGAAGTTCTTAGACGTCAATTGAAGTCCAAGGAAGTTGTTGAAACCACAGATGTTTCACCCAAACTTCAACATGCAGAATCAAAGTTACAAGAACTGCGGACTACTCTATCAGCATTGGGCAGAGAAGCAACTGCTGCTATGATGGCTGTTGAGGATCAACAACAACAGAATACTTTTAATCACCTGCTTGCAATGGTACTGCCCATTCCTTTGTGGTCATAATTTTTCAACTTGTGCTCTTATGCTTTTTCCTATTCGTCATTTTTTATTTTCCTCCATATATTTAATTTCCATATGGTATGTTTGCATATGAGATTTAAGATACTGGACCTGTCCAAATTCTTGATACTTGTGGAAGGCCACCTGAGAGAGAGAGAAGGCAAAACTGAACACTTTGATGGAATATCTATTTAAACTTGTGGAAGAATTTATATTTTGAATTCAAATGAAAATTTTTACCTATTGCATAGGTTCTAAACAGATACGTATACTGGGCTTTTTGTATAGCAGATAACCTCTCTATGAAGTTAATTGTTGCACACATATTTTATGAACCTATAGTGTATTATGGGGCCATTGTTGGAAAACTTACTGTTCTTCCATGTGGGAAGCCACAAACCGGGTGTGATCTCTATTGATCATTGGTCATCAGATGTGGGGTTACAGTTTGCACAAGATCAATCAAATTGGATGTCAGATGATACAACAAAGCCATAAAGTCCCATTGAGATTTGTAAAATGTCATATGTATAGTTAAGTTAATAGTATTTAGTTCTTTATTTACATTCTTTATTAAAATCTTTTTAGGTCTTCTTCTACCTCTCCTCAAACCACTAATAGTAATTATTTCATTTTTTCTGACTACCACATCCTTCGAATCTGTAGGTCTCTTGAGTACATGTTCCTTCTAACTTAAATGTTAATCTCTTATTTTATCCTTATAACTATACCTAATTGTCCACGAATGAAAAGATTTTTTTTCCTATCTTTCCTAATAACTCTACATATCCGCTTCAACATTCTCATACTAGCAACACAAACATTTATATATGTTGCTTTCAGAATTGTCCAACACAAACTTTTTATATTGGTTGTCAGATTATATCTTTCAGAAAGACTCAAATAAAGCTAAAACAGGCTGATTGATATGCGTTGAAACTCCTTAGTAATCTATTTCTAGACTCAGTTTGACCAAAATCAGTCAAGTCAGGTGGTTCAACCATAAAATATGGAGTTAGTCAAGGAACTTTCACATTAGATATTCCTCCTGCTTCCTTTCCCTAATCTCCTATGTGCTACCCTAATATGGGGCATACAACACTCAATGCCAGGATCAGCATTGCCAACATAAAAGCAGTCCTTGGATCTAAGCTTGTGAAGCTTTCTCAGATTAAGGGATCCTTTACTAGCATCATCATTGATTAACATATAAAATGATGCAATATCTTGATCCATGTATTTAAAGAACTAGAACATGAATGCTGCAATTATATCTGAAACAGAACCATATAGGAAACTTTCCTGTATCCTTTTATGCCTAGAGTTGTTAGGTTCTCTTAAAGACAGTTTTGATGAGGGCTTCATTTTCTGAATCGGAACTTTCATATGAATCATTTTGTAGCTATGTTAGCCTGGGAATGCTATTTGTAGATCATTGATGGCCTATGACAATAACAGATAACTACATATACATAACCCTAGTACCAAATACCTGTTACTGTTTGGTTCCTATATGGCTTGTTTTTGCATATTTAGTCTTTATCGCAATTTGATTGAAAATGGTTTCTCATCACCCAGGAAGCAGAACTTCCCAGTAAACATGGGCCATCGTGCTTTAATCATGTATAGCCTTGTTTATTTCTGCTGGTATCTTGAACCAGTGTTAACTGCATAGCAGTTAACCTTCTATCTGAACGTATCTGACCCACATATCTTATAAACACCATAGTGTAGATAGCTTGAGTTAACATAGAATTCAAAACTTTAATTATGTCTTTCATATATTTTAAGCAAAAAAGATTCCACTTAAAGCACAAAATGCAGATGTCATAAATCTGCATGTGCCTGAACATAGAGGTAAATATTTTGAACATCACCAAGTTATTGATATACCAAGTTTATCAGTAGGTCATTAATGGTACTTTGTTCTCATCAGTTCCCATCAGTGTGCATGCTGGTAGGAACTTTTATCATTACAAGTAACTTAATGATTGATAACCTCATGTATAAATATAGCGCACCCTCATAATATAGAAACACCCTAGTAAAGAGAACTTTTGAGTTAACATAGTATTCAAAGCTTTAGATTTACATCCTTATATATGTTTTCAAAGAAATTTCTACTTAAAGCACATAATGCAACTATCATATTCATCCTTGTGTCCTAAAAAAGAGGTAAAGATTTTGCAACATTACCATATTATTGGTGTACCAAGTGTAATTAGAGGATCATCACCAAGTTTTACCTCTAGCATGACAGTCACATGTACATACATCTGTGCATGTGATGTAGGTATAGCCAGTGCACATACGCATATTGGACGTGTGTAGAATGGAGTGTCTAGTTTTACCTTTAGATTTACATCCTTATATATGTTTTCAAAGAAATTTCTACTTAAAGCACATAATGCAACTATCATATTCATCCTTGTGTCCTTACAAAGAAGTAAATATTTTGCGACATTACCAAATTATTTGTATACCAAGTGTAATTAGAGGATCATCACCAAGTTTTACCTCTAGTATGATAATCACATGTACATACATCTGTGCATGTGATGTACGTATAGCCAGTGCACATATGCATATTGGATGTGTGTAGAATGGAGTGTCTAGAGCCAATTATATGGCTTCTTCTCTGCAGCTGACCTCTAGTTCTTGTTCTCATCAGCATGTGTATTTATATTTATGTTTACACATGATGGCCGGTAGATATACGTGTATGCATATGATTTTATCAAAATGAAAGTTTATGCATGTGATACAGGTACATATATGATATATATACATATACATATACATATATACATATACATATACATATATTGATATACATATATATATATATACATTTATATTTATATTTATATTTATATTTATATTTATATTTATATTTATATTTATATTCTACCTGAAATTGACATTCTTATTGCTGATGATGTTCAGGTTGATGCTGAGAGGGCTTACTATCAGAGTGTTGCCAACATTCTAGATAAACTCCATGATGAGGTACCCAGCTAGAGTAGAGGAACTTTGTGACAGCATCTCGTGATTTCATATTCTATTTCTAGATTCCCAATACAATTTATACATTGTAATAATCATAAAAGTTGTTTTATGCTAATCAGCATGTATGACTGTTTACATGTTATTGCAGATGGTCCAAATGAAGGATAATCATGGGTCCGTGAGACAGGCTGCAACAATTGAGACCATACAAAATGACGATTCCAAGACAAGTCAATTGCATCATGTGTCTGTGACACAGGCTGCAACAACTGAGATTATGCAATCTCAAACAGGAAATGAAGATTCCAATATGAGTCCATCTCATCAAGAGTCTGTGACACAGGCTGCAACAACAGAGACTGTTCAACGTCAAACAGGAAATGAAGATTCCAAGAGAAGTCAATCTCATCATGTGTCAGTGACACAGACTGCAACAACTGAGACCATGCAATCTCAAACAGGAAATGAATATGTCAAGACAAGTCGATATCATCATGAGTCTGTGACACAGACTGCAACAACTGAGATGCAATCTCAAAAAGATGACAATGATTCCAAAGCAAGTCGATCTGGCGATTTCCAAGTAAATGGTCAGAATCCAATGTATTTTGTTGCACAAGTAAGAATTCCACTTAAAATTTGAATTTTCCTTTTTTTTAAATAGATTTGTCCATAGCTTGCAAAACCTTGCATGATGTAGAGGATAATTCATTTTCCTTTGGCAATGTCCTTGCACTTTTTCTTTATAGCATTTTTTATCTTCAAAATATAATTTCTGTTGAATGCAACTTTTTGCAGCATGACCATATAGAGAAATGCGGCAAGGACCATTTGTACTGAATATAAGTATCCAGTTATCTTGTGTTGGTACTTGGCAGTTTTTTCAAGAAGTTGTTAATAATGCTGTGATGCTTTAAATTTATAGTTGACATGGCATAATTCTATATATGGTGGATTTATTTCTAATGAATCTGTGTTACTTGTTTGTGAGGATAAATTCTGGATAATGATATTAGTTTGATTGATGAATTTCATTTTGGCATTCGTCTTATTCTCTGTAATTTACGTAGGTTGTCCACTCATTTGATGCGCAAGCTGATGGAGAGCTAAGTCTATCAGTTGGTGATTATGTTGTAGTTCGCCAGGTACATCTTCAAGAGATGGACAAATTTATCTGTCTCATGCACTTTGATTTGGCCTTTCCGTATGTCAATACTCTATTATTTGCATCGCTCTACTATTATCATATGTTTTGATCATGCTGAACTGCATAAATCTATGTGAATTTTATTGGGTATTTAGATACATTCTCGTGCAATCTGAAAAAACTTTGGGGGTGAAATACATCTTCCGAATATTTTTTACTGTAGGTTGTAGCTTGGACCTTTTTTTTCCCCTTGAAAGAAGACTCAGTTTGAAAACCTTTCTGGTTCCTGTGTGCTCCACAACTGAAAAGGAAGGGCCAAGTATGTTGTGCACATTTGCAGAGTTAATGTAGTTGCCCTCATAAAACATGCATCTGCAAACTCCATGGGACGATAGCATATCTCATAATACCATCACTTTGCAATCATGTATCATGAAACCTGAGATTGATTCCTTGTTAGGAAAACCTACCTGTTAAAGCACTTGCATCTGCAGGCCAGCACGCTTTTTCCCTCTGTTTCAAATGAGTGGGAAAACAAAATAATATAGCAAGCTCAGGAAAATACTTCTTTTTTACGAGGACAATAGAAGCTGCAGCCAAGTTGCTACCCTTAATTACTTCACATTATTCATAAACTTCTCATCGTTAGCTTTCTTATCACTCTTGGAAGTGCTGTAGGTATTTGCTGATATTCTGTCTGCTAGATTTTTCATTTTTTTCATCCATTAAAGAGTTGTTTCCACATTGAAGTCTCATCCTGCCCAAGTGCTAGGTCGGCTTTGAATTTTATATCAAACAGATAGAAGGTGAAGTGGGATTCCAAACATAATATGGTTCATCCATTTCTGAATGACCACCAAACATAATCTAGAGCATCGCGGGCTCTAAGCAGATACCCTTTACCATTTCTGGCAAAGGTTCAAATAATCCCACAAACACCAGAGTACAAAAGGGTATTGTGAACAATAAATTGGGACATATCGGAAACACATGCGGAACAACGGAATGCATGTGCCTACACGAAACATTGCGATACAAACATGAAGTTTACATAACAGATTCAGGTATTCAAATACATGTAGGACAAGAGTATACAGAAATTTAAAGCAGTAATGTAAAGCTGAAGTGAGGTAAGGATTTTAGCTAAATCAATTTCCAAATAGATGAAATAAGAATAGGCGAAATCGATCAAAGCTCGATTTCTAGCAGAATTCGAGAGGCACATTGAACAAATGATTCAAACTGTCAATTGTGCTTCAATGTACTCAAGAAAGCTATTGTGGAAAGATATTTCAATCTATTTTTCAGATAAAACAAGTCTCGTATGAATCGAAGTTTCTAACAAAAAGTTACAGTTGATTTAGTAACCGAAGGTCAGAAAACAAAATCATTGTTTTGCAGAATCCATAGGGTCGGATTCAATAGATAACTGAGCAAACATTTGGACTCTAAATCTTTCAATCCAGGTATCAAAAGAAAGATCTACGAGTCTAGTTTTTAAAGAATGACTACCAAAGAGAATTTGCAATAGAGAATTAAAGTTGGTCTGACCAGAGTAGTTGATGGATAATAAGATTAAATAACTTGATATAGAAGAAATAGTATTCCTGATTTTATTCACATGGACCTTTTCTGGTCAGATTATAAAAGATAATATGAAGTGGCTGGATATTATAAAAGATAATAACTTCATCCAACCACAATATATCAGAAAATGGTTATTCTAATATTTTCCCTTGTGATCCTCTAGCAGAAACCTTTGTTAAATTTTATAGGCACGCCCACATAGTCTGCGGAAGTTGTATGCCTCAAACATAAATGTAAGTAAAGGATTACATAGAAGATAAAAACTTGATGATACCTTCTCAAGGCTTCTATGCTTGTCTAGGAGTTGTATGCAATTAGTTTTTTTTTTTTGTTCTTTTTTCATTGTAAAACATGCACTGCAAATCTTGTATTAATAAATACAGTTTCTTTTCAACTTAGGGAATTGGTTGCATTTAGAAAACTCGATCAACAGACCTGAAAATCTATGTATAGGTTTAATCATTTCAACAGAAGTTTTGATTGTTGCAAGGCTTCGCAGGTAGCACCTAATGGATGGTCTGAAGGTGAATGCAAGGAAAAAGCTGGGTGGTTTCCATCCGCTTATGTGGAGCGACGAGACAAAGCTCCAGCAAGCAAGGTGATAAAGACCCACTAGCCGACATGATCGCTGTATGCAAATCAATATTCTTGTAAAGATGCATGTTGTCCGGTTACAAAATATCCTTGTTCTTTTGAGCCTGCTATTAGTTTCTCTAAAAGGTTGGAATTGTTCTGTGAAAAAACAGGATGTCTTGCGAGTGTAGTTTGCATACATGTTTGTGCTTAAAACAACAGCATGATGTATACATGTAATAACTTTTCGTGCCTTTTTATTTTTTTGTTGGAGATGGATGTAGCAAATTGCTTGAGCTTTTTCGTTGCAGGATCATCTTTTCTTCAGACCAATTATTTTTGTGATGGTGGTGATGTAGTGTTCAGTGTCTGAGGAATGCCAGTGAACAACAAAAGAGGTTTCATGTAGGAGCATATCTTGGTCATATTATGATTAACTTTTTCTTAGTCTTCTAATTAAAAGGGGTTTAACCTCCTTTTAGCCTTGTCATTTTGAATCTGCTCATGAAATGTATCTGCAAGCTAACATTATATATATATAATATATTTATATTTAGAAATAAGACTATATTTTGATTCTTCCTAAATCCTACATCCATGGAAATCTCGTACAGATCGATGGAAGCCTCGTACATTTAGGTAGGGTTTGGCGTAGTGTCAATGAAATATGAAATGATCAACTTCAACCCCACCAGCTTCCTAGCGATTCTCCAAAAGGCTGTGGTGGGACCGGAAAGCCAAAATTAAAGTCTCAGCTCCCGAGTCGTCCACTAAAATGGTCACATACTTCTCCAGCTTGATGTCACCTGAAAGCGAACGCGCAGCCACCTCCAAGTCACTACTCGTCCCGAATCTCTCGGCTCTTCCATGTATCTAAATAGACATATATACATTCAAACCAACACAACACCTCGATCAGATTGAGGAAATCGTTGGTAAGAGGAATATCATCTGTATTAATTGGAAGAATCCTCCGATTTATGTGTCTGATTTTGCAGAGAAATCAGTGAGATCATTCCTTACCACCATCTCCTCCTCTGTGGTCATGGCTCAGAACCGCTCCGGGGAATCGCCTCCACCACCGCGGCGGACGTGTTGCTTCGGATGTTACGGCGCTCGAGAATCCACCAGGAAGGGAAAGAGCAACGAGGTCGACGGTGCAGCAAGTCTCGATGAAGCAAGGTGGGGGAGCAACCAGGGAATTCTTACCGATTTCAGTACCTTTTCCGTGGAAGAACAGCGGCGACGCCTGAAGCGGGCACTGGAGGAGGAGGAGAGGGCGAGCAAGGAGGCCGAGAAGGTGGTCCGGTGGGTAAAACAAGCATCAGCCAGGATAGATACATCTACTGTCAACGACTGAGATCAGAATCATCATCAGCTAAACCAGCAGCAGGTAAGAGCGGCTGTTACTCTCTGATGTAAGCTAGGAATTAAGTTCAGACCAAAACTTCTCTGCCTTCCGTTCAGAGATCAAGAAATCTGGACAACCAAAGAGCCAAAGGGTTCAAGTCATCTGCAGGCCAGAGTACAAGCAATTAGTCCTCAACCTAGTTTTGACGGTTTCAATTCCTATATTTTTCATAATCGGAATCCAATTAGATAAGCGTCAAGATTTCGTTGATATATATATATATATGAATTGTCGATTCGATCCAAATCAACTTAAATATAGTATTACTTATCAGGTGTTGTAGGTTTAGAGCGTGATAAAACATCCGAGTGAATATAGTATTATGCATTATAAGGAGAAAAGGTTATTCATCAAAATGCAAAATGAATGCTAACGAGAATCTAAGATAGGTAAGATTATAGTACTCAGGAAATCTATATCAGAAGCGAAAGGAATTTGAATTATTAATATATTTAAATATTTTGAGTCAATGATTGTATGTCTGTCTATGGATAAATAATCTTATGAGGTTGAACCTTTATTTTTTTATATGAATTCATCGTGTTAGCTCAATGAATCAGTTATCTTTGGAACAAATTTACGGTCCTATGTTGGTCAGATGAGTCATTGATCACTCTTTTATATATATATATTATATATATATATAAGATTTTAATTTCTATCTCGTATTCCTAAGTACAAAACTACCGTCGTATTTTGCCAAGGAAACTTTTCTAGCATCAAAACTTCGACCTGATTGATCCCCAGACTGTAATCAACATTCTGTGAGCTAATCCTGAGCCTCGCTCTGAGCTCCTTCCTCCGCTGCCGGCCTTCGCGTCGGCTGCACGTAGATCGCCCTCGTCCTCAAGTACAGCGCCAAGCTCGACGCGAGACCGACCATTGTAATGCACGCCCACCACAAGAACGTCTTGGCGTAGCATTTCCGCCCCATGCAAAGCACCATTCCGTCACCGAGTACCAGTGGGACCATAGACTTGCCATTGGCATCATATATCAAGGCGGCAAGCAGGCCGTAGAGGAGAGATCCCAAGGGGATGTTGGTGATGAGGATGTTGTGGTTGACGCCCAGACTGTTGGGCCCGAAGAGCTCCGAAGTAATGCACACGGCAGCGGCGAAGATGAAACCGGAGCTGAGCGCGATGAGAGCTGTGCCGGCCAGCAAAGCATGCGTGTCGCCCACCTCTGCCAGCAGAAAGAACGCAAGCGGCATCGGCACCACAGCTACCGCCAGCCACCCCGTCCTTGCGAAGTTGATCTTCCTGCCATTGAGCTCCAAGATTAATCAGAATTATATGCCGCGAGAACGAAGGCTGAAGCACGTACGTACCCGCGAAGGAAGTCGGGGGCGGCGGAGACCAGGCGACCGAAGAATGAACAAGATGAGTAGACCGTGACGAGCATCGTGGTCTGCGATTGCCTTCCCATCGACTGCGCGATCTGACCCAGGTTATTGCTGTAGACCAACCCTACCGTGGCGGCGCAGAAGTAGGACACGTAGTACAACCAGAAATCGATGCGGGATACAAGCCTCGTAGCGGTGTGCTCATCACCGAGCGCCGCCAGCCGGTCACAGCACCAACACCACCACCACCAACAAGACCGTCGCCCGTCTTCTCCATGCGAGCAGTCGTCGTTACCATCGTTGACGTTGAAGGCGTCACCATTGTTGACGCTGACGTCTATGTCGTCCTCGCTTCTTTGAACGAGTTGCTTTTGGAGTTCGAGGTCTTCGACACCGATGAAACTGAAAAGAGAGCTAGAGAATATGGTTCGGCGAGCCCAATCACGAGCACAAATCACGCCGGGGACGCAGAGCGGGAGTAGCAGGAGCAGAACGGCACCGACAAGGAGCAGGCGGGCAGTAGACGACACGGAGGAGATGGAGTTGAGGAAGAGGAGATAGAAGCCGGTGATGAAGGCAAGGATGTTGAGGAGAAGGAAGATGTATGAGTCATGACGAGCGGAGTCCGCAGGAGCCAAAAGGAGCAGATGGGTGGGAGGTTGGCGGACGATAGGGAGGAGGGCGATGGTGGAGACGAGAAGGGGAAGAGTGGCGTTGAGCAAGAGGTAGACAGAGCAAGAGCCACCGACGGCATTGACAACGAGGGTGTAGAGGGAAGCGCTGACGCCATTGAAGCTGGTGGTGAGGGAGAGAGCCAGAGAGCGGTTGACAGGGAAATTGCGAACGCACAACACGAAGCAGACCGTGTTGAACCAGCAGATGCTGCATCCTGCAAGCAGGCACAAGAGGAATACCTGATACCACTCAACAATGAAGAGTTAAACTCAGTTTCAGTCAAAGAGAAAAATCATCGAATACTGTAGATAATGAAAAGTCAAATCGATTAATTTTTCATGCAATCTGAAACGATATTGATAATTTTTTTTTTTACTGAATCTGTTCTGAAACCCCTTCATCATCTTCCGCGTGTACATGTCGTACCCACCAGTCTTATTAATGTTTTTCACCCCGACAGCAGTCTACCGGTGACCTGTCCACGTTTAGTCGTAGGAAAGAAGAAAAAGAAGGGCATCAGCCTTGTTTTGGTCGTTGCACGTGAAACACGCCCCAACTGACTTGTATAGTTTATATTGCAGACTGGGTTGGCTGTTACCAGCTTCAGGACATTATTGATCATAATAATATGCTATCATCATGATTCTTCATGAACGAGAAAAACGTGAAGCACCCCGAACTGACTGATGCGTACAAGAGCAGCTGCAAATCCAGCCTGTGATTCATGTGCAAGCACTAACAAGAGTTCACTATTCTAATAAAAGAGCCAACCCTTATGCATCGAAAGTGCTCCTTCAATGCATCTTCGGCTCAAATATACTATTATATAAAAGCACGATCTGATCACTTTTTTAGACTAAATCTGTTCTCATAGGAATCGTGCCATCTGTTCACATGCAGCATTGATTATATGCCTCACGGTGTCCTCTGCGGACAAATTTCAATCCGAGGCTGGGGTTCATCGTCTCGGCCAATCTAAATGTCTCTAAAGCGTAAAATCATGTAATGACTGATAAAAAAAATTAATTATAAAAAATATTAATGAAAAAATAAATTAGGAGGATAATATAATATCACTAAGGACTAAGAGAATTATGTTACATATATTGAATATCACCTACAATCTAATAAACTTAAATCTCTTGGTTGAATTAATGTCAGACCTAATGTATGATAACATTAATTAATTTTAAAATAAATTTAAATTTTATATTATATTATATTATATATACTGAGGACGACCCATAATCTATCATTCGTGAATAGGATATGACAGCACAACCTAAATATGATGTATGTTAACGTGAAACAGAATTATCATAATCTTCATTTGGCATCAAAGATCGTCATTTGATTGAGATAAAACAAATCTCAAACTGAAGTTAACATTTTTGACTCTTTCGTTGGGATCACTAACAATATTGACTTAGAGGCTTATTCATCCAAACGCTGGGAGCCAAATTGGGACTCGAAATATGAATTAGCTCGAAGACACGGTCCAAATTTGTTCGAGAAATCAATAATAATAATAATAATAATAATAATAGCAATAATAATTTGATCAGCAAAAATATTTAAAATGACAGAAAAATAAGAGTCTGACTAGTAGATTGGAAGTCAAACCATCTGCTATTCTTAGTTTCTGGTCGCTGGACGAGAACCCGAGCCTATTGGAGAGCAAAAGAGGGACCACCCTCCAACATTGCCATGTGTCGAGTCCTTAACCCATGTCTCCAACCGGTGACTGCACAACGCACCCCGTCGTCGAGACACAGACACCTGTCTCATCCGACGGTGGACGAGCTACTGGCTTGGCGATGGATCGACCAAGCAAAACGGAACGGTGGGCAAGGCGCCCAACTCCGATACGATCGGAGTCTGCTTTGGGTTCTCAGGAGAACCATCAGCAGGGATAAAAGGGATGCGATGAAAGGAGTTCACCGTACGCTACCTCGCCGATCTCACGAGCCACCCCCGCCAATGTTTAATTAAAAGCAATTTAGTTCGAAGTTTTGAATCGAAAACCAAAAAAAAAAAGTATAAAGGAAGTATAAATTATTCACCAAAAATTAATCGAAAAAAAGAAAGGGAAATGAACTCACCGGGAAGTAGGGGAGGGAGATGCGATTGGTGATGAGGAGCCACTGGGCGCCGTACGCGCCGAAGCCGACGGCGGCAGCGAGGAGGAGGACGAAAGGGAGCGGGAGGTAGAGGAGGGCGAGGCCCGAGGACCAGCCGAGAGCCTTGCCGAGGTCGGAGGCGGTGGCCAGGTAGTTAAGCTGCACCTGCGATATCCCCATGGCCGCCTTCAAATCCGACGAATAAGCCGAAAAGTCGAAGTTGGTTCCCGTGAACGCCTGGATCCACACCGTCGCCATCAATACCATCCACTTCCGCGTCTGCCGCCCCATCATCGCCCCATCCTCCATCGCTGCCGCCGGAATCCGTTTTCGTCCTTCACGAGCGGTGGCGGTCTCCGATCGGTCGGGAATCGACGGGGAATTTGGGCCGTCGAAGGAAGGGAAGCCAAGAAAACTAACCAACCAAGAGATCAATGTAGCCATCATTCCCCGGAGCTCGTTGATTTAAACGGAGGAGCTTCTTCCGGTCTGATGTCATGGTGTTGCAGTCTAACAAACCGGCTTCCCTTCGCCCTTCCACTTACCCTTCCAACCTAAAAATACTGAAGAACTCGAGGAAGAACCAACGTTTCATCCATCGGCTATTATTAACAATACTTTATAGAGCCAACGTATTGTGCATGATCCGATGATACAAGAAGTAAGTGGAATCCAATTTTAGGGTTCAGATATTTAGATGTCTTATCATTCCCAGTGTCAAACCCGAGGCAACGATCGATTGAGTCCCATTTTGTGTGGAATTGAGTCGACCTCTCTCTTGCAACCCCATTGGCTACCACGTCATCCAATGACGGTTGAGGTGTCGATCGATGACGTGTCGGCGAGTAAGGTATCATAACACCGTATCAGGTATGAATGATATTGGTAAGGATTTAAACTCAGGAGATTTCCCTCTCAGATCATCTTATACTTTGAAGAATAATTATGCATCATAAAAATTTATTTTTATTAGAGAATAATTAGATACGTCCTCGTTAGATTAATTTTTTATTCAGTATATGTTTAAAGAATCTTTAAAAAAACTTAGTAAAAATAATAATTATTAATTCTTCACTAATAATAATTAATTTTATCGAGAATAAATTATATATCTCGTTTTGTAACAAAATATCAATCGAAAACGAAAATGATACGAACATATTGGAAGGTAATAACTAAATAAAAGAAGAATTGATTGATAAATTTTATTAAAAAAAATCTTAAAAAATTTAAAATCGACGATCGATGATAGTCTTATTTTAGTTTATTTTTATGACTGTTCAATCTTATAACCACATATTGTGTATAATCATTGCACATACGTAAGATTATTCAAAAACAAATCATCCTAATATCATTTTGGAGGTTTTCTAACTCTACAAAGTGATACAGATTAGATGAGCCTTTAGGGTAATATCTAGAGTTATTACCAAAGTGGCACACGATTAGATGAGCCTTTAGGGTAATATCTAGGACTGTTTTGTTATCTTGTTCCACGGTAATATCGTGCACTTATGAATATTTTTTGTCATAATAAATTATTTTAAATTATTTATTATATAATCATTCAGTGCTTACAAAATATATGTTTGTGGTTTATATTATCTATCAAATATTTATTAAAAAATAATTACTCGTTGAATCTTGAGTTAAATGTTCTCTTTTTTATTCGATAAAATAAATTATGTCCATTACACCCAGCTAATAAATCAATTAAGAGATGCCATCAGGTAAAAGAGCTCAATGAAGGTTTGTTTACGGTAAATAATTTTTATTTACATTTTCTATATATAATTTTAAAACAGTTACGATTTTTATTTTCCAATGAGATAGTCGGGAGAGAGAGAGAGAGAGAGAGAGAGAGATGGCATCGGGCGACATCAAGGGTTTCTACCGGCAAAAGAAGAAACATCAGAAGGGCGGCATCAGCAAATCCGTCTCCGCCTCCGCCTCCGCCTCTGCCTCGAAGAAGAAGAAACCTAGCAAATCAGGCGGTGGCGCCACTTTGGGGGCCACCGATCCTCAGACACCGGCTCTCTTTGCGCATGGCGCGTTTGATCTCACAGGTTGTGTGTTCCCCTTTCCCCTTTCCCCTTTTGTATTTGATTCCCTTTCCGGTTTCCGCGCTCCTTCCTTGCATCTCATACCATGTGCTATCTCTTGGGTCCGACTTCAGATGACTATGGCGAGGACGAGGAGAGGCTGAGGCAGTTCGACATGGACATGAGGTACGGCCCCTGCATTGGTCTGACGCGTCTCCAACGCTGGGAGCGAGCCTCTTCCATGGGCCTCCACCCCCCAGCCGACCTCCGCAACCTCCTTACTCGTGCGTCCGGGCCCAAGTCCCCCGATCTGGAGTGCCTCTGGGAGGGGCGTGTCTAAGGAAGTAGGAGGATGGGGAATTATTTCCGGTGAGATTTGATTTCCATGGTTTCTCGAAAAACAGACAACAATTTCGTCCCTTTCAAGCTTCTTGTTTGTTAATAGTTCCATGATGACTGACAACTTGCTACACAAGTAAACGAAGTAGAGGTTTATTAATGCTTGTTGCAAGTTTATTTACTCATTGCCATAGAAACCCTTTAGTTGCCTGATAATGCAAACCAGGCAAGTATTAATGTTATTTAGAAAGCCAATCATTACTGTTAAAAGGTCATGACACTGTCTTATGTGGAATTAAATTCACCTATAGCATCCTCGACCTCATTACTACAATTGTTTACTATGCATTCTGTAGTAAGAGCAACTCAATAGTATGCAAGAAATTGCAATCACTTGATATGCTTTTTAAGTGCCACAAAGCGTAATCTTTTTGTTGACACTTTATTTTTAAGCTAGCAGACAAGGTGATGTAGTTTGCTTCTTAACATTTATTATAAGTTGGAAGCATTTGGACTGCAAATACTAGGCCAAAAGCAGCTCCTCTGGGTATTTCATTTGTTACGATTGAGAAGTACATAAGCAGGATAACATTCTTCTTAAAAGTGCATCTTCTTAACGAGAAATGAAATGTGGTTTTCCATCGTTTGAGTTTCTGCTTGCTCCTCCCTGTTGGCCGTGGTAGTTGGTGTTTCAGCAGAGCTATGTTGAAAATTACCTTGAGTTGTTGGAACATCGACGTTAATCCTTAGTCATGTTGAACATGTCAGTTAAGGGTATTCTTGCAGATATTTTCCTCGTAATCATGATGATTGATGGTGTCATATAAAGTTGATGAACTTTAGTAGCTTCACCAATGGTTTAATTAGTCATTATGCCTTTTGAGCTACCATAATTAAAAAACACAAGAGCCCCTATTTTTTTATCCTTCCTGTTTTCATTGAAAAATTATATGATGATTGATTAGATTACTTTTATTTGCAAAACACCTTTTCTAGGACAAAAGTACGACTTGATTGCTTGACTACATCTATTAGCATGTGATTTTCCTTGCAAGTTATTCTTAAATTTTGAGGAAATTATTGATGTTTATTGTTTCTAGCATTAGGTTGTATTTTGTTGATGAGAGTTTAATTGGGATTGATTTTGAACTTAAGTTGTTAAATCTCAAGTATTGGACCAATTGCTTATTGGAGTAATAACACTAGACAGAAATTCTGTTAGATAGCGAAGTTATAAGTTCAAAGAAGAAATTGTACCCAAACAAATAAATAATATCTTTGCCCCTTGTGTAGGTGCTGTTTGAACCCTTGCCTTAAAGATACAAGGAGTTGCTCTCCAAGAAATCCATATGCTTGGTATGCTACCAAATTGTGCCAATGTTTCCAGATGTATCTCCCAAGGATATGCGAAGGAACTTGCACTGCAATCATTATGATTGTTAGAGGTCTGATGGATAAGCCACAACGCTATTGCAAAACAACGAATAGGGGAAGTACAACACTAGTGCAAGAAAATAGAAAATATGGAATGAAGTAAGAAAATTACGTTTCAAGTACAAGAAACATGTAAATTGTTAAAAACAAGAAATTTCAGTTATGTTTAGAACATTTAAATAGTTAAAGAAGTATAAATATAAGGTACTAAGATGGAAGTCCATACTCCAAGGTTCATGCATGATCTAACTTGTGTTGAGTTGATTTGTTGAACATGTTCCTTGACTCTATAAGGTACTAAGATGGAAGTCCATGCATGATTTCTTCAATGCACTCAGATGAGAGGGAACTCTCCAAGGTAAAAAAAGAAACTAGTATCTTTTAATGTGATATTCAAGGACTACAATAGACTGCATGCATCACATAGACTTTAGAGTAGAGATTGAGAAAGAGAATCTTTTGAGTTCTCCTTCCTCTCTTACCTGAAATATCCATGAGGTGCCTTATGAAGTTAAATTTTAGCATAAATATCTTCCATGAAAATTGAGTTAACTAAATTATGACCTACACTTCTTTGACTTATACTTTAACTATCACAAAATTTATCGAATTCTGGATTGCATTGTTGCATGTTAATGGCTGTGTACTTTCTTCTTTATTTTTTATGGGAGCTTTAGGAATTGACCATATCCTATAGCGACAAACATATATGAATAGTTTAACATAGGAGAGAATCTATTGGATACATATGGCATTGTATCTCCGGAATAATACTACTCATGTCTCTCAAAGATAAGTACTTAAACCTTTACATAAGAGCATAAATCATGAAAAAATAGCTTGGAGTAAAAATCTATATATATGTAAATGCACCTGTCTCATGGCTAACCTAGTGGCTTATTATTATGACAATAAACGTTCTAAGAGATCGTCTTATGGGTTACATATTATCTTTTTCGATGGCTTGTGGATCGTAGTTTTGTTTAAACGTATGGTAATTTAGTTAGCTCACCACTTCTATAGTCACATTTTAAGAGATCATCCTTATATAGGTCTGTCTTGGCTAGCTAAATGCGACCACTTATAGCTAGTGAGCGAAGTTGTCATATGTCCTTGGAAACATCTTCACTAGGTTTGTGAGGATCTTTTATCGCATTTTGCCAAAAGTGGTGATGAGTGAGTTATGTGAAGATCCTCAAATGGGAAAGTGACATGTAGGAGCCATGTGAGTGCATATGAAATTTAAATAGGCGCTACTTTTTTAATTTGGATTTGATGTTTCTCGTGCATTGGTACAAAACAAGTAGTGTGTACCGGTCCAGGTGTGAACCAGTACATGGATCACCCTCGTCTTAAGCGTTCTGATTCAAACCTTAAAAAAAAAATAAAAAATATACTTTATGGTTGGCATTCGTGAGCCCTTCCCGTTTCGCCTCCTGTAGTTGCCCATCGTCATGACGCCCACTGTCGATCAATTGTCATCCTTTTCTCTTCTTCACTTCTTCGTCTTGCCTCCTCCCTCCTCTTTTTCCTGCATTGCCTCCTCTCCTTCCTCTTCCTCCGTTGTCTCCTCTTCTACCATTCTCTTCCTCCTACTTCCTCCTACTTCCTTCTCTTCCTTTATCGCTTCCTCTCTTTCTTCCTCTTCCTCCATTCTCCTCTTCCTTCACCACCTCTCTTTTTCCTTTCTATTCCTCCCACTTTCTTCTCTTCCTTCATCGCCTCCTCTTCTTCCTTTCTCTTCCCCTTCCCTTCTCTTCCTTTCTCCTTTTCTTTTACCATCTCTTCCTCTTCTCTTTCTTCTTCCTATTCGAAAACACCAATATCGATCGATACGTACTAGTCCGACCCTACTTCTAGTTCCACACATACCATACATGCATAACTAGAATAGGATGTTATCACACCCTTTTATTTATGCTATCAATAATAACATAGTGGGGAAAGTGGGCCAATTTGAAGCATTTCAACTTGCTAAACATAATGATATTTGACACCTGTATATAGGTTATTAACACATACTCTCAAATCATACATGTATTTTCTATTCAAACTCATGTACATAAAAATATGTTCACAGGTGGTCATCTATATCTACTTTGGCATGAGCCTATATCTGCTTAGCTCCTTCATATGAATTGATTCACATTATCCTTTTCTGCAAAATAGGGTCTACAATGAGTGATAATTCAGTAAGTATAAACTTTCAATTCAACATATTAAGATGAGCATGCATTGTGCCATATATGCAATCTTTTAAAATCAAATGCCTAAAACATTCCATTGTGAACTCATCTTCTTATGACCTCTTTAGCAATGTATAACCCCATAACATGATAGATGCATAATAAAAAGGTAAAACTTTTATTCAAAATAAATTGTAATACATATATGCAGAGTAGGTCATACTATATGCAATAGGTGATCATAGTATATCCAAGAACTTTCACATCATATTTATGTGGACTCTCATACCGCACGTCGTGCATACAAATGCATAAAATATTTCATGGTAAATAAATCTTCTTATGTCCATTTTGGCAACATACCAGCCTATAACATGATGGATGGATAACGAGATATAACTCTTATTCAAGGTAAATCATAATGTACGTGAGGTTCGTTACGCAAAACAGTGGTTTTTAGTGCCTATTGCTTCATAAGATTTCAGTATATTCTTGATCAATAGGATTATCTTCAATAAAGGTTTTTAGTGCTCATCTCTCTTTTTCCTGAGTACAAGCTTAAGGTCAATATTCTCACAAGAAGGATGATTGGAAGAATAAGATATTTCTGGGCTTCTAGATTTAGAAAAAGGAAAGTTTAATAAACTCTGTTTTTTTGGGATTTAATCGAAGTGTCATTAGCAATTTTGTTAATGTCAGATTTAACCACGTGAAACTGGTAAGCATGAAAGTCAAAGAGATATCCAACGAAGACAGTATCAATGGTCTAAGATCCCATCCTTTTCTCTTAGGTTCAAGGATATTGAACTTGACTAAGGACTCATCTCGGTTACCTTTTGGGGCTTAGAGTTCAATTATTTAGCGTATGGTTGGTTTTTCTTTCTCGTGCTTAAGTTGGGCATGATGCTTCATTTTGTAGTGCCTTCTTGACTTTAAGCTGGTTAACCTTTACCCATCAACAAAATATGGTGATAGTTGAGCTATGTGATGGAGTAATCTGAATTAAGTTAGTCACTGCCTGTATGCTGCTTGATGTAGTCTGTATAAGAGATCTTTGGAACTACTAAACATTCCTGGTTTGTCCTGATTGGTGTTTGGGTTTTACTGGATGGGTTATTTCCTTCTCTTGAGCAGTTGCAATTTCTTGAGTTTTGTTTTATTTGTGGACAGGTGTTGCAGTTGGTGCTGACGGTCATAAATAGGATCCCAATGTTTTGTTTTTCTTTCAACTCTCTCCTCAAGTCTCAAAGCCTTTTATCAGTTCTTGTGTCATAAATGATATTGTATCAAGCATAAATGTTGCATTATATATATACCTGTTGAGTTGATGTACATAAGAATTGTGTCGACGTGTGAATATTAAGATTTATATGGGTTTGTTAGTCATTGTGCATGTCATGTTGGTGGATTTTGCAGTCAACCACGTCAAAGTAATGGATGTTCTTGAAGATTGGTCAGACATTTCGTTGCTTCTGCACCTAATGCTCTGCGGTGGAAAGCAAGCCTTGAAGTTAATTCTCACAGAAGATCTGAAATTTCTTTTCCCCAACAATGTAAGTAAGTCTCAATCAGAACCTGAAATAGAATAAGATATGGATGATGCCTAAATGTTATCAATGTATGAACTCAAGCACATGATGCCAGTTGCTTATGTGCTGGAGTTCTTCAGATGCATGGACAAAACTCTCGTTGGTTTTTGTTATTCGTAGATCCGTGATCAAAAGTTGATTTAACATTTGAACTTATTCCCAGACCTGTCTGATTTATATCATCAAAACCCATCTGATTCATTGAAGGCAACAACGTGACAGTCTTTGTTCGGTGGTGACACACCATGTGAAGTCAATAGTGCACGATGATGGTAGCGACTAATAGATTGTTTTGGGTACATGCGATTGACAATTTTGAGCAATGATAGAGCCTGCTTTTTTGTAATGTCGACACTAAGAACCTTTTTGTAATGTCGACACTGATAAGTACTCATCATAACTTTCATGTTATAGAGGATATTATCAATAGATATATGATGATAATTAATATTTGTTTTCCATTCTGGAGTCAATAGTACTTACGCCGTAGAGTCATAGATTAGTGACACTAGTCACAGTTCTGGAACACTATTCCTCAACAAGGCAATTACGTGGGCACATCTTGTTAATGTCAATAACTTTTGCTGCATTGATGTATCAAATCACATGGTTTACTAGTATAATCTACCTAATAGCAGTTTGAAGATTGAGTCCCACAAAACCTACAATTTCGACACTCAAAATATTAAGGATCTTGATGAGTGATTAATTAAGGATTTTAAGAGTTTGACACCTAATCCAACATCTCAGCTGTTCTTTATGGGTGAGAGAATATTATAATCAATGGAAGCAACTTTGACTTTGCCAGACAATTAGTCCTCGATGGAATCCAAAAAGATAAATCAATAGAAATTTCTATTGATTTATGACTTAGATATACTTTATTTTTATCTAACTTTAACTTATATATTAAGACAGTAGGAGAAAAAGAAAGTATTCTAAAATATAATTTTTCATTTATTTATTTGATATACTAACATAGTACATAGGTACTGATAGGCATTTATTATATTATAATTAGCATACGATCAACACAAGATAATGATCCTTAATTTGAATTTTTTATATTATAATTAATTATGTAGACTAGGAGGAGGTGGGAAGAGAGAGAGAGAGAGAGAGAGAGAGAGAGAAAATTAAATTAGCTTTAAAGGATATGAGAACTTAGATCCAAAATTAAATCGAGGTTGTCAGTGGAAAAGTCCATCCACTCTTAATTAAAGAAACTTACAATTCATAGCCACTATTTATTATTCACAACTACTCACTGTTGTTGTCATCTTTGCCAACTTGTTGTTGCTCGCTCGATATTATTGTTCGAGGAGGACAAGAAAGAAAGGCTAAGAAAGAAAAGGATAGAGAAGAAGATACTATTTTCATTCTTTATAAAGAAATAATTTGACACATGTAGATAGAAACAAGAATCAAAATTGATCTTCGATCCAAATTACTGGATGACAATTCCAGTGATGGTGGGATTCAAAGTGCTCCATTTCGACTTGGTATGGTTCCTCACAGTTTTTAGCGGTTAAGTAAATAGAGCCACAAATTCTTCAATCTTTTTTTTTTTTTTTGGTTCTCTCTTAATTTTTAAGATTTCTCAAGAAAAGTCCAATCATTTGTGGGCTTTTTTAGTATAATTATCTCCCTCTTTTTTGCTATCTTTTTATCAATATTTTTGAAGATAAAAAAAACTTCAAATTTTTAACTTTTCTCACTAAGCATCTCTTTTTTGTTTTATTTTCATAGTGTATCACTTATTTTCTAAAGGATGAGATTGTTCTTAGTCTTTATCCCGTTAGTCATCTTCGTCTCATATTCGTCTCGTCACATTCTCACCTTATACTTTTTCCTACCATCGTCACACCTTATGCTACCGTGCCATCAGGATGGTAGCGATGGTGGCTTATAGTATACATGACTTTACGAAATAATAATTTTTTTGATAAAATTAATTTAAACTATTAAATATAATTAATTAGGTAGAAAGACTCATCCAAATTTACTATTCATAGCTCCTATATATTATTCACAGTCACTTGCTATTCATAATCTTTTAAAAAATAACAAGAATAGTATTTTACTATTTACAACCTTAGTATTATCAAATTTATCTCTTTTTTTTTCTTTCTCAAAATCTCTTATTTTATCACATTCCTTATCGATGTCATCATCGTTGATGACACTTGATGTCGACACCATCGTTACCGACATCATCGATCATCACACCCTCAACATTGTTGAAGAAAAAAGAAGAAGAGGACGAGAAGGAAAAGAAAAAAGAGGGAAGAGAAAAATAATATTTACATCTATTTATAAAGAAATAATTTATAAATATAAAAAATTTAAATAAATTTTATAAAATAAAAAATATTTTAAAATAAAATAATCTACTAATAAAAAAAAGGTGGGAGAATTTAATGCTCATAGAAGGTGGGCGCTTATGGCCTAACATATTCAAACTTGTGATATATGCAGATAAGAAGACGAATCAAAATTGATCTTCTTGATATAATTCAAAGTACGGGGTAATAATTACTCATTAAATTTTAGTGTTGGTTAGATTTTCTATATCTACTCATTAAATTTTAGTGTTGGTTGGTTAGATTTTCCATATCTACTCATTAAATTGTAGCATCGTTCCTTACTATTTTTAGTGGAGAAGTAAATAGAGCAACAGATTACTCAATCCAAATCCAATCTTTTTTTTTGGGAACTCTCTTAATTTTTATCAAGAAAAGTCTAATCATTTGGGGGCTTTTTAATATAATTATATCCTTCTATTTCACTATCTTTTTATCAATAATTTTAAAAATAGATTAAAAAAAAACTTAAATTTTACCTTTTCTCACAAAACATATCCTTTTTATTTTATTCTCGTAATGGACAATTTATTTTTTAAATGATGAGATTGTTCTTGGTCTCAATCCTATTAGTCATCGCCTTCATCATGTCGAGAGCATCTCTATCTTATCGTATTATCATGGCCACCCTCATCTCTCGCCTTTTCCCGTCGCACTCCAACCTCACGCTCCTCTTCATCTTTGTCTCTATACCACCATTAATAATCACATCGTACCTTACGCTATCATATCATCGTTGTGATAGTGGTAATGGTCGATAATAAGCTTTAATATGTAGTCGACTTCCATAATGAAAATAATAATTTTTTTGATAAAATTAATTAAAACCATTAAATATTGATGACCCACTTTAAAAAAAAGCACATGGAGAAAGAGTGGCCTATAACAAATGGACCTAAAAGAAACACGGAGAGTTCATTGATAATTTAGACTCATGGGGAAAGCATTCAAACGTCAAAGACGAGTAGTATGGAGGATTAGTTGGATGAGATGTGAGGAGAGAACACATGAATCAATGGAATCAATTTTATTGAATGAAAGACCATGCTGCGACGAAGTTTATCTATCTATGATGCGATAGATCCGAAAAGATAACAATTTATATTTTCCATCTTAAAAGCTTAGAATTTCTATTAATTTATGATTTCGATCTACACGCAATTACAGAACTAACTCAATTAGGGCATAGAACGACATTAAGGATCCAAGTCGATCTCAATGTTGTCCGCTCTGACTTGTGAGTTGGGGTACGATTGCCAACTATTTTTTTGGTGGAAAATGTAAATAAACCCTCTAATAATTTCACATGCTTTCTTTGTCATCAATTTTATGGGAGATCCAATCTTTTTACATACTCTCTCTCTCTCTCTCTCTCTCTCTCTCTCTTAATTATCTTAACTATCACTCTTTCTCTCTCTTCATGTTTTTTTCAATAATTTTAGGGATAGGAAAAAAAGAAATATAAACATAATTCATGTTTACCTTATTGTGTGTATATAATATATATATATATATATATATATATATATATATTCATATTTTGAGTATTTTTCAATCAATATATCTCATTTTACTCTTTTATGAATAGTATTATTATTTAAAATATATTTAAACTGTCTCTTAAAATTTTTTATTGCTTATAATGTTTTTAGCATATTATAGTGTTTTTGCCATTGCAAGCGCTGTAAAGTCTATTTGAAAACAGTTTAAATATATTAAATGGAAACAAGATACATTAGAAACTATTTATATATCATTCTGATTCAAATAGATATTTATAATAATTTCTGAATAACATCACCCAAATAAAAATAAAAATTTGACTTGTTATAATATTTTGGTTACCACAATAAAAACACTATAATAAATACATAAATCATAACCTCTACCAACCAACTGTATATCATAATGATTTATGAGTAATGAATGAAAACTAAAAAATTATAATATGATATCACTTATAATATTTTTCAATAGTTTTTATGATGTTTATAGTACCAGAATAAAAACACTGGAAACATTGTACTAATTTAAAATTGATGAGAAAATAAAGAAAATTGATGAGAAAATTTTTAAAAGATATTTTAAATTAAGGATATTTGTTGAGAAAAAAAAGTAAAATAGGGATATATCCATTAAGAAATACTTAAAATATAAATATTTGTTTAAAATACACTGTATATATTCAATATAAATATTTCTCTCTCTTGACAATAACTACTTCAAAGTACTAAAATATTTTATTTCTGGATAATGACAAAAGGATTCAAACATCAAAGCATAATAGTTGCACTGTTTCAGTTTGTGGCCTCTATAAATGATGAGGCTTCCTCCTCTGCAGCACAGCAGCATCTCATCTCATCTCCTACGAATTGCCGTGCCTGCACGCTCGATCGCAAGATAAATGGCCTTAAGGTTGAGCCCTTCTTGTTTCCTTCATGGCTGCGGTCCAAAGTCTTCCACTGTTGTGTTACTTCTCCCTTTTCCTTCCTCCTATAAACCCGGCCACTTTGCCATGCTTGCCGGGTGAGACTTGCTTTCCGGCAGACCTTGATTACCGATGACTACACTCGCTGTTGTCACTATTGTTGTTGCTGTTGTTGCAGGATCAACAAGAAGAAGAAGAAGAAGAAGAAGAAGACTGTTGTACGTGCCATTAGTCCGGAAAAGCTTGAGGTCGTTAAATCTATGGAGGGATGGATGGAGGATAACGTGTTGACGTTCCTGAAGCCGGTGGAGAGCTCATGGCAGCCTCAGGATTTCCTGCCGGATCCTTCGGGGGAAGGCTTCTTGGATGGGATAAAGGAGATCCGTGAGCGGGCGGCAGAGATCCCCGACGCGTACTATGTCTGCCTCGTCGGCAACATGATCACCGAAGAAGCTCTGCCCACTTACGAGAACGTCCTCAACACTTTCGACGGCACCCGGGACGAAACCGGGGCGAGCATGACGGCGTGGGCGAGGTGGACGAGGAAGTGGACGTCGGAAGAAAACCGCCACGGCGACGTCCTGAACAAGTACCTGTACTTGAGCGGGAGGTTGAACATGCGGCAGATCGAGAAGACGATACAGTACTTGATCGGATCGGGCATGGTAAGGGTTTGAGCCAAAAAGGCTACGTTGCACGCAGGGTGACGGGGTGGGTAGTAACCACTACTTGCTCTGTGTTTTGGACAGATGATAGAGGCAGACAACGATCCGTACCGTGGCTTCGTGTACACGTCCTTCCAAGAGAGGGCAACCTTCATCTCCCACGGAAACACAGCAAGGAAAGCCAAGGAGCACGGCGACGTGCTGCTGGCCAAGATCTGTGGGCTGATCGCCGCGGACGAGAAGCGCCACGAGATGGCGTACACGAAGATCGTGGAGAAGCTGTTCGAGGTCGATCCGGAGGCGACCATGTTGGCGTTGGCGGACATGATGAGGAAGAGGATCAAAATGCCTGCTCGGTTCATGTTCGATGGGCAGGAACGGGACATCTTCCGCCACTACTCCTCCGTCGCGCAGCGGCTCGGGGTGTATACCAGCAAGGACTACGGGGACGTGGTGGAGTTCTTCGTGGAGAGGTGGAAGGTTGGGGAAGTGACGGGGTTGTCGGGGGAGGGGAGACGGGCTCAGGACTACGTCTGCAGTCTGCCCAGCAGGCTTCGCAAGACGGAAGAGAGAGCTCAGGAACGGGCGGAGAAGAAGACCAGCATGGTGCCCTTCAGTTGGATCTTTAACAGAGAAGTCGAGATTTAAGAGTTGCACACTGCATGGTCTGTCACAATCTACACGGTCTGAGCAAAAACCATATATATCTATAGCTTATAGCTATGTTTGTGCTCATCTCTCTCTAACTCACATCCCTATCCCTCACCTGTTTTACTTCATGTGTTTCCATAATAATAACAACAATCGGATGATCAGTAAACTCGGAAATAATGCCAGACTCCCCATTCTAAATATATTAGGAATCATCGATTCTTGTATACAATTTTCCGCACAAGCACTACGATCCTCATGTTATCGACGAGCCATGGTTTGCTTGTCTCATAAAAGGAATCAGGACATACTGCTAATCGAGCTAAAAATTCTGCTTTGTAACAGTAACTCTCAAACGTCGTAGACCGATAATGTCACCAACCTGATGAAGCATAAGCCATGTTTGCATCAGGAAGAATTGGCATGCCCTTCAATTTTCGTGCATGGTTCCTCGGCTCACCATCACCGAAATCTCATGCCCTGTAAAAGCACATGAAGTGCATAGTTACGGTTGGTGAATTCGAAGGGATATAAACGGATGAATTAGAGGACAGGCGACATGAAGCTAAATACCTTGGCAGGGGAATAAGGCAATCGATCATATGTTTTGGCTAAACACAATGCTTTTGTTTTTGGTATATCCTTCTGTAGATTCTAGCACCTTCTAGCTCTGCATGTATCTCTCTTTCTGTTCGTATACCCATGGGGTTGTGCAGCACCCATCCTTGGGTGTCACATAAAAAATTGTTGTCGATGGTATCGACATGCTCGAATACATCCAAACGAGCATCAAACTGGTTCCTCATGTCGAATGCCAATTCAAGCACATCTGATTGCACAATGACCTACAAAAAGTGATAAGATTGCTATGTCGAAGCGCAAACAAGTTCAAAAAGCTTTGAAAAAAATAGAGGATTAACTCCCACATTTAAACGGAAACACTGGGAGCAGCCCAGCAATGAAAAAGTAAGCCAACAAATGAGATAGCAAAAAAAAAAAAACATAATTGTTCTTAAAGTTTGCAATATTCATGAGATATAATGTCTATCACCTTCTGACTTGATGCGATGGCAGGTTCTCTGTAATTATCAGCTTGTCACTTAACATAAAAAATGAAATTCACACTTTCAGATGTCCCATTTAGATTCTGCACAAAGGCAATCGTGCAGTTGACTTAGCTGATTGGGTCGGACGAGTTAGCAGGCTGCTTGTGATGCAGTGATCTGAAGGATGTGTTTTCTAAGGAGTTGTAGCATATCATATCCAATGATGATTTTGGATCTTTTTGGTATGTAAGGGTTCACTGCCTTCACATCCCTCCTCCACTATCCTCCCGAAAAATTAAAAAAAAAATTATTGTTAAGCTACCTGAAAAATGAAGAGGGTTCTGAAAATTAAAATTACGTGAAATTTGTAACTGCATCAAAATTTATTTGACTTGTCATCTTGTGGTGAATACAGACATCAGAAGCCAATGAAGTACCTTCCGGTCAATAACTTCACCAGAATAGTTAGGTAGAACTAGCAAAATTACATGGACATACCATTGGTGTTTAAAAAGTCAGTCATTTAACAAGCTGATTGATAACAAAGAAAACAAATAAATTCTCTTATTTCATCAACCTTTTTGGTTCTTAAGGTGATGCTTTACCCTTGAAGAGTAATCAGCAAGGCCAACTTTTTAGGAAAAAATTGACCTAGCTATGATTTTTCTGAAAGTGCTTAACTTTAACAATGGAAGGAAAAAGAAAGATGTTCTGCTTATCCCTGGTATAAGTCAGCACACCTTCAATTCAATAATTTGGAAGAAAATTTTGATTTTTATATATCCGTGCCGGCTATGTATTTCGAACTCAAATAGAATAGAAGCGCAAGTTAAGCGAGCCATACCTGCCCTCCAATGCTCAACCTTTTTGAGATGGAATCAACTAAGCTCGCCTGTACAACTCTTCTTTTGTGATGCCTTTTCTTGAAATGAGGGTCCGGGCACTGCAAGATCGAATGAAGGCATAAGCTCTCAATCAAACCCAAAATTTGGTCATATTCAAGACAAAGAAACAACTGCATTATGCAAAAAAGAAAAACCTGTCTCACTTCAAACTAGTGACAGAGAGCCTGAGTTTGCAGTATCAAGAATAATCTCCCTGTTAAATTCTAAAATGGGAAAACTAACTTAGGTAAAGCTCACCAGAATGGAGACCAGCATAAGAGGTCCAGGATAGGTGGAAACCAGTGGCTCGAAGGATACAGTGGCATTGGCAAACATAAAATGACTGCTCAAAAAATGAACATCTTTTAGTTCCACAGGTAGCTTACAATCCTTCATTTGAATGATGTGCGAGCGAGCAGGTGATTTTATACACAAGAGCTCACATGTTTGCAAGACCCAATTCTTCGACCCAGAACTGTGACCGCTCCACTAGCTACATTAACAGCAAAAAGACCATATTACTACGGAAGAATCAGATGAAGATAGCTTAAGCAGTAGCATTTAGAACCTTTTGACGTATCTCCAGACCCAGATAATTTCTTCTTTCGGGGCAATTTTTAGCAAGCCAGATAAGGAATCTACCACTGCCTGCAAGGATTCATCGTCATCATCATTAGAAACTTTTGGGAATCAGAAATACTCGTAATTTTTTCACATCAAACGGGAAGCAACAAGCAAAGACCATGGCATCTTATTATATGAGGAGGAAAACGAAACAGATATAGTGACCATGCCATTTATTCTCACAGAGAACGACTTCATACCACTACCAATATCCACCATCAACGGGAGCGACGGATCCCTGAAAACTTCCTTCCATACCGGAATCTCCACTGGTGTCTGTGATTCACCCCATAATAAAAAACAGAAAGAAAGATAATAAAGGAGAAACAAAGAACTCGGACGTGAAGATTTGACAGATGGAGTGATCAACACTCACAGCGAAAGAAGAACTGAGGGGATTCACATGTTGTCGAATCCGAATGTGACCTAACTGCCATAGAAGAACGGAATGTTCCATTAAGAGGAAAACGCAAATAGAGGAGGGAAAAGAGAGCCTGGAATAGGAAGGGGAATTGGGATACATTAGGAGCGGCGCCGTAGAAATTCTTGAGGTTGAGGTCAGCGTACTCCACCTCAACCACGTCGGGGCTCCGCTGCGCCGCACTCGTCGACCTCCTCCTCGTCCACCCATTCGTCGTGCCCTCCTTGGGCTCTTCGAACCAGAATTTCCTGCAACAGCGTCGGAGGTGAAGGGTAGGGGCGATGCGAAGAAACGGGGAGGAAGCCATGGCCGAAGCCGCCGATCCCAAGGCATGTGCAGCGCACCAGCCGCCGCCGGTACACCCGAAGACCAGCATCGTTGATCGGTTTATCCTTTCCCCTCAAGGCTTGGGAATACGAGTTCGGGTTTAGGGTTTTTGGATTTAGGATTCGGGTTTCATGTCCACAATTCGTTGTATAGCATTTAGAATTTAGAATTTAGGAATTGCTAGAGTTTAGTGTTTGAGAGTTTTAGATTTAAGGTTTATTAGGTTTAGGTATTAAGGTATTGATTTCAGGATTTAAATTTTAAAGTTAGGCTTTAGCATTTGAAATAGGGTTTGGGGTATAGGTTTTTTATTAAAGTCCATTCACGGATGGATAGTCCTTTTCATCTTATTATACCCAAATACTAGGAAAATGCTAAATGTCATGATATGAGCTTGATGGGTTAACTAACCCATAAACTTCGTTTGATCTAAACCACTAATCAAAATACTAAAACTGAAATTGATAATAATATGCTTATCAAATCTTTTGGATAGGTCTTGTATGTTTCGACATGATTTGAAGGTAAATAACGATTGAATCAACTAGCATCAACTCAGGACACACACAGATGCAGAAGGATCTTAATTGACTCTTAACTCAACATCTAACTCGAACAAATAAAATCCAACTTAACAAGTTTTTTATGTTTCAAGATTTAGGAATTTTGATTTAGAATTACATTACATGAATTTTAAACAGTGAGAATTCAATTAACATGATGTTACATATATACACAAATTTTATCAGAAATCTAAAAGAAATGTTGAAGGTGATCATATGTTTACATATTGAAGAATTATAAACTGTATGCGTTTAAAGTCAAAATGTTTATAGAATATACTTAATATTATTATTTTTTGCTATACATATGTTCATTTTCATGATATACTATTGTAACTTGTATTTATTAAATTGATTTATTAATCTTTTTTAGTTTGACTCGTTTTATACATGAGCTTTAACTCAACTTATTTATTATAATAAATAAATTACAGACGAGTCAAGCCTAAACCAAGTTAAGACTTATAATAAGTCAAATCAAACTCGAATATTCTTTCAATCTCGTGTCAGGGTTTATTTAGTTGGCTCATCATTTACATTTACAAGATTACTTGTTCAACACGAGAGCAAATCCTATAGGGAGCGCGATGCATTCTCTATCCCCTCTTTCCTCTTCCTGTTTGATCTGTATCATCGTATTTTTATTTTGGTCACAATTACATATACATTACCTCCAGCGACAACGACACTCCAAATTTAAATACAGCATATTTGTTAATACCATAATAGATATGTTAACATTTTAGTCCACAATTAGTGAACTAAAAAGATGATGCTAAAATATAAAATAACTATTGACCGATAGTAATTACATAACCAGAGTATATATGTAAAAATTAAAATACCTAAAGAAAAATATTATATATATATAACGATTCCGAGATCGTTTGAGAAAGTTATAATGATTTTAGTGCGACGGGGTCGAGCCGACGATGCGTATGACTCACGAAAGGGCTTCGCCCATCCCATCGTCGGTTGCAACGTGCACTTAGGCGACGAACGATATAAGTAGCACGAGTACGCTCATACCAACATTAAAGCATTGGATCTTATCAAAATTCTGAAGTAAAGTGTGCTTGGGAGAGAGTCCTTGTGTTGCACTTCTTTTTTACGTCCGAGCGACGAAAACATCTGCTGTAGACCTTTGAGGAAATGGTTTTCAGGCCTGAAATTTTTTGTGATCGCTTCATAGTCATCCACATGGGGCTCGGGGAGAGGTTTCCAGATTAGGGTCGCAATAGCAATTCCGAGATCGTTCGAGAGAGTTACAATGGTTTTAGATCGAGCCGATGATGTGCGTGACCCACGCAAGGGGTTCCGCCCATCCCATCGCTCCTTGCGACGTGCACTTAGGCGATGGATGACACTTACAATATAAATGCGATCATACTAGTAGTAAAATATCAAATTCCATTAGAACTTTGAAGTTAAGCGTGCTCAAGCGAGAATAGTTCTAGGATGGGTGACCCCTTTGGAAGTTCTCGTACTCTTTTTTGTGCCAACGAGACCCACGCAAGGGGCTCTGCCCATCCCATCGTCAAGCGTGCTTGGACGAGAGTAGTATTAGGATGGGTGATCCCTTGGGAAGTCTTGTCGTTGCACTCATTTTTACGCCTGAGCGAGGGGCTCGGGGAGAGGTTTCTGGATTGGGGTCATCGTAGATGGGTAATTCCTTGGGAAGTCCTATTGTTGCACTCATTTTTATGCTCGAGCAAGGGGCTCAGGGAGAGGTTTTCGGATTGGGGTCGTCGTAGTGATTCCGAGATTGTTCAAAAAAATTAGGCTCTTTGCCCATCCCATCGGACGACACAAACATCATGGATGCGATCGTACCAACACTAAAGCATTGGATCTCATCAGAATTATGAAATTAAACGTGTTTGGGCAAAAATAGTACTAGGATAGGTGAATAGTATTAGGATGGGTGATCTAGGGTCGGGAAATCTTTGTGTTGCACTCTTTTTTTTTTTTTTTTTTGTCGTGATGGGCTCAGAGGTTATATATATACATTATATATATGCAGAGATATTATGTTATATTAAAAATTGGTGAAAAAGGAACAGAGAAATCATCTTCACCTATTAACAACCCGCCTGTCATCGTTCCATCAGTAACCATCCTAGTGCTACCAGCAAATGGTCCTATAAAAGGACAGCAAAAGGGAAGGAGACGAAGGAAAGAGAACTAGTTCTTACCAGAATCTAATGAGAGGAGCAAGGCTTCGTCAAACCAGCAGCAGAGATTACTTAGCTCTTCCTCTCGGGGATATCATTCTTCCCGCTCTTGTTGCCCATTGTGGTGGGCCTGCGAATACAAGAAAGTCCCGAAGATGGCGATAGCAGACCCCAAGGCGTTCAATGGCCTAATGGGATTCCTGAAGACCAAAACGGAGGCCACAATCACCACGACTCGCTTCATGGTGTTGCCGACAGAGAAGGTCAAGGGGCTGATTTCGTCGAGCGCCTGGTACGACGACTGGTTGTAGAGATGGTAAAAGATCCCGGACAAGAGCACCCAAAAGTAGAAGGTCCACGGGGTGGGAACCGCCACCAAGGCCCTGCGGAAGCCCTCCACCCACTGGGAGCCCTCGACGAAGATGGCGACGGGGAAGAGGTAGAGAAGGGAGACGATGCTGATCCAGCCGTAGAGGTTGAGACCGTTGACGTGCGTGAAGTCCTGCAGGCTCTTCTTGGAGTAGATGTTTCGGAACACGAAGCCGACGTTGCTGATGAGGGCGCCCCAGAGGCCCTGGGCGTCGAAGGAGACCTCGGTGACGGCGGCCAGGGAGCACCCGGCGACGATGGGGAGGACGGAGAGCCAGACCGGGAGGGGGTAGAGGCGGACGCCGAGGAGGGCAGAGAAGAGGACGGAGAAGACGGGCTCGGAGGCCTTGATAACGTGAGTGAAGGAGACGGCGACTTTGGAGAAGGAGACGCAGGCGGAGATGTGGCCGACGGTGTGGAACAGGGCGGGGCCGAGGAGGGCGAGGAAGAAGCGGCGGCCGAGAGGGCGGGGAAAGGGCTGGAGGCCGGAGAGCCAGAGGGCGGACATCCAGAGGGAGCCGGCAAGGAGCTGGAAGGAGGCGAGGAGCCAGGGGTAAGGGAAGATGTTGAGCACCTTCTTGTTGTAGATGTTGAACACCACGTTCTGGAAGTACCAGAAGCCGAACACTATGGCCAGATTCAGTCTCGGATTGCTCTTCTTCTTGACACCGTCGCGGCTGCTCCTATCATGAGAGCTGGCGTCTTCCGATCCTCCTCCCGTTGGATCTTGCGACTGAGGAGCAGGTGAGGCATTCGGATCTCCATCCGGATCAGGGACGCCGGCGGCGGCGGCGGCTGCGGCAGCGACGGGCCTGAGACCTGCGGAGATTCTTTTGAGGCCGATCTGGAGGACGGATTGACGCACGGAGAAGCACAAGAAGGGGATTGTTTTACTTGGGAGGCCACAAATACTAGCTGCGTGGAATCTAATGGGAGCTACGTGCCTCAGGTGGTGGGTTTCTGTGTGGTAACGGTAGGAAGAACGAAGAGGAGATAACGATGGCGGAAGCAGAGCGTGTACGGAGGAGATCATGGCGGTCGCTCGCTTCTCTCTTTACCCTTGGCGTCTGCAATGTGTCCCTCTACCTCCCTTGGCCTTTGCTCTGCTTCCGTCTCGATCGAAGTGAACCGCCGGGAGAACTCGGCCAGATATTATTGGGATTAGATGGAGAAACGGCCACTCGTAAAAATCACCGGGCCGCGGTGGCTCCCGTAGAGACGAAAGAGATTACTGATGTACACAGACACGGCACAGCGCTTGACATCACTAACATTTGATGGCTCATCGGACGGTCAGCAACTGCTGGGGACCAGTATCCGGACAGACCACAAACACAAGTGCACATTGACCGAACGAACCGGTCGAAGTCGCTCCGGTTCGATTCCGAATTCTGTTCCGGAAGTGGATGATAATGACGAGTCACTAGTGGACCGGGCTCCGCGAATCGTTTGCGTAACGATGGGCTAACGATGTGTTGGTCTTCGAGTCTGCGGAGTGGCCGGCATCACATTGGAGATAAAAGCGTCTATACCCCCAAAGCTAGCTGCGTATAACATATCGAATCATTATAATGTTTTGTTTTGTCTTCACCACTTATCAGCATCTGGTTGGGCCCAACCAAGTCCAACTAACCCCAAAACGAACATCGATTGTAGTCAGTTATACTGTTAGTTTACGAATTCAAATTGGAAATTCAAATCCTTCGATTACGAGCCCGCTCATATTCGACGTATAAATAGCTACCGCGACGATTTGGTTACCATTCCCCTCCGCGGGAGGAACGCGCGCCTCGTGTTGATGAGGAAGAGAGCGGCATCAGCATCGGCGGCAGCCAAATCTGTGACGAAGGGTAAGTCGACGGGGCACGACGCCTTCATCACTTCGCCCGATCCTTCCTCCAAACCCTACCATTTCGATCTCCCGTCGTTCCCTACTGCAACTGCCGCCTCCTCCTCCCTAAACACCACCCCTGCCTCCTACTTGCGCCACCCCCCATCACCTCCCCCTTCCGCCAAGGACAAGACCACCACCCTAGCCACCATCTCCGATCTTAAGGCCTTGGCCTCCTCCCGCATCGACTCCCTCAAGCGACACCTTGACCTATGTCGCTCCGACATCCTCAGGGACTTCGACGCTTCCAACACTCGCCTCTCCAAACGCTTCAAGGTACGAATCTTGTTACGTAGCTTTTCTTCTTTTGTCTAGATTGTCCGTGCTGGTATCATATGATTTAGTACTGGTTCTATCTTTTTCTGGCCCCTGATGTATTTAGAATGAGATTGATCTTTAGGGATTGCATGTTTCTTGATCTTGCCATTGATTACTGTCTAATTATCTTTAGGTTGCCCTGTTCTGTCGATGAACTGTCTGGATCTCATGCAAACAGGAGATTCCTCTGTGATATCTTTGTTCGTTTCTTCTGTGGCTGACGATAGTGTGGATCAGACACTGTTGTTGGTGTCAGCAATACGTGATTTGGAAATTCATGAAATATGTACTAGAGGAATTTGTTTTAAGTATTAATCTTCCAATGGTTTTATACTCACCTATGGGTGATGCATGATCTCTTGTTGTTATTGTAAGTTCATTTTCCTTTACCTGACTAAACTTGCATAATGTTATTGTCCTTATTTTCTAGTGTAGATAGTCTAGTTTGGTCCGGTATCCTATGGTTGATGCTATTGATGATCACTCTCTGGTTCTTCCGTGTATCTACATGTTGAGTCGGATATTCTTGTCTTTCTTACTTGAATCCTGATGTGGTACCAAGATGTTTGTGTTTGGAGACATTATGTTTGTTGGTCTTGCTATTTTCTTAGTCTAATATTTTCATGTCACCCTCTACCAATGTTTTTCTGCCTAGACATTGTGTATCTGAAGGGTGATTCTTGTGGTTCCTTTGCTATTTTTATATATGGCATATCTGGCCATATAGACTGCCGATGGCATCAGTAGTGAGTGGGTTGTCTAGACATTCCAGAATAATCAGTAGAAGAACTATTTGTGAATCTAGATTTTCCAGTAAGTTTATCATGATCTACAGGTGTTTCCTGAAGACCTTAGTTTGTCGTAGCTGTAAAAGCTTGATCAAACACAATCATAATTTGTGGAAATATTTTAAATGGAATGACAATTCTTTTATCTTGAACCAAATTCTTGTCTTCATTGTTTCATATAAAGAGATTTAATATGTACACTTTCTTTATTCTTAATGAAGGAAAAATATCTCAATAAGATTTAATTGGACTGCCACTTATCCAAAAACTTAAGCTCATAAGAAAGGGCCCAACTTATAAACTCTAATGTCTGTCTCATGTCCAAGATGACTCGACACACAAATCTAAGTGTAAGGGTGATTAAACAATGGGTGAATTAAAAGGGATGGAGCTAGTGTTCATACTCATGCTTCCACTGGATCCTTGATAAAATTTTAGTTGAGTTACTGCTTATCCTGAATTCTTAAGATTGCAGGAAATTTCCCTACCTATCTATGGACCCTTAACAAAATCTGAATCTACAGACACATGTTTTAAGCTTTTTTGCCAAGCTATAGCTTGATTAAGTCAGGTAACATGCAGTCTCTGTAGTTTAGACATATAAATGCTTGCAGAATCCTTTATTTAGTCTCGTCCTTCAAGCTTAAGTTTAGAAGAAAGATTAGACACAAGTAACAGGCACAAAAATTCTCTGGATTACGTGACATATTGCAATTTTGTACTGGAATTGATCCTTTACTGTTTAGGTGAGCTACCGTTTTACAGGATCTCACTAGAAATTCATGTGATAATATTTTTCTGAAGCCATTTTTTATAGATATAATCACTTCTTTCAATACTCTAAATTTATTCACTTTATAGTGACATATTTTGAAGGATGTTTTGAGCTTCAAACTTTTAGTAACTAAATTGATACTTGTCTCTAGATAATTACATTCAGACAAGAAACAACGTTTTAGTGGCAATTCTTTATCCCTTTCTAATTTGTAGACTGTATTAGCTTCTTAGAATTATTTGGATTCGCATGATATCTTAATTATGTATTTGTTCTTATTGCTCTCTCTCTGTAGATCCAAACAAAAGCTTGCCTGCAATTAACAGAGGAAGCAGAAAAGGACTATAAGAAGATTGCTGATAGGATTAGTGAACATACAGAAACAATAAAGGTGCCATGATGTCCTCTCAGCTCTTTCATCATTTCTCCTTCCCAACATAAGTATCTTGATCTAATGTTGTTTTCTCAGGCCTCATATGCAGAAGTTATCAGCGAAGCTCATTCCACAGCCTCTCGTGGTACATAATAGTTCCTAATGCCAAAATTTTGGTCTAGTTTGCTCTTCTTTTTGTAAGGAGGATTGGAAATTGCACAATAAATTTGATGCTAAAAACAATCAGATATGTAAATATTGGCTCATCGTCAGAGTTAGCAGTGCTTAATTATTGAGGAGGAATTACATTAATTAGAATGTCATGTCTTAGTTATTCTGCGGCACTGAATTTGTAAGATATATAGCTTTTGACCAGTTCAACGTCGTTGGTAGGTTAGCAAAGAGAAACTCCCATGCTGCATTTTTTTTTTCAATTTAAATCCGATCAAAGAAGGTACAATTTGCATCAAGTTTGAGTGCTTCATCTTAGTTTCTGTTGCTCTTATTTTCCATCTTTTCTATGACTTTGTCAGTTTGTAAGGTTTCCATCCCTGAGCTGATACAATCGATGGAGAAAGCTATTGAAGGATTGCGTAGTCGTTATAAGATTCCAGCAACTCCAATTTAATCAAATCTCAAAGTTTGCTTTGAGATTTTTCTGGGTATGCGCAGCTATTTACTGTTTGCTTGTTCTCAAAATGATATAGAATCAAGAATTACTAATTATAGCTTCGTGATGATGAATAGTTCAAGTTCTTTTCGGTCTAAATTTCTTGTATTGCCAATCACTACTACATTGCCAAGTTCTCCCTAAGATCACAAACTTTTATGCCTCTTATATGTTTACTGTTTACTTGTTCTCGAAGCGACTTACCTATTCTGTTTTCTTCCCATACCCATTTTCCTCAGTTCCACATGCTAGCATACTTCCACATCAATCTTTACCGACACAATGTGTATATTTCAGGTTGCATTCTCAATCGCTGGATGGTTTGAAGGCCACTTTATGATTCGTGTGAATAAAAGATTTCAAAACCACTAACGGAGAAGTGTGATCACTGTTACGTGTAGCAGCTAGGTTTCTAGCTTGAGACTACTCTATGTTACATACGATCAGTAATCTTGTCATCCTTTGTTTTGGCACCAGAATGATTGATGCCTTATCTCAGTTGTTTCGACTGAAATCCCTCGAGGGTTCAGATTTGACATTTCAGCAGATTTAATAGTTAGACACTTTAAATATCTATCGATATGTAATTATATATTACTTCACATACTTGGATTTTATTAACAACGTGATTATTGTATTTAAAAAATTTATATTAAGATTTTTATAATTTTAAAAATAAAATAAAATAATTTTATTTGTTCTAACGTTATTAGCTGTATTGATTAAAAAAGCATAGCACGTGATATCGTGTGTTAGATTGATAAAAAAAATATTTTTTTTATTTTTTTTATTTTTAATGTATAAAATATTAAAATTATTTTTTTATTAGAAAAATTATTGAAAATAAAAAGAATATTAAAATTATCTTTTTGTTCGATGATGTCATATGTTATATTTTTCGTCAATACAATGAATGACATTAGGATAAATAAAATTATTTATTTTATTTTTAAAATTATATGAACCTTACTATAAATTTTTAAATATAAAAAAATAATACTAATATGATCCAAATACAAAACTAATATGTAATTCGCCCTATGAGCCACTCCACACAAGCAGCCAAGTTCAGTCAGACAGTAAGATACAAGAAAAAAAAACGTATTTGTTGAACTTAATTGCTATTAAAAATTCGATAATACCGAATGGATTTTCCATTTTAATTACTGTTATAACATATCTGTTTTAATGATAATTTGCGTGTCGGATAAGTACACTTTGACAAGTATCGATTGATTGACGTCGTATAGAGGTTAGGTTGGGGAATCAAAGAGGCGAACTTGGCTCCTCCGGCCCACCTGTGTGTGCGTCCATCATGTTTCCAAAATAGTGCAGGGTTTTTGAGTGGCGTCTTCAAGATCCGTGCCTACTGTGCGTCAAGAGCCGGGCGAACCCCTTCTGTCTCGTTCCCCGGCGTCGCATGCGCTCAACAGCAGCCGAAGAAGAGAAGAGCAAATGCTGGGTGGCGTCTCGAGGCGTTGGGTCGCTTCCGCGGTTCGATCCGCCGGCGCTGGTTACCGCCGGATCCTTGCGCCGGTCTGCAGTTCCACCTCCTCGCCCCCTTCGTCACCATCCTTCGTCCTCCGTCCGCCGGTGAGAAAATATATGTTTTCTAAGACAGAATATACACTTTCCCTCTCTCTCTCTCTCTCTCTCTCTACCTCTTTTTTCTGTTCTTCGTCTTCTGTATTTTCCCATTTAAATTTCTTTCCACTAGTAAATTAATGGGTGTAGTTTATCCTGATGATGATGCACAACCTTGTACTTGTCGAACTACGATGGGGCACGTACACAAGATATAGAATGTTGTGATTTATGCTTTACCTTCTTACGAGTTTCTTGACTGCACTCGGACGAGCCGTAGTGCCTGCGAGTTGCTTGTGGAAATGGTGATGTAAACTTGGATGCTTTAGGGTGGCAAAAGAACAGATGAATCGGTCTGAACTGCTCTTTCAATTTTATCCTTAGGCAGAGAAAAGAAGAGGTCTAATAGAAAATGCAATCTTGAGCAAGCCACATCTGAATTCCTTGGTTTGGTCCTGATCAGATTAGATCTACTCCGAAAGAGTCAAATAATAAGGTACGTAAAAAAAGGCATATATATTTTTTCATCTTTCATGGATGCTATTGTGAATCTGTGATGCCAGTTCCAGTGACAGCAGGCAGTCTAGGCTGCGATGACTGAACATAAGAACTGATATATAGGAAATAGTATTTGAGAAAAAGAGAATATAATGCAGCAAAATTTAAGGATAGAAGAATAGGAGCATTGAACACAACATCAAAAGATTAAGAAAAAAGGAGAAGATGTGGAAAAAACCAACATAGAGTGACCTTAGGCCTTGTCAAAAAAATTGTGGAACAGTGGTATACTACTTTTAAGAAAATAGAAAGAACTTATTCACACTTAATAATGAGTAAGTAGAAAATTCTCTGGAGAAATGCCAGAGCTCAATCACATAGAACAACCTCTAAACCACCCATGTAGGCTCTTAAGTTGATTCAGAAGCACTACACCTACAGTTTTTTTCCTCTTGCACCTTCACATTCCAACAAGTGATTCTATTTCTGGGATTAATGATGGATGTCTTTCAGGGGTGATGGTTCCTGTTTATACAATTGTATAATAGATATATACAAGAAATGCACTCATAGGCCTTATGCTTAATTGTCATTATTTTGTTGAATTTTCACAAGATTTAGGAGTTCAAATTTCAGATATTTGATTTATTATTTTGTTATTGTAGGCAAACAAGCTTGACGCTCATGGGGAGTTGATAATAACTCATAATGGAATATTCAAGCCTTGGATTAATGGAAATAAATATTTCTTAAGGTGCATGACAACAGTGGGCAACCCTGAGGTATCTTCTGGACAGGAGAGTTCTGTTGCCTCACCTGAAACTGACCAGCCTCATCGCATCAAATTCAAAAGGCTTGACAAAACTGCTAAGCACATAATGAATGTAAGCATAGTGCAGTAGATGCCAAATTTTTAATGATATGCCTTATCTGATAGGTGGGCACCTGGTGCACTGATAAGCGGGTACCCTGTGCACTGGGCTGCCCTTTTTATCTCTCTGATAAGTTTGCTTATGTTGTCCGTCTCAATAGTTTGAGAGATAAGTGTTGTGTTATTATGGTTATTGATATGTAATAGTTCTTTCTGACACATGCAGATTTTAGATAAAGAAGCAGTGGATAAAGTGCGAGATGAGAGAGATATTCCTGACATAAGACCTGGGTATATTATCCAGCTAAAAGTGGTATGACAGTTTTTGTGTTTTATTATAAATCTCTTCCTCTCTCTATTTTCCTTTGCGATTCATGATATCAACAGGAGGTGCCTGAAAACAAGCGTCGAATTTCAAGTATGAAAGGCATTGTCATAGCAAGGCGAAATGCAGGTCTGAATACCACATTCAGGCTGCGAAGGCTAGTATCTGGTGTTGGGGTTGAATCTGTTTTCCCATTGTAAGGTTTTTTTGTTTTTTGGAAGAGCCTTATTCTATGTTTTAGACATTGATACGTGCGATCTAAATTTGCCATATTTTCAGCTTTTATTATCTTCTGCTGAATGTTCCTCTTTAATTTATCTTTTTGATTGAATGAAATGAACATATTCTGTTAATGTAACCTTAGTGTATAAGTTGTTGACACTATTATCATGGTCATTCAATTCTTGTTCCATCTATTGAATGGGTCAGAACATACATGTAAAGAGAGACATATTGAGTTGCTATTTGAGTGATCATGCACTGATTTTTGACCATCGATTAGAAATCTCATGAATACTAATAACCTTCTTTAATGTCAAGTATAAAGAAATAGAACTTAGAAAAGAATCGAGTTTTAAAACAAACACATCTTGTCAAGAATGATATGATATCCAACATCAGAATCTGGATGGCTTTTGCTTCTTTTCGTAATAAAAGAAACAATGGGAGGAATGTCAATATTTAACATTTTAATTTCTTCATCATTTTATACATAGAAAAACACTGGGGATCTTGACAGATATTGAATACAGTGTATTGTGTGGGGTTTGTTATATGTGCAGTATTTGTACTTGAGGATCCATTTGATGTGATTTTGTTGCATAAAAAATCTCTGGTGCTTATCGTTAGATATTCCTGTCTTAAGATTTCCAATTTGTGGACTACAAGTGTTATTTTACATTGTTCAATGGACTGCTAATAAGAGGAGGTCAACATAAAAAAGGTGGTCCATTTCACCAGGCTTCCCACCAATGCTGGACCTAGGGAGGTTAACGAAAACAGCCTTATCCTTGTAAGCAGGGTGGCTCTGCTTGTAACTAGAGCTCTAGATAACTAAATCATAAAGTAAAATCTTACCATGTGAATCAAGAAAATGAGATGGCCGCCAAGACAAGGTATATACTCTCTATTCTGGTGTTGTTCCTCTTGGTTTGCCCTTGTCCTTGTGGAGCAATGGTTTTCTTTTTTTTTTGTCAACATCATGTGAATCAACAATCAGATTGTTAATGCATGCTTGGGTATAGGATATTGGATGGTGCAATTGGTATGAGAAGTATGTTCTGTTGGGGATTTATATGTTCTTTCTTCCCATATCTTGTATTGACCTGATTTTAACATAGGTTAAAGCAATATGATAGTAGCAGGAAGAAACCAATGTTCAGAGATATAAAAAAGGCTGTAACGCACTCAAATTTGAAAAGTCATATTTGGCACTTGCAATTAACTTTTATTCTAAATTTATTTTGAAAAATCAATATTTTTTTAATAATGTTATATGTTTATTGTTTATTTTGTCTCAAAACAAAAAAGGTCGAAATGCAGGAACCATGTTTCCATCCTTGCTCAGGATTAGGAGGCTGTTGTAGCTTTGTACTGTGATGTAATTTTATATTCTTTGACCTCACTATAGGGAAACTTGTATATGCTTTTCCTGTCACCTTGAAATGTATTGGTTTTTATTCAGTTCTTACATTGTGTTTGCCATTTTGTTGCAGATACTCGCCTAATATAAAGGAAATAAAAGTAGTAGACAAGAAGAAAGTGAGAAGGGCAAAGCTTTACTACCTCAGGGATAGGATGAATCCATTAAAAAAATGATGATATTTTTTGTCATCTTTTGCATTTTGTTCTTTTGACAGTTCCATGGTTCTTATAGTCATGATTTTATGAATTCCATAATCAGTAGCTGAGGAGTCTGTCTTCCTGATGCACATTCAGGGCTGTTTCTCTTATCAATGCTGTTTCTCTCTTATCAATTCCGAAACATTATCTTGCGACTCACCTATAAACTTTTGTTTCTGATATCTATGGAATAATGCCTTTTTCATTATACAACATTTTTCTTGAGGAGGAGGCAAGGCTTTCATTCTTATAGCGTGCATTTTTAACTATTTAGTAATTTGATGTATATGCATTAAGTGAACTGTCAAATTGACTTGTTGAAACTTCAACTGGCCTATGGTAACAGGGACTTGAAGATCAACTTCCAAGAGGTACCGGAGAGGTATGCCTCCAAACTTGTGTTCCATCTTCTTACTTATTTTACTCTTTGCGGGTGGGTGGTGCCAGTTGCACTCTTTTAGATATATGGTGCATGCATAACGTGATGGAATGTATTCATGCCAGACTTAGACATAGATTCATGGAAAATATATAGTTTTTTTTAGAGGTTTAAAGGTAGATCTTACCGTTAGTCTATACAGGTAAATTTACTCACGATCCCAGCTCGACAATGAGAAGCGAAGCGGGACTTGGATGACATGACAGTCACCTAGGCTTAGTAACAACGGTTAGCTTAGAAGGAAATATTTTACTCATATTATAGGATGTCTTTTTTTGAGTTTAGCCTTCTATAAAAGTTTATTAATTTATTGTTACTCAGGTAAATTATTGTTTATTGTGATTTAGGTAAGTTATTATTCAATTTACCTTTCATCTATATCCTAACTTCAACGTCGGAGTGATCGATCGTGCTCCTCATTCAATACTGATCTTTGGTAAGCTAGAATGAGATCATAAACCCTTTGGTTGGATCTGGGACATCTCTTTTAGTTGTAAACCCGACTTGGTGATCATGAATTCGTTGCCTTAAGTCGGTTAGGAGCGGAGTCCACCGCCAACTAACCACGAAGCTCGGCAAGATTGCCCGTCGCCGTGTCTGGCGCACACGATCCGGCCGACTTCAAAGGACCGAGTCAGCCCCACATGACAAGGGGCACCGCTAGATTTCGTCATCCCTGACGAACGCCCCCCAACCAGTGGCCGAGTCGAATGCGTGCACTGGTTGAGTCCTAAAAGAAGGGAATCTCGTGCCTTCCACGCTCCGTAACCAAACCAAGCCTTCCGACTTTGGTACGTGGTCAACCGTGGCGGTGGGGGATGTAGCCTGGGCCTTCACGGCATCATCAAGGTGAGTGGAATCCTTGCCTTCCTCCCCAAGAAAAAAAAATTACTTTTTTTTAGATTGTATTTGTCATCCATGACGTAACCATATCAGGAGTCTCTCGTCTTCTTGTTGAACGATCGTTGACCACTGATTTAGGTTGTTAGTGTAAACAACTTTATGCCGTGGTCTCGGGGTTGACGCGATTTGGTTCGGGGTCTGAATGATGGGGATCTTACGCGACGTCCCTCGAGATCTCCCGGTGGCCGATTGCGGTCCGGTCGGGTCGTCGCATCAGGAGGAAAGCTTTGCCGCAGTGCCGGGAAGTGGCGACCTCGTTCTTGCACCTGCACACAGGTCGGGTCGGAAGCTCGGCCCGACCCTTCTGACGATCAAGTCAGTGGATACGGAGGGGATTTTGGATGAAGAAGTCCCCTCTTCGCTTAGAACTCGAGGATTATTTATAAGTAGGTTTAGTGTTACCTGATGTGCCTACTCGCAGGAGCAAGATCATACCTATGGCGTCTGGCATTGCTGTTGGCGTTGCGTGGGGAATTGAACTGCCGCATGGCATGGGCGAGCCTCGATCGTCGTTCTCTTTTGCCTCGGCCAAGCGTGTTGGGTCAAATGACGATGAAGTCGTTGTCTGAGAGCGGGTGACGTCAGTGCACATCACGTCGGCATTATTGCCACGTAAGTTTTGGGCAAAGTGTCGTTCAGGCGTAGCTGACGTCGTGGCGCGTCATGTCGCCGTTATTATCCTCATCAGAGTCAAATTCGCTTCGTGTAAGCTTACCGAAACATCATCCTCTGTTGGGAAGCTCTTATGCAGATGGAAAGGGAGGTCAAACCATGGAAAGCGTGGTGGTCAAACAGGGATCTACATGAGGGTTTAAAATTCGCTGCTGGTAGTACAACCGCCCCGTTATCGTACAATTCGTGCTTCAGCAAAGCAACGTATTCAATCTCGCCAGCTCAAATTATCTCTCGATTCTTAACCCACCCTGGATTGAGTTTGACCTTTTCTCCCTCCCTATATATACGCCACCACTCTTAGATTCCTCTCCTCACATCACGATCACAGTGCCTCCACAATAGTAATATACGCACCAGTTCGTTCCCACGAGCCATGAATCGTAGGGTGGCAGCAGCGGCGCTGAGACAGCTCGGTCCACGCCTCTTCTCCACCGCAGCGATCTCCCGCTCAGCTGCCGGAGGGACCTGGGAGCCAACGTTAGGCGTTTCACCGTTGGCCCTGAGTAGGTTCCTCAGCACTGCGGCGTCGATCGGCGGGGAGGGGGCGGACGAACGAGCCGGCGCCATAGCTTCCGCCAGTACGAAGAGGGAGGAGAAGGCGTTGGCGAGCTACTGGGGGGTGGCGCCTCCGAGGCTCTTCAAGGAGGACGGCACGGAGTGGCGATGGACTTGCTTCAAGGTTGGTCATCATCTACTTCCTCTCTCTCTCTCTCTCTCATCTGTCTTAGCGTCGACATGTTGATGAACAGCCGTGGGATACGTACTCGTCCAACGTCTCGATTGACCTGCATAAGCATCACGTCCCGACGACGTGGGGAGATAAGTGTGCTCGTTGGCTCGTCAAGTCGCTCCGCGTCCCGACCGACATCTTCTTTCAGGTAAGGAGAGAAGGCTTTGTTGCTTCTCTATGATTCATCTCCTCCGCTCCAATCTCATATCTATATGAAAGTAATGAGTTGTTGCCGCAGAGGAGGTATGGCTGCCGTGCCATGATGCTGGAGACGGTGGCGGCGGTGCCAGGGATGGTGGGCGGAATGCTGCTCCACCTCCGCTCCCTCCGCCACTTCGAGCACAGCGGTGGATGGATCAGGGCGCTGCTGGAGGAGGCGGAGAACGAGCGGATGCACCTGATGACCTTCATGGAGGTGTCGCAGCCGCGGTGGTACGAGCGGGCGCTGGTGTTCGCAGTGCAGGGCGTCTTCTTCAACGCCTACTTCGCGGCCTACCTGCTCTCCCCCAAGCTCGCCCACCGCATGGTCGGATACCTGGAGGAGGAGGCCATCCACTCCTACACCGAGTTCCTCAAGGACCTGGAGGCCGGCAAGATCGAAAACGTCCCCGCCCCCGCCATCGCCATCGACTACTGGCGCCTGCCCGCCGACGCCACGCTCAAGGACGTGGTCACCGTCGTCCGCGCCGACGAGGCGCACCACCGCGACGTCAACCACTTCGCATCTGTACGTATCAGCCTTCTATCTATGTGTTGCGCGCATTAGCTCCTTCTCTTATCCGTGTTGGTGCATCGGCAGGACATCCATTACCAGGGGCATGCGCTGAGGGAGCTCCCGGCTCCGGTCGGGTACCACTGATTTGGTTGTTCATCGGAGAAGGGAAGGGATACCACGGAATCTCGCCATCGCGTAATCAAGTGGTAGGAATAAAGCAGCTGTGTGTGGTCGTGATATCTAACCAAGCAGAACTGTAGTGACTTGGATTGTACATACAAGTGCAAGTTTGATTGCTATTTACTTTTGTTTCCTTTTTGTCGGTGATGCAGTGCCAAATTTGGTATATGTAATTTGGTCGATTAACGTACGATCGCAGCTTTGCTTATGTTTCATCACCTTTGCCTTACCATCGCCATCCCATTCCGTTGTGCTCACGATGGCAACGACACAGAGGCGACGAACAATGGAGGTAGACACATACACATCCCATTGCGTTGTGCTAGGTCATCTGTGCTACCAACGAACGATGGAGATAGCCACAGAGGGAGAGAGAGAGAGAGAGAGAGAGAGAGAGATACCGACTTTAATCGAAGAGAAGAAGTCTAGCAAACCTGTCTATGGTGTTTCTCTTCGAGAGGATAACGAACAACGATGGAGCAGATATTTCGAGCCAAATAGACGACAGCCATTCTCCTCTTCCGTGGAGAAATGCTAGTGTTAGGGTATAGCAGAGGAGTTCATTATTTCCGATGCTCATTTTAGCATTTATAATTTTATTTTATTTTATTTAAAATTTTAAATTATCTCTTTTATAAATATATATAAATATTTTTTTTTCTTCATTCTCCTTTTTCTTTCCTTCTCATATTCATCTTCTTTTCTTTTGTAATCATCTTTTATTCTACTTCTTTTTTCTTCTCCTAAAATATCAAAATATTTTTTAGGATCATCACCTCCGTCCCATCACCCTCACCTTTTATTTTATTTTATTTAAATTTTAAATTATCTCTTTTATAAATATATATAATTTTTTTTTTCATTCTCTTTTTTCTTTCCTCCTCCTATTCGTCTTCTTTTCTTCTGTAATCATCTTTTATTCTACTTCTTTTTTCTTCCCCCTAAAATATCAAAACATTTTTTAGAATCATCACATCCGTCCCATCACCCTCACCTTCCCCCCCTCCCTTCTTCTTTCGACTTCAAGGCACTTGCGACATAATGACATCACTCACGTACTCGACTATGCAAGCGACAGTTGCCCCAACCACTTGCACGACAAGTTGACCCATTAGACCCTATGGCTCCATGACTCCCCCATCGAGATCCTCGTTTCCGTCCTTTACGATGCCTTCGACTTCCTTCGGTGCACTGGCATTGCCCGACACGATCATGCGCTCATCCATGGCTTTATCGCGAGGCCTTGCAACAACAGAAAAGATCAAACATAGAAAGCTAAGCCACACAAACCATGAAATGGAAGACTAGGCTTAAAAGACCTCTCTCAATAAAACATTAACAAACATATGTCGAGAAGCCATCAACATGAAAGTTACCCAATAATGTCAGCCATCATATACTATAAATTGTAGCTAAAATTCCAACCAGTTAAAAATGAATCCCAAATTTGCCTCCATGAATTATAAACAAGCCGAGAAAAGGTTGTACCACTGAATGATTGTCCTTTTTCCTTAGTCTCTCTTTTGGTTCTCCTCTCTAATATGTTTCTTAACCTATCCTTTCCTAGTCTCATGAATGTTTAACATAATGCTTCTTTCCTGCCAACAACATCATGCTGCTGTAGAAATTTCAAACAAAAATAATCAAATGAGCACGCCAAGAACCATCCTTTTCATGGTCAAAAGCTGTACAAGATGAAGACTGGTTAGACAACTGCACGCCTCATAACCTCTCCAATGTATTAGGCATATGAACCTGTCTCCAGTGGTAAAACAAAATTCGCCTTTCCGCGAATTAACTTTTATGTGTTCCTCGAGAGAAATCTTTGGTGTATTTACCTCCAAATTGTAGATCAAAATTTACAAGTTCAGTTTTTCCATCAAGGTCTATTAAATCCCAAAACTGCGGTTCAGTTCATTTTGCCATGCTGACTTTGCATCATATATACCAATAACACTGGAAAAACTGTCAAGATTATTCACCCTGCCAGTGCTTTGATTGTTCCACGGACTATAACAATAAGAGCAATGATATATAGCAGAAGGTGAGACTAAGTTTAGATCTGTATCATGCTTTTGGATAAGAAAAGGTAAAGAAGACAAAAGGACACACCATTCAAGCCACAAGAGATCTGCGGTGGAAGTCAGAGGAGTGTGGTTGCTGAGATATGGCCTGGTAATGGATCTATCATGAACCAATCTATGGAATGGGACTGCTGGTGCTTGTGGGAGGCAAGTGAATGTTGGCTCTGGATGGTTGGGGGAAGTCACCATTGCCACCACAGCTGCTGGAGGAACAGAATCTTCAGGAGAGAAGGAGGAAATTTGTAAATAAAAAATATCAAATCAATTTTGAAATTCACATTTATCCCCCAGCTGAACTTTATCACCCCAGGACTTTTAGTGGATGAACTTACATGAGTGTAAATCGAGTATGCATGAACATATATGACTTATGCGTAATCAACAAAATCATCAAGGAAAGAGTCTGGTCACAGATCTGGTTGGGTGCATACTAATATAGCATATTTTGGCATCCACCCCATGCGACACATCAGCTGTCATAGCAGACTCGGCGTGGCGCCCCTAAGTTGACGTGTCGCACCGAGCCAACTTAGCACCATGAGCTCGAGGCCAGCCAATCGCCTGATGCCATCCCCCTGCACCCACTCCGCTCGAGGTTGTACGGGGTGGTGCAACCATGTACCAGGCCACATAGGAGGCAAGAAGCAACGTTGAACGAGACTGAATCGAGCAGATTAGATGACGCTTGCACCCAACGCACGGGCCGACCGCCTACAGCGTCAACGGGCATTAAATACCAACGTACGATGACGACCGAGGATCATTAAAATTGCTACGTACGACCGCACGGAGGAACAGGTATAAAAGCCACCCCTAGGAACAGCTCTGGGGGTTGGACCTCATACACACACACTCCAACTCATGCTAACTTAATCATCGGATGGGTCAACTCGGAAAGCCCTTCCGACGCCGACCTATGTGTAGGAACCCGGCGAACGACGAGAGGAGTCACCTTCAACCTCCATCCATGGGAACCTGGGTTGTAGCCCTTCAACCCGACTCCAAGTCAATATACTCCAGCTCAGAGATCGCGCTGGTGACCTTGCGCATTGGGACAGACCAAGCCGTGCTGACACCGCAGCCACAGCATAAAGGTGTAAAACACATACTACTTGGAACATCAATCAACATTATAACTGAGAGGTGCCTTGCATGCTATAGAAATGTAGAAGGAATTGGGCTAATCACCATGAGACAACTAAATTAGATCCAGTAGCAACATATGATTAATACAAGAAAGATAATGTAGACATCAGCCAACTGGAAGACAAAAAAGAAGTTTCTAGAAGAAACTTTGGATAGCACAGTCATTGTCATTAATCAAATGTTTCGATGATAATTTAAGATCCCTTCAGCAACTATCTCACCTTATTCTTTCACAAACAAAAGAACATTATCAAAAGGAAGCAAGTCAGCTTTGCCCTAGAAGTGAAAATTTTCTTGCCTTGTGTCTCTTTTTAAATGAAAAGAGTTAGAGAACTGGGTGAGAAACTGAGGACATGTTGCTATCAGCAACAAAAGTCATATTCAATCATATAAAACAATACTTCATCACAAATAATTGCAAAAGATTCAGTTCAATTACAAACCATGTGTAAGTACAGCTTTTCAGAAAATCTATGATCAAACTGATGATATCTTGCTTCTGCGGCAATGATCAATACTAGAAAAGAAAAAGGAAAAAAATCCTCCAAGATCTTTGTCTCTTGGGTGTAAATTGTTCAAGAATGAATCATCTTGAATATAGGACTCAAATGGTTGTTTGTCTCTTGGGTGTAAATTGTTCAAGAAAGAATCATCTTCAATACAGGACTCAAATGGTTGCAGAAATGGGCTTTAAACATCTGTGGTAAGTGGATAACTCATTATTTCCAGCATGATAAGCTACGTTGGGATGTCCAGATCAATACTAGTCAATGCAGAAGTTTCCTGGTGAACAAAAGATATTAATTACCTAGTCCATGATTACTAAAAAATGAAATATAGTAATAAGGAAGCCTATTACTATATTTTTTATTGACCTGTAGAAAAAATATAGATTTCCATATGTTCCTCTTTTAGAACATGCTGAAGTTGTGAACAACTTTCCAGCCTAGGAATCTCTCATATGATTTTGCCTGCTCTATAGCTGACACAATCTTCATGCTTCCCATGCTCAATGTGGCAGGACCACTTTTCTGCCTTGTTCTATTGAACAACATCCAAGTGATAGAAAAAAGATATGGCTATCACCACTAATTGTCTTCACCGCTCAAAACACACACTTCCATTTGTGTCATTTCTACACTCATCTCTCTTGTCAACAAATTTTTGGATTAAATCCGATCAGATTGAGCTCTTGTTCAAAACCAAAAAACAAAATTCATAATACCAAGGGGTACATTCTGATTAATCCCATTTTCCTTCTGGTCCTCCTTAAATTCATCTTCTTCTTTAGTTTCATATTAAGATCTGACAACTATCTTTCTTCAAAATGACTAACACTTTTACAGAATAATGATATACAAGTGGCATTCAGAAACATTAGATTTCATGTCAAACAATGTTGCAACAAATTGATCAAATTAAACCAACGGAAATTGCAAGATATGGCTGCACGTATCACAGCTCACTTTTCCATGATGATAAAGAAATGGAAGTATGAGGATGACAATGGTGATGGTAACTAAAATCTAAGTCTAGATACTAGAATTTAAAAGAGTTCTGAGGTGACTAAGTAATGGTGATGGAAAGCCAGTGCTGCAAAGAAATGTACCGTCGCTTCAATTTTCTTTTTCACTTATAGTATACATTGTGATAAAAAAAATATGTGCTAAAACCATGATCATTAAGTATCAAACATATGGTGGTTACAAATTTGACAATGCAAGAAAGAGAGAAAGACATATTGGCTTATCAGGATGCCGACATCATAATAAGCAGAATTACCAGACAGGACAACATAAACCAATGGACTAATTTTGTTCACTTAACAGGAAATGAGTGTTACCAACAACAAATTCAGTGTTACATTAACGTTCCGTAATCTACACCATTTAGCACACAACCATCTGATTTATGGATTTCCAACATCGAACAGAATTTATCTACAGCGTCTGTTTCAAAAGAACAAACGCATCACAGAACAGGTAAGCAGAAGTAATCTTTTATTGGATATACCCTACAGTCGACCACAGAAATCTTCATGGTTTTCCTTGCTCGCACACACAAACACTGGGCATACTGGCAAACTGCAGTGGAACTCATCATAGTCCCACTGATTTAATCTTAGTTGCACAAGTCGGTCTATGGATGAATCAAACCCCAATATGCATCTAAATTATCGACAAACTAACCATAGATGACCTGAAACTGCGTGAACATTCGGGAGAATGGACCAGAGAACTCCCAACATTACTAACACACAATCCAACGAATCTATGAAGTTCTACAACCCAAAGAACAGGAAATCGAAGAAAAGATCTACATACAAGATATCTAAATCGAAGAAAACGATCCCTCGCTCACCGATCGAGATTTTGAGCCCCGAGATCGGTCTGCGAAGGGCGCCGAAGCGGTTACAAAAAGGGTTGTTCTTTCACCGTGAGAAGGGGAAGATGGCTTAAATGGGCCTGGGCCCGGGCCCATGTGAACCCATGGGACCCACCATTCTGTTGCTTAATACGTACATACGACCATCTTTGACCAAATGAATTCCAAGTTCTTAGACATCGGTTTGCAGGAACTATAACACGGCACGTACTGTTAAACCAAGACGACATCGTACTCGTACACGTCCGTCCACGCATACGTTTTCTTGCCTCGATTGCCTTTCCAACTAAAACTGTAACATCCATAGGTCAATTATATTTACTCAGTGGTCTCAAGCAGATACAAAGAACCGTATAATACTGTTGGGAAGATGAAAGGCATGAGACGCATTTCCCAACTTCCCAAAGAAAGAATTCGCAGCAAAAGATGCCCCAAGTGAAAAGAGTGTGGGGTGGAGTATTTTTACTGTGGGTTTGGTGATAACCATATGATATTCCCTCATTTGGCCTTAATTTAAATGATGAATGAATGAGTCCCAATTATAATACAACAACCTTGGATAGGTGTTGTATTATAATCTTCTCTCTCTGTCATCAACTTTACGTGATGGCCTTCTTATTATCATAAGCCATCAGAAGCCTGAATGAGTGCACATAAGCTGGTGAAATTTCTCTGTGAATACAAATATGTTTAGGCTCCCTTTGATGATTGGAGAGCAGCAAGGATGGTCGGCATAAGCGTGTAGTCGATCATAATTTAGGTACCTGAGGAGTCTAAAATACTCTTCGGATGCAATGATGATAGAACAGATTATATAGTTTTATACAGACGAACTTGTCAGCACGCAAAAGGAAACCTGTTGAGACTTCGTGGAGGAGGAAGAAGGTTTCCTTGCCTCATCATCTCGTCTCCCTACTTCTAGTTTGAGCTGCTGAGCTTCCTTGCCTCTTCTTCCAGCCACTATACTTCCTGGAGGACATTGAGATATCGGTACTTAATTTCATGCCTTTTTTTGTTCCTGTAACTCCTGAAACAAATGTCTCTTGATGCTTGAAAGATTATTATCCTCAACAAAATGTTGGTGATTCTCTTGAAACAATGCAGATATCCAGTAAGATGTTGGATGAGAATGGCTACTATGATCCCAACCACGGCTCCAACCCCATACAAGCATCCTTGGTTGACAGCCCCAACCAATCTGTCACGTACAATGATCACAGCAATGGGTTGGATGATGGCAATATCAAGCTCCCCACCTTCTCCCTCGAGGACCTCTCCCATCATGACAATCTCCCCTCCGAGGATGCAACTCCGGAGATTGGCCTTGACCACCTGCAACACCCGATCATTTTTGATCTGGATCAAGAGCTACAGAGCAACATCATTGAGGAGGGACCCCCTCCTCCGGTGGAGAGCAACAGATGGGAGCCGTCCATGGAACACATCCAAGAGTCCTTCACCATGAACCACCACCGTATCATCTACGAGGACCAGCAACAGGGTGTGGCAGAAGAGGATCTCCAGAACTACGCCATTCCTTATCCCGATCCGCCGTACGCAGTTGCACCCGATCTCTTCAACATCCTGCAGCTTCCGGCGTGCACGGTGGCTCCCACGATGTTTCCTCCCACCGCCTCGATCTCCTTCGGTAACCCGAGCCTTCAACCAGCGTCTTTCTCGTTTGATGTATACAACAACGATGTCCCGGCGTCTCATGACTCAACCCAGCAAATGGGATATCCTCCTCCTCCTCCTCCTCCCCCTCCTCCTCCTCAGTCTCGTTTGCTGAAGGACTTGTTCAGCTCACTGCCACAAAACTACGGATTGTTTTGTGGGGTCGATGAGAGGGAAGCAATGGTAGGAGGAGCCATCGGAGGGGGTAATGTCTTCCAAGAGATGGATTTAAGGCGCTACGATGGCATTGGCTTGGACTATGACCGGAGGGAGATGGGAGGGTTGGGTAAAGGTGAGGGGAAGACTAGCTTCGCCACAGAGCGGCAAAGGAGGGAGCAGTTGAATGAGAAGTACAAGGCTCTAAGGCTCCTCATTCCAAACCCAACAAAGGTATCGGAATCTTAGCTTCGACCTCTCCTTCCTCGCACTATTGCTCTATATCTCTGACCTCCTGCGACACCGTTTCAAGGCCGACAGAGCCTCCATCGTCGGCGACGCAATCGAGCACATCAAAGAACTCCTGAGAACAGTTGAGGAGCTAAAAGTGCTGGTGGAGAAGAAGAGACACGGCAGGGAGAGGAGAAAGATCCTGAAGATGGAAGACGAGGCCACCGCCGACATGGAGAGCTCGTCGATTCGGCCTCTTAGCGTCGAACGTGATGACCCACTGAGCGGCGGACTGAGGAGTTCTTTGCTGCAGAGGAGATACAAGGACGGCGCAGTGGACGTCCGAATCATCGATGACGAGGTGAACATAAAGCTTACACAGAAGAAGAAACCCAACTGCCTGCTTGACGCTGCAAAGGTGCTGGACGAGCTCCACCTCGATCTCGCCCACGTTGCGGGAGGAAACGTAGGAGACCACCATGTCTACATGTTCAATACCAAGGTCGACTTCGCATCATTTCTAATTACCCATTATATGCGTTCTTCTTCCATTATATTACTTCCTGTTTATTGAACTTTCTTTCTTTCTTCTTCTTCTTCTTCTTCTTCGTCGTGCAGATATCTGAGGGGTCTTCGGTGTACGCAGGTGCAGTAGCCAACAAGTTCCTTCGTGTCTTAGAAGGACAACACGGAAATCAACCATGTCCCGTTGCATTCTAGTGCATGTCCTTCGATGTTTGTCCTGTCGTTTCTTGGTTCCCTTACACTGGTAAGAAAAAGAACTGTCCCAATCGGACAATCAATCATGGTATGTTTTATCGACAACAAAGACAATTTGAGTCTGGTGTTTAAGATCTTGACATATTTCATCATCATAAATTCATAGTAACACATTCAAAACAAATGTGACGCCCATTGAATATTTGGTTATCATGCAAAACAACTATTTTTGGTGGTATTCTTTGAAACGCATGCGTCTAAGATAGAAGCAATAAATAATATACTCAACAAGCCCTTTCTGTGCAATAATACAATATCCTATATCTTGGGCGGAAAGTGATATACATTATTCTCTAAAAAGAAAAAAAAAAGAAAAAAAGACTACTGTGAAATTGATTCGTAATTGATGCGACTATTTAACGAGAATAGATTATAAGACATGATGCGTGTGGATCCGTCGGCGAAGAGGACAGAATGCACGTAACACGTAAGATCTGATCATCCGATAGGTGTGAACCATTTCGAGGAACTCCTGCCCGTCGGATCCTAATCCGACAGCCCACGATCTCCTCGGTCGTATGAACCACTGAAAGTAGTCGCGGCGAAAGCACCCTCTTCCGGTCGATCTCCATCACACGGCCGTATCACTCGGTGTAGGATAACGTATGTAGTTCATACGGGACAACGACGCAGGAAATGGGAATAGAAAGCCAAGCCAACTCCTGGTTCCGATCCCTCGCGTTTTATTTCTTGCTCTCTTAATCTCCCCGTCATCATCTATTTACTATTTTGAAATAATTACCGTTTGCATTTCCTCTCTTCTTCACCCGTCTCTCTCTCTCTCTCTCTCTCTCTCTCTGATGTGAAGGAAAACAAAAGGAGGAAAAAAAAAGAAGGCGAAAATAAAGAAAGAAAATAAAAGAAAAAGAAAAAGGAACGGAATCTTGGTCCCAGAGGCGGCATCTCTTCGATTCATCGGCGAGGGAGATCGGAGGAGCTCCTTGACCCCAATCGAGGGTTGGGTCGCGGCGGTGTCGGTGGGGGAAGAGGTGACGATGGCGACCTCGAGGAAACCCTAGGTTTGGAGGTTCCGGTCGGTCGAGGATGAGATCTTCTTTGATGTAAATGGAAATTCTGGGTAGGGATCCTCTCTTCTTGATCGGATCTGTGAGAACCATCACCTGCAGCTGCAAACCGCCGCCGGCATCAGCGGCGGTCAGCCACTCGATCGCCGTCGCGGTCGTGCCGTTTCTAGGGCTTCGTTTTGGCTTTGGGATCGTTTTGTAGGCGTAGGGAGGGAGGAGATGGGGGTTTCGGAGGGCGGAGATGGAGGAGGGAGCGGCGTCGATTGCAGTGTCGGGACGATCATCTGGGTGCGCCGCAGGAACGGCTCTTGGTGGCCCGGGAGGATTCTTGGCCCTGAAGAGCTGTCGGTGTCGCATCTCATGTCACCGAGATCCGGGACGCCAGTCAAGCTCCTCGGTAGGGAGGACGCCAGCGTGTGAGATTTCTGTTCTGCTTGTTCATTTATCGACTTCTATGTTGATTTTATTTTTTTTCTACTTGTTTTTCTTAATTTACGCATTCTGTACCCTTCTCTGGATATCAAGAAAAGGTAGCATGGATGAATGCACTAGTTCAAATTTTCATAAATCTCGATTTGGTGTTTTCTTGGCTGATTCTTGCTTAGTATGTTCGTTCTTATGATTCTAATTTTCTCGATATTTATTTGCTATTGTGTATCAAATTTACTCTTTCCACGGTGCTGTGTGCTTGCAGTGCCTGATGCGACTCAGTACCTTCCAATTATCTAGTTCCGCTCTAATTTCGCAATCTTTTTATATGAAATAAATGCAAGCCAGCCTGTGGACCAATTGTTTTCCTACAGAAGAACTCTCACAATTAGGAACTCAACTGAGGCCTAGAGTTGGTCACCTACGGGATGGGTTGAAGCTAAATCAAGTGGTAGCTAGGAAGCTCTTTCTTCACCGTGGAAGCATTATGTGTCCATGCAGTTAGAATCTGCATGTCATCGATAACATGCTGTTTTCTGAACAAAGTAACATCACTGCTGTGGGGTTCAGGTTATGCTTCCTGGGTATTGTGTGTTAGAAGAGATGGTTAAGCTTTAGAGATGGATGACTTTTTTTGTTCAATTTTTTCTGCTATCATATAAACTTTAGCTCTCATCGATGGGAAAGTAATTCTGTGAAATGCTTTTCCTTGGACTTTCCTTTGGCATGAACTTTCATCCACTGAACCTGATTCTTTTAAGGTGGAGAGAGCCCTACACTGTTAAACAGGAGCAGGCACAAGTAGCCTGAGCATTGGACATCCATATGCAAGTTTATTATTGGGATTATATGGTTGAAATTTAACATTTATAGGATCTTCGAAAATGTTGCAATTTAAGGTGTTTGACCATTTGATTATTATATGAAAACTGGACACTCGGGTTATAAACTCAATATGTCTCTAGCATTATTTTCTTCATTTGCATCTTCTGTTGTGTTTTCTCACCCTTGAAAAGGAATGTAGAATTTAGTGCGGACCATGATCCCATTGATTTTCTTTATAATTTTCTATTAGCCTCTAATTCCTGATATAGTTGTCACCTCATCTAGATTGTTCTAATGATCATTCTGATTTTTCAGAAACAAGTATTGAAGACAGAATGACAAATTATATAGTAGCCGTCCTATTTCTAAATTCTGGAGAAGTTGCCTATGTTGGTTAGATTTTCTTGTATTTGAACCAAATACTTCATTTCTATTTTATAAAACCACACTATGAACTAGTAATTATACATTTAACTATAAACAAGTAGTCTTTTCCTGAGTACCTTGTGTTGGCTTTACAAATTTTTTGGCTAATTAATATTCCTCAGTGGCGCTACTTCTTGTGTAACAGCAAGATTTTACATGTTTGCTTGTTTTTCTTTAACATTTTTTTAGGTTGTTACTTTCTGATGTATCTTATTATCGTATTTTTATCAGTGCACTTCTCCAGCATCTTGGTTGCTGATAACTTGTCCATAAGGAATGTAACTTTGGTAACTAATACCATTTCTTTTGTCCTTTCCACATCCTCAGATCTCCATCTCAGAATTCTTATACTAGTACACCAATCCTGATTATAACTCTAAATCGACCATTTATACTTCTCATTCATCTCAATTATAAATAATAAGGATTAAGCTAAATCGTATCCTTTATTGCTCATTGGTTGTGTCCTTGACCATAAGCCAATCTTGTGGATCATAATCCTATGTGCTAGGCCAATCCAGAAAGTATGCACCTTGACTTACATTGTCATGCTTTTGCTGAATTATTGATTTGCATGACATTCTTTCTTGCTCATATCGTGTCACTCCATTTGTCCCTGAAATCTGCTGCTTTATTATCTTTATACTTGACCATAATATAACAACCACACTACATTATGCTGAAATTCCATTTGTTTCATATTTAACATCGATCACATATTCAAACCTGCCAAATAACTTTTTTTTAGCAATCTTACCCTTTTTTCTTTCACTTCTTTGTTAGTTTCGTATCATAGTTTAAAATATTATCTGTACCAATTATTTACTGACCCGACAGACACTTGGGACATGAACTGAGTGATTTCACCTTGTTCAGTGTGAGCTTCACCAACTTACCATACTGACTTATCTGACTATCAGCAGACCGTACGAACTATACAGATGGTAAGCCTACTGCTTGGTTTGAAGTTCTTGACAGTTTTTGTAATTGTCTTATCCTTTGTTTTTTTTGTTTTTTCTCTTTCTTTCTTCTCTTCCCTCTACCACTGTGATGTAGAACAAGGTAGAGAGAGGAGAGTAGTAGAGAGAAAGCAGGAGAGCAAGATAGCAAGAGAAGAGTGTAAGAGACTAGAAGAGAGAAGATTCAAGCCTTTTTTCATTTGAATCAGTAGTGTTTGATTCATTAACAAGCTCCACTATTTATAGTGGTTTAGGAGCATTGGTATAATTAATGAATATAATAATTCCCAAGAGTAATCTACCAAGGAATTAATATGATTTTTAGAAATCTAAAATGTGACTTCTAGGATACTTAAATAATAAGCGAGTGCACTTAATATAAAAGGAGTTCCTAGAAAGCAATGATTTAAAAAACGCTAGGTTCTAAGGTTCCAAAACGCCCGAGGCGCTCTAAAATATTAAAATATAAAAAATATATAATATAATTAATAAATATTATTACTTAAATAAAAATATTCTATTAAATTAAAACAAAGATTAGTAGTGTTAAAATCTAAATAGTGTATTATTAATCTAATAAATAAAGATTATTTTGAATAGTAACTAATAATATATTGTTAATAGTATATTTACTGTTAACAGTAGTAGGGAAGAGTAGAGACTGAAGAAGTCGCGGTGAGAAGCCGAGTTGCAGGCAGCAGACAACACCAGAAGCTGTAGAGTCGCGGATAGTAGGAGGTAGCAGACAACAACGATAGTGGAGTCGCGGATAGCAGGAGGCAGCGGATTGCAACAACGACAGTGGAGTCATGTCGCGGATAGTAGCAGGCAATGAACAACGGCAGCGACCAGCAACGAAAGCTGAGGAGACTCGGACGACGACAAAGGAAGACTTGGAGGCAACGAGAGAAACCATTGGCGGCGGAGGTAGAGGGAGAAATCGTCGACGACGGAAACAAAGAGAGAAGCATGCGTAGGGTTGGGAGTCGGGGTCACGTGCTGATATAACTGCATGCGTTAGTTGGTTCATTTGGGCCTCGCTCGAAGCGCCCGACGCCTGGGCTTGGGCGAGTGCCTAGGTGGCGCCTCATTGAAGCATGTCGCTCGGCCCTTAAACGAGGCGCTCCGGCCTCGCCTTGCCCGAGCACTTAGGCAAGCACCCGAGCGCCTTTTTAAATCACTGCTAGAAAGACCAAAAGACTTTTTAATTTTCAACACAACTCTTGGAATTTCTAGGCGAACTAATTGATGACTTTTTTGTTGATATCTTTGTCTTGAATAAACTTTTTTGAGATCCTTTGCAAAACTCGATGGTTCTCCATCATTCTCCCTCGATAAAAAAGAACTTGACCCCGGAGAGTGATATGCAAGGTACTGGTCCAATAAGTCTGCTGCAAAGTCTTGAAATTCCCCCAAAGTAATCTAAGTGGCATCGGAAGTTGGACCATCATGCCATTTGATAAGAAAGTGTTGAGTAATGCTAGTAGTAGACGCAACAAGACGGTCATCGAGAATGACCTCTACCTCATCCCTGTGTTGTGGGAGAATCGGTGCTTTGGGAGGATTGTCACTTGCAGGAATATCGATAGATAGAGGAGGCTCAAAAGTACCATGATATAGAGTTAAATCCTCTACATTAAAAACTAGACTAATATTTAAGTCGAAAGGTAAATCGAGCATATATACATTAAATCCCAGTTTTTGGATAATGAGAAAAGACCAATGACTCGGGCATATAACTTTTTGAATGAGTTTTTAAGGAATCTCTCAGGACGAATGCGAACCAAGACAGAATCGACAACTTGAAACTCTTGACTTCTATGATATACATTAGTTGTAAGTTTGTAACTTTCATTACTTATGACAATTTTATGTTGAATCTTAGCATGCAAATCATGAATATGTTGAGCAAAGGAGTATGTTGGTTTTGAGGCATGATACTCAAGGAAGGGGTGCAAAGTCAATGAGAGTGTGAGGAGTATAGCCGAGGACAGTTTGATATGCGCTTTTTTCGATAGAGTAGTTGGCTGAGTTATTGTATACAAATTCTGTAGTGGGTAAGTTGAAGTCCTAGTTTTTGGGTTTCTCCCTAACTAACATCTAAGAAGGTTTTTCAAGGAACGATTAACAATCTCAGTTTGACCATCAGTCTAAGGGTGAAAGGCTGAAGAGAACTTCAGTGTTGGGTCAAATAGTTTTCACAAAGCTTTTCAAAAGTAGCTAACAAATTTTACATCTCTATCAGACACCATGGTTAAGAGCAAATCATGTAATTTAATCACTTTTTGAAAGAACAATTCAGCAATGTGTGAGTTGTCGTTGGTCTTGTTACATGGGACAAAGTGAGCCATTTTTAAAAATCGATCAACAACAACCAGAATGGAGTCATGATCACGAGCTATTTTGGGAAGTCCAAGGACAAATCTAAATTCACATTTTGCCATGGTGTATGTGGAATGGATAAAGGGGTGTATAGGCTAATATTGTGTTTGCGAGTTTTAGCAATTTGACAGGTGTAATACTATGACACCACTAGAGCAACATCTTGCTGTAAGGAAGGCCTGTAAAATCTATCATCGATTAATGCAATGGTTTTGCCTCGGTCTAGGTGACCTACTAATCTACTCACGTGTATTTCCCAAACAAAAATGTCTTGAAGGGAGGATCGGGGAATACACAATCTAGTAAATAAAAAAAGGTAACCATCCCTTAGAATGAAGTCCATACATTCATGATGGTTTTCATCTTGGACTTTTCGATATATGTGACTAAAGTCTGGACATTGGGTATACTCTTCTTTTAATCGCTTGATGGTCAGACAATAAGATAAACTCTTGCGATAGAAGGTAAGATTGCCAATACCTAAGACATTGCACAATCACGTAGAATTCTTTGTCGTAGGTAGAATAATGCTGTTTTGCATCGTTGAGTTTCTCATTGAAAAGGCGATAGGCTTACCCTCTTGACTAAGAATTCCTTGTATGCCTATACCAGAGGCAACACAAGTGACCTCAATGGGTTTACTAAAGTTAGAGTGCTTAAGAATAGGAGTCGTGGTCATTTTCGTTTTGATGTTAGCAAAGGCTTTGGTAGCGGCCAAGGTCCAAGAAAACTCACATTTCTTTAGACAATCAGTGATAGGTGTCATGATAGAAGTGACCTCAATGGGTTTACTAAAGTTAGAGTGCTTAAGAATAGGAGTCGTGGTCATTTTCGTTTTGATGTTAGCAAAGGCTTTGGTAGCGGCCAAGGTCCAAGAAAACTCACATTTCTTTAGACAATCAGTGATAGGTGTCATGATAGAACTAAACTCTCTAATGAATCTCTTATAGAAAGAGATTAATTCTTGGAAACTTTGAACTTTAGGAAGGGTTTTAGGCTTAGACCATTCTAAAATGATATGGATCTTTTTTGGATTAGTGAAAACACCCTAGGTAGAAATGTTGAAGCCTAGGGAATAGGATATGGGTTTGCATGAACGAACATTTTTTCTAATTGACATAGAGCTTAGCAACTCGAAGGGTAGTAAGAACCTGTTGAAGATGTTCCAAATGATTCTCATTGGTTTTAGCAAAGATCAAGATGTCATCAAAGTAGACTACAACAATTTTCTTATGTAGGGTTGTAAAACATTGTTCATGAAGCGCATGAAAGTGTTTGAGGCATTGGATAACATTTTTTCTGAGTGAAATAGAGCTTAGCAACTTGAAGGGTAGTAAGAACCCGTCGAAGATGTTCCAAATGATTCTCATTGGTTTTAGCAAAGATCAAGATGTCATCAAAGTAGACTACAACAATTTGCCTATGTAGGGTTGTAAAACATTGTTCATGAAACGCATGGAAGTGTTCAAGGCATTGGATAGACCAAAAGGCATGACTAGCTATTCATATAGGCCATCATGAATTTTAAATACTGTTTTCCATTTGTCACCAGGTCTAATATGAATTTGGTGGTATCTGCTTCTCAGGTCAAGTTTTGACAACCAACTGGATCCAGGGAGAAGGTGTAGCATATCCTCAAGTCGAGGAATTAGGAAGCTATATTTGATTGTTATTTTGTTGATCGCTCTACTATCGACATACATCTGCCAAGACTCATCTTTCTTTGGGGTTAACAAAGCAAGGGCATCACAAGAACTGAGGTTGTGTCGTACAAAGTCTTTAACCAAAAGTTCTTCAACTTGTCTAACTCAACTCTCTCCTTATGATTCATTCTATAATGTAGGAGGGAGCTGTGATCCTGAGACAAGGTCAATGACATGTTGAATTTCCCGTAAGGATGGTAGCTCACTAGGTAATTTCGAGGGTATGATATCAAAAAAATTATTTAATAAGGATTTAACCTCAGGAGTTTGGTTAGGAATAGTACAAGGCTAGGAATTTTTTAACAATAATGGTCATACAAAATTTGTTGTCTAGGCTCTCTATTTCAAAAGATTTAGGATCCAGTAAGTGGAGTCCCTTAGTGGTTGGGGCTTGTGGAAGAGACTTGGGAGTGTTCCTATTTTGTCCTTTTCTAACGGTTTTACTAGTTGTAGAATATAGTTTTTGCCTTTATATTGAAAGGCATACATGTTTTCTCTCCCATGATTGGTGACATCAAGGTCATACAACCAAGACAGACCTAAAAGAATGTGGGCAACATCTATTGGTAGGATGTCACAATAGATCTCACCCTGGTAATCACTCATTTTGATTGGTACCGAACATCTTTTGGTCATGGGTAAAGTGGTTTTGTTAACCCAGGCTACTTAAATTGGTTCGGATGTGACTCTACTTTAAGGTTTAGTCTTTTGAAAATCACATTCTAATGAAATATACGATTTTTCTTTCCGACAAAAAATATTAGTAAAATTTTCAAAAATTTACTCGACATTGAGAGCTATGTGGTCCACCAATTCTGTAGGGGCAGTCGCCCCAAAGTCGTAAGAGATTGACATTGGAGGTGTAAGGATTCTTGAGTGTTGATCGAGGCTTTTGCTGCTAGTTGGAACACAACGTGGTGTAGGTCAGGTTTTTTGATGGGCTCTGATACCAAACTAATGTAGAACAAAGTAGAGAAAAGAGAGAAGTAGAGAGAAAGCAAGAGAGCAATATAGCAAGGGAAGAGTGTAAGAGACTCAGAGAGAGAAGATGCAAGCATTTTTTTTCATTCAAAACTATAGTGCTTGATTCATTAACAAGCTCCACCATTTATAGGGATTTAGGAGTCTTGGTACAATTAATGAAGACAATGATTCCCAAGAATAATCTCCTAGAGAATTAGTATGTCTTTTAGAAATCTAAAATATGACTTCTAGGATATCTAAATAGTAAATGAGTATACTTAATTCAAGAGTACACTTAATACAAAAGGAGTCCCCAGAAATACCAAAAGACTTTTTAATTTTCAACATAATTCGTATAATTTATATTTTATAGACCAACTAATTGATGACTTTTTGTTGGTGTCTTTGCCTAGAATAAAATTTTCTGAAATCCTTTGTGAAGCTCGATGGTTCTCCATCACGCTGCCTTCTGATGCTCCTTGCTGTGTCACTACCATCATCTCCTCTTCCTCCACTCTCTCTTTTTCTCTCTAATCTGAGCAGTATGTTCAAATGCGACACATACTGAGTGTCTGTATGCTGGCCCGTATTACTACCATTACTGGTCTGACCATCTAGTATCAGACTGAGATTGTATTCCATGTTTAATATCTTTGTAAACTTGTGCACTAACTACCATAATCTTGGAATGGCTTCTGTAAGGTTTTGCTTGGTCTCTAGCCATATTATGCATCTACTGGTATCTCCTATTATCATTGCATTTTTTTCCGTTAGATCACAGTCTTTCTCATTTCTCATCGACTATCTTAGCTTACCGTTGCTGGTTTGCCGCCTATGTTTCTTGTTTGCCTGAATCTAACTTTATGAAGACTATAATCTTACTGTCGTGTTGAAAAAGCTATTCCCGGCATTGGTTGTTTTGGCTGAAAGGCCTGACCAATTAGAGTTGTTATGTCTTTGCAGCCTCTAGGTATGTAGCTCTATTTCATTGCAATATAGCCTCTTGCTTGTTGTCTTGGTGATTGTATTTTTGTGATTAGTTTTTTCAAGTTGTTTTGGTCTTGACTTTTCTGGCTTGTTTAATTCATAAGTTGTTGAATCTTGCAACAGTTCCATTATAAACTTCCCTACAATACTCCCACAGAGGATGTGTTTTATGAAATGGCATGGCATGAATGTGATGACTGAAATCCATTCATATACATGACTTGCTCCATAAATTGAGCACTTAGGAGTTAGTGATTATGATACCTGAATATCCTACTGGTGACTTACGTTGGATTTTTCACAAATTTGTTCAGATTAAAATTAGGTTCGTTTTGAAGTTTAGGTCCACTAGGATATATTCAGTCTTGATTTTATTTGATTTTGGGTACAGTTGACTAAATTAATTTTATCTTTTAGTATTTTCTGGGAGTTCTCATTGTATTGTAATAAAATATCACAGAGAAGTCGTTCTTGGAATTATTTGAAGCCTGTCATCAAATAAGAGTGTATGAGATAAAAGAGTTTGAGTTGATATCCAATATTCTTAATATGAACGTGTTTAACTCATATTTTTTGCTGGCTTGATTAAGGTTATTTCTTTCCTTTTTTATTCTCTAATAAGAGTCCTAATGAGGAAAGTAAAGGCAGGTTATGTGGTACTAGAAGAGTATCCATTCCTTCAAAAGACAGATTTTTTGAGATTGAAAAATTTTGTGAAAAAATTTGACTTGACCACCAGTCCTATCTGTCTTCTTTGCTTTCTTTTTCTTTCTCCTATCTGTTTCCTTTTTCCTTTCTCTTTCGTTTGTTGGAATGAATATTGCAGCAGGGGTCTTGTCTCTCTTTGAAAAGCAAACAACCTCAAGCCTGTTCGGAATGCTAATGACAGTTCAATGACCTAATCTTTTTTTAAAGAGACTAAGATGCAAACTACCAGCCTTATTGTAACCTCTAGGTGTATCTGTCCTTTTATGAAACCAGTAACATAGCCGTGGGGGTTGCGTGGCCACGTGCTCCGTGCAGGCGGGTTGAGAACAGCCCTCTATCCTACCTTGTGCATGTTAAAACTGAAAAGCACCACTGTACCTCATATTATTTTCCGTTGTTGCCAGTCTAACTAATCAGGTAGCAAATTCCATGTGAGACTTCTGTGTCCTCACTTCCCATCCATTTTGCCTTGAAGTAGGTGAAATTTCGTGCTGTATCCCCTTGAACCCAGAAAGAGGGAATAAGAAAATTAGTTGCTAATCCTTTATTATATATATGGTAAGGATAAATCTGGGTTTTAAAACTTAAAAAAATCTTTTATTGATTTTGAAATAGGAATAACATAATATAAGATTGAGCCTCCTATTTTAGGCTATTATTATTAAGAACATGAAGATTGTTATACGAGTTTAGTCTATGGGTGTTATGATCAAAATTCTTTCTGTATTTCTCTTTACTATCTCTAAGAAAACAATAAATTTGAATACTCTCTGTGATATTTGTTGAGTGTTAAGGAAAAACATTCTTCCAGATAAACAACTCATTTGAGACGTGATTCTTGATATTTCATATATGTTTTGATAGAACAAAGAATAGTGATATATGTGATAAGGGATTATAGCCTGAAAATGTTCTTTAGGTTGTTTGAATATTGCCACAATGGTCAAAGAAAATTCCAGATTTCTATATGTTTTGACAAGATTCATGAGATTCTTCAAAATATATTCATTTTAAACTCTTTTCTATTAGCCCAATTGCCATATTCAAGGTGTTGAATGACAGTTCTTTATGTGCTGTTTAGCAGAATTATATGCTTTATATAACCTTTATATCAATATTACACTTTATTGTTTATATCCATTTATGGTAACATACAATATTATTTCATCATAACTATATATGGTGCATTCCCCCTCCATTAAAGTTCTAGTGCCACCCGTCTAAGATCCATCATGTGATATCTCTAGAAAATATATCAATAAGATTCTTCTTTAGTCAACAAATAACTGTGTAAATCTCTCTCTACACTCTTACATTCAATTAAAAAATAATTAATTTTTCCAATCAAAAGTAGCTGATGCCTGTTGTGGAATTTAACTTGGCTCAAAAATATGTATGATTCTCTTTTCCAGATAGTGTTGTAGACTGTATGATTTAACACAAAGATTCATGTTGTCGTTTAAATGATAGAGAATGCAACCATGTTATGAGAATTTCATTTATAATTTGCAATGAAGGGTAAGCTATGTGTCACCCATTTTATCATTTCTGCAGGTTAATATTCTTGTTTATCTTAGATTACATTTGCAAGTTAGAGTTGCTCGATATACATCCGCTAGGAGTATCTAAGCTTATCTTTTTTGGCTATGATGATGTACTTGCACATTAGCGAAGTTTTCTTTAGTTTGCTTTTAAGCAAATGATCAAGATTGACAGTAACTGATTCATTTTTGGGATCCGCCACAAAGTATGTTATTGTGTGCAAAGCAAGGCTCTGTATATTATTATATTTTGAATATCGAGTTATGTCATATGCAATCTCATCGTTGACCAATGACATAGAATCTCCTGTTGATTTATATGTATATACTCATTGTATGATGTGTTTCAGTTGAAATATTTAAGGTGAACCTATTGGCAGGGACTGGTACAACTTAGAGAAATCCAAACGTGTTAAGGCATTTCGCTGCGGGGAGTTTGATGCCTGCATTGAAAAGGCTGAAGCTTCCTTAGGTGTTCCTATAAAGAAAAGGGAGAAATATGCACGCCGAGAGGATGCTATTCTTCATGCTCTTGAACTTGAAAGAAAGCAGCTTGAAATGAAGCAGCAAAAACAAGTGATCACCTCTAATGGAATTACAGGCAAACCTTTAGGTACTTTAAAAAGAGAGTTTATTAACTTGTCAGCTTCAGATACACTCACAGGAAATGATGAATCTTTGATAAATAGTAAAAATGCCATTCGCAAGACTCAGATGCTTCCCAGAAAAGTAGGTTTGTTGCATGAGGAAGAGAATATCAACAATTCTATGAAAATGGATGACGATCATAAAAATAGTAAGCAAATAGGAAGGGAAGAAGATATTTCGGATACCTTTCATCGGATGAGAGGACTGCAGGATTTTGGTCTGCGGATTGCTTCAAAGAAAAAGCTCCCCAAGTCTGTTCCTTGGTTGACTACCAAGGAACCTGCTGAGAATAACATGGATGCTTTTCCTAGTGCTGGGCATATAGTGGGTGGTAGAGGTCATGTCAGTAGCGTCAAAGATGCCTTGGAAATCAATAGAAAAAGGTCACATGGCGGTGTGATTGAAGAATCTCTAGCGAAAAAGCGTGATAGACGTCGGCCCCTTCATCAAGTTTTACAAAGTAGTGCAAAGTTGCAGTCTTCTGATTCTTCCCAGTTTATTCATTATCCTGACATTGTCAGAACACAAGGGAGAAAAGACCATATGGGTATTATATGTCGGGCAAAACGAAGTAGATGCATCTATGTGCCTGCTGATTCAGTTGATTCTCAGGATGGAGGATATTCTTCTGAAGATATGCAGATACCTGCAGACCAGATTGGAATGGATAGCCTTGACCGACCTGGTTCTTTAGAAGAAGATTGCACATCTTCTGGAATGATCAAGATGACTGACTCTGATTCTTCTCTAAAGGATTACTTGGAGACTGGGATGGAGGAGGAAGATTTTTTGGGAGGTACCATGCTTGAGTTGTTCATCTATTATTTTCTTTTTCTTCATCAGGGATGGATCAAGTTCTTGAGTTTGTGTTTCTGGCTTCTATTTCTTTGCTTTTATTGTAGATCGCTTGGTTAAAAGCTAACTGTTTATCTGGTGTGATGCTGCTGTGTCATCTTTGATGGTGTTGCAGATGTCATTACAAGAACTGGCGATGTGACTACAGGAACTCTTAGATGAACTCAAGTTCATTGCACTTTCTTTTTCTTAGCTCCATTTCAGAAGTAGCCAAAATCTTTTATACTTTGGTCTCAAGGATGAATTTTGAATCTTTTGTTTTAGTACCAGGTCCATTTAGAATAGCTAGGTATACTTATTTGTTGTTACATAACTAACCTTCTTTTTTATGTTCCAAGGATTGCAATATATTGCCACATGTTTTGTTCTCTGCTATTCTGACTGGCCATGTTGTTCATTTTCTGGGCCTTATAAATGTGCATGCTTTTTTCCTAGAGCACTGGATGGGCATTAATGGGCAATAAGAATGGCGTGGCAAGAAAAACCCTAATTAAACTATGTTTTCTGGTGAACCAAAAAGAACTAAAATATGTTTCCAGTATCTTTAATGGCCCCACAATATTTGTTTTGAATTGTAGTGTTCGCTGGTCTAGCTTAGTTTATTTGAAGTTACGAGTGCAGTTAAGGTCAATTATCTAACAGTTTTTGGGCTTGTTTATAAATTAGTTGAAGTATCACTTTTCAGTAGTTATAGTTTATGTAGCTGTAGCCTGAAAATGCAGGGATTAGTGGCTATGCATAATTCTGCATCAGGATGTGTCGGTCCATGTCTAATAAACTTTTAATAGCCACTGACCGATGCTTTACTTAAGTCCTTTTCTTCTTTTCTTTTCCTTATAATCCTCTTTCTGTCTCTAATTCCTTCCTCGAGACTATAAATTCTATTTCCTCTGCTATTTGCCTCCTTATCTTTTATCTTGTTGTTTATTCTTTTTGGAGATTAAAAACTGTAGATTGAGTAGATATGCAGACTTGTAAAGGATTTTAATATGAAAAAATGGAATATTGTTCAGATGCATAGGTTGAAAGTCGTTGCACAGCATTGCAATAATCTTACTTCAAAAAATCCAAAGATGCCTTTAAGAGAAAAAAGAACACCACTAATGATTTTTCTGCTGGTTGTTTGCATAACATCCTTAAATCTAAATGGAAACAAATGATATTTTCATAATCTTTAATTTCGATCTTGAGGGGCCCAAATATGCATATTAACAATGTGTTTTAAATTGTTGGTGCATCTAGAGCCTTGTTATGGTATACAAACAAAACTTACAGTCCTGCTTGATTTTTTTTTCAGGATTTGGCCATTGCAACTTCTAAATTAATGATTGTGTATTAATTTTAGTGTTTGGAAATAACTTGTGATGGTGTGAAGATGACGTTGAATTCATCTGCAGAATTGATGATTTGAGATCGCATGTTAAGTTTTATGTGCTTTTGATGCTAATTGATTTTGCTATAGTTTCCTTGAGAACCATGTCTTCAATGGTTTCTGATAGTGGTCAATTGTTTGAATCTGGACCAGAAGATCGTGACGCTTCTGCATCTCATAGTTCGGAGAAATTTGAAGATGTGGACAATGATGAAGTGCCTTTTCCTGGCAACATTTCCCAGTTGCATCCTTATGGACATTCTGCAGATGCTTCTGCTGAGGCGGGAGTTTCCAAGTGGCATATGAAAGGCAAACGCAACACCCGAAATCTAGTTAAGAGGCCAAGCAATGTAAGGGATGGCAAGAATTGTGTCATTGGTTCTGATAAATATGATGTTTCCTTAAAGGAAGCTGCATATGGAGCCAAGTATAGCAATTTGAAATTGGAGAAGATGGAACCTTTCAGCCAGAGGACTGTAGAACCAGATTCCTACCATATCAAAGAGGAGGATAATTATGCTTCTGATGATGTTGACTTGAGTGATGGGGATTTTCTTCAAGAACAAGTCATTGGATATACTAATCAAAGATACCCTCTAGTCTCCAAAGCAGCCAGGGATTCAGGGAGACGCCGCATTGGCATGAACAATTTGGGAAGTGATTCTCATTTAATGATGACTCCAGGCTGGGAAGCTGATGGACCGTCTTATGTGACTCGAAGGAAGTATTGGGAAGAATCTGGTGAGTGCTATGATCCTGTTTATTCTTCTCATATCAGCAGAGAGATAGGATCGAATTTGTTTAATGTCGATCTGAAAGTTAAAGCAAGCTATCAAGGTGAGCATGTTCCTCTGGTTTCTCTAATGAGCAGATTGAATGGAAAAGCAATTATAGGCCACCCTCTCCAGATTGAAATCTTAGAAGATGGTTCCACTGGCCAATATTTTTCTAGCAATCCTGATGAAAGTACAGCACACCAACCTGTCTGGAGGACTGCCAGAAGAACAGCCATGCAACGAGTACCTCGTTCTAATCCAGTATCATCTTTGGAGGATGACGAAGCTGGGGTGTCTCTGTATTCAGAAATAGAAAACAAACATCTACCCGACATGTATTCTGGTCATTCCAAAAACCAGTCCAGGTCAACAAAGAAGAAAGTATTTCATGATCTCCGACCACCCTTGGGTAATAGCCAGAAAAAGTCATTAAAAAGAGCAAGTTTGTCAAGCCAGAAAACTAGAACACTATCCTCTTTTGCAACTGAACAGAGAAACAGTAGAGAGAATGGTGATGTGAGGCTTGGTAGGGATCGTGATATATTGAGTGGTTTGATGAAACCAGAAGGACAATTGCCTTCAGTTACATGTGTCCCTGTGAAGGTAGCATTTAGTAGGATTCTGGAAGCAGTTAGGAGGCCATCAACTGCTGTGACCCATCATATTTGAACGGTCGATCCAACAATAAGTTCCATCATAGGTGACAATTTCATGCAATATGTCCAACTATCTGATTCAATGCTTCATGTACACTACTCACAAACACTTTGGCCCGAGGTGAATGTTCCAATGAAGTTTTCCGATTAGATCGGTCACAAAGGTGGGTCCTTATATTGATAAGCTAATTCTGTTTTACCAGTCACCAAGGGCAAACAAGCGCCCTGCTTGTTGCTGTAAAATGTCACATTGCAAGTTATATATTTGGCTCCTATGACAAGCTGCTCTTCTTTAGCATAGCACTTCTAGTCAACCTGGCATCTCGGTACTCAAAGGTGTGTTCTTATTCAAGAACTTTCTCAGTGGTGTTTGGTTGGCCGACTCGTGTAAATTACTAATTGCAAATTTTAGTATGTTCAACAGTTTGATTAGTATACATAAATCATAAATTTCAGTCATGTGAAAGAGCCAGATCTGTAAAACTTTATATGCATGAGTCAGTTATTTATTGTCAAATGCTTATCAACTCTTTTGTGGATGCGTAGGCAATTTAGCTACTGCATTTGATGGAACCTGGTACCATCTCCCTGTTCCACATGAAACTGTCGTCAGCTGAGTAAAACTCCTCTGGCTTTTTTTTTTTATTTGGTTTGGCAACATCATTTCTCTTCGATGTTTTTGTAGACACTGGGATGGTTGGTGTGAGGGAGAATTTTATACATCGCTACTGTTTCTCTTTTCAGGTTCTAGGTGATATGCTATGCAGCATTGAGGTAGCAGGACATGTTTTCTTTGACTTACAAGACATATCCGACAACCTCTTTAAGTTCTTTTGATTTATTCGTTTCTAAAATAATTTATATAATTTAATAAATTTTAATCTTAAATTATACGTATTAGTATGTCACAGGTTTTATTTAATGCTTATTATTTATATATTATGTTTTTAAAAATATATGAATTATTTTAGATATAAATAAATCATAATAATTTAATATTAACCCAAAAATCTAACTACAAATACTTATACCGGACATGGGGAGAAGTGCATGCCTTTTTCTATTGACTAACCGCACCCGTTGGATCCTTCCTCCTGATCTCATCACCGCCATTCAAGTCAAACACGCCCCACTTCGAATTCAAATTTCAAATCTTGGAACGTTGTAACCCTTCCCCATATTCTGTTCCTCGCTGCACTTCCATCTCTGCCCAATTTACATCTATCTCTCTTGATCTTTGTCCCCCTCTCCGTGACACAAGCTCTGTGTCTCCTCCTCCACCACCACCATGGCCGCCGAGAGGAAGCTTCCCCTCCAATCCAGCGCCGCCCACAACTCCGCTGCGGGGGGCGGTACCGCCGAAGCCCCCGCACCGGCAGGGGGCAAGAAGACGATCGAGCAGATCTACCAGAAGAAGACGCAGCTCGAGCACATCCTTCTTCGCCCGGACACTTACATCGGCTCCGTCGAGAAGCACACTCAGCCCCTCTGGGTCTACGAGAACGGCGAGATGGTCCACCGCCCCGTTACCTACGTGCCCGGCCTCTACAAAATCTTCGACGAGATCCTCGTCAACGCCGCCGACAACAAGCAGCGCGACCCCTCCATGGACACCGTGAAGGTCGAGATCGACGTCGACGCAAACCGCATCAGCATCTACAACAACGGCGATGGCGTGCCCGTCGAAATCCACCAGGAGGAAAGGGTCTACGTGCCGGAGTTGATCTTCGGCCACCTCCTCACCAGCAGCAACTACGACGACAACGTCAAGAAGACCACGGGTGGGCGAAATGGCTACGGCGCCAAGCTCACCAACATCTTCTCCGCGGAGTTCATCATCGAGACCGCCGATGGGAGGAGGCAGAAGAAGTATAAGCAGGTAACCACGGTTTCTTGATCTGGACCTCGATTTCTTGATTACTATTTTTTTATTTCTGGCACCAAAAAGCTACGAATGAGGCACTCTGCTCTCGATTCTGCCACATCCTTTGCTGATGTTTCTGAATTAGGATTTCCGCTCCCGATCTTGACGAATCCTCTTTTCTGGATCTAGATATGGTTTCAAGAAACAGATGTTTGGCGCTCAGGAATTTCATGGTTTCTTTGTCCTGATCAAGCTTCTTGATCGAGTGATCTGATCCTTTACACTATGAACATGTGTTCTTTTCGGCTTTGGGTTGTAGGTTTTCTCTGACAACATGGGGAAAAGGTCCGATCCCTCAATTACCAAGTGCAAGGAAGGGGAAAACTGGACAAAGGTGACCTTTAGGCCAGATCTTGCCAAATTTAACATGACTCGTCTCGAGGAAGACGTGGTTGCACTCATGAAGAAGAGGGTTGTTGATCTCGCTGGAACCCTCGGCAAGTCCGTCAAGGTAGAGTTGAATGGGCAACGGATACCTGTAAAGACTTTCTCCGATTACGTCAACTTGTACCTTCAGTCTGCATCGAAGTCCAGAACTGAACCACTTCCAAGGTCTGCTGAGAACCTGCACTTCTCTCATTCTCATTTCAGCCTTTGATTATAAGAAAAATGATCTTTTTTTGGTGCTTGGATTGTTCGACCAGGATCGCGGAGAAGGTTAATGAAAGGTGGGAGATTTGTGTCAGTCTAAGTGAAGGGCAGTTCCAGCAGGTACACATGGAACTTGTGCTTGATGATTGTTGTATCTGCTACTGGATTTGACATTGTTTATGGATTGCATAGTGTCTCATCAGTTGCCTCTCGTTCATACAGGTTAGCTTCGTGAATGGTATTTCAACGATCAAGGGAGGAACTCACGTTGAGTGTGTTACTAATCAGATCACCAACCATATAATGACCGTCGTAAACAAGAAAAACAAGAATGCTAACCTTAAAGCACACAATGTGAGAAGTCATCTATGGGTATTCGTCAATGCCCTCATCAATAACCCTGCCTTCGATTCACAGACCAAAGAAACCTTGACTACTCGTCAGGGAAGCTTTGGATCAAAGTGTGAGCTCTCACAAGAGTTCCTTAAGAAGGGTTAGTTCTACTCCTGACATGCTGTTGTTCCAGTTTTTTCTCTAGACGGTGATAAAGCATTGCGATAATTTGAACAAGTTCTCTTTTTGCAGTTGCTAAATCAGGAGTCGTAAACACTCTGCTTACATGGGCTGATTTCAAGCAGAGCAAGGAATTGAAGAAAACAGATGGTGCCAAAAGGCAGAGGATTACAGGCATTCCCAAGCTCGAGGATGCTAACGATGCTGGTGGCAGGAACTCCGATAAGTGTACCTTGGTATTGACTGAAGGAGATTCTGCAAAGGCTCTTGCTGTGAGTCGTTTCAGCCTATTTAGTCATGTACACTTTCAGCTTCCCATTCCAAAGCATAATCTCAATTCTCTACTTCATCACAGATGGCTGGTATCTCGGTAGTAGGCAGGAACTACTATGGTGTGTTCCCGCTGAGAGGGAAACTGCTGAATGTCAGAGAAGCTAACCATAAGCAGATAATGGATAATGCAGAAATCCAGAACGTAAAGCAAATTCTTGGTTTGCAGCATGGAAAGGAGTATGATAGTACTAAAGGCTTGAGATATGGCCATCTCATGATAATGACAGATCAGGTTTGGTGTCAGCCCTGTGCATCACTCTATTCTTACCATAATATAATTGCATTGCTGGCAAAAAAAGTTACTTCCATTTCTGTGCAGGATCATGATGGCTCGCACATCAAGGGCCTCCTCATCAACTTTATTCATACATTTTGGCCCTCGTTGCTAAAAGTTCCCTCATTTATGGTTGAGTTTATAACACCTCTTTTGAAGGTATTGTCGTTTCCACAATAGTCTGAAATGTTAGAGAAATATTATGTATGAGAATTAAGAATATATCTATCATCTTTCATGCAGGCAACTAATAACAAGAACAAGACTGTTCTATCATTCTATTCCATGCCAGAGTATGAAGCATGGAAAGAAAGTTTGGGAGGGAATTCAAGTGGTTGGTCAATTAAGTATTATAAGGTTTGCTGATTAAAGCATAACTAATCTCAATCTGATCTTCTTGAAGTATTATTTTCTCTGTTTATTGTTTATGGAGAGATCTTTGTTTGCATATACTCTAGAATTAGATTTTAACATTGTCTATCCTTGATTCAGGGGTTAGGGACAAGTAAATCAGAAGAAGGCAAAGAGTATTTTAAGGACATAGACAAGCACAAAAAGGAATTTGTATGGGCGGATGAGCAAGATGGTAATGCTATTGAGTTAGCATTCAGCAAGAAAAAGATTGAGGCTAGAAAGAATTGGCTCCGCCAATTTGAGGTCAGTTTCATGATTACTGCTAACCATAGCCAATTGATCTTTCAACTCTATTCTGAGAAACACATTTTATCAAACTATTTCAGCCGGACAATTATCTTGATCAAAAGCAGAAGCTTATCAAATACAGTGATTTCATCAACAAGGAGTTGATCCTGTTCTCCAGGGCAGACCTACAAAGATCAATACCTTCAATGGTTGATGGCCTGAAACCAGGCCAGAGGAAGATCTTGTTTTGCGCCTTCAAGCGGAATTTCATAAAGCAGGCCAAGGTATACCAAGGAAGGGGTGCCTTGAGTACTTTGCTTCCAAGCAGTAGTTTTAAGTGTTTAAAGACAAGTTCTAAATCTTTTATTTAATGCATCTTTGATTGTCGTACAGGTTGCTCAGTTTGTAGGTTATGTTTCTGAGAAGTCAGCATATCATCATGGTGAGCAGAGTCTTTCTACTACTATAATTGGTATGGCTCAAGATTTTGTGGGCAGCAACAACATAAATCTTTTGCTACCTGAAGGACAATTTGGTACTAGACACCAGGTAAATTTGCTCAAGATTTCTCTTTATATCTTAATTATGCTCTATGCTTTCGTTTCTAACTCATTATTCCCCTCACCATTCATAGGGAGGCAAAGATCATGCCAGTGCAAGGTATATCTTCACTTGTATGTCACCTGTCACGAGGTTCTTGTTCTCCAAGGATGATGATATTCTTCTTGACTACCTAAATGAGGATGGGCAATCAATTGAACCCACCTGGTAAACATCTAGAAAGCACTGATTACATTCTATAATTTGATTGTTTGGACTCCCTTGAGCTTATCTATGACTCACATATTTTAATTGTCAGGTATATGCCTGTCATACCTACAGTTTTAGTCAATGGAAGTGAAGGGATTGGAACTGGATGGAGTTCCTACGTTCCTAATTACAACCCAAAAGACATTGTAGCTAACGTTAGGCGATTGTTGAATGACGAACCAATGGAACCCATGGACCCATGGTATCGAGGTTTCAAGGTATGTTCGTTTTTTATGCTGTCTTTTTCTACTTGAGGTTACTATAAGAGGAACATAAACAAGATTCGGTTCCAATTATTATATCAGGGTCGGATAGAGAAATCAGCAACAAAGGAAGCTGGTGTGACCTATACAATTGCTGGTGTCATAGAGGAAGTTGACAACACAACACTGAGAATAACAGAGTTGCCGGTCCGTAGATGGACCCAGGACTACAAGGAATTTCTTGAGTCCATGATGACTGGGAATGATAAGATCAAGGAACCATTTATCAAGGTAAATTGCTGAAAAATGGTTTTTGTGTAAGTTCAGAAATTATACATGAAGAAAAGCATATCTGATGGTGCATTATCCACAGGATTATCGGGAGTATAATGATGACAAGACGGTCCACTTTGAGGTAACTTTGACAGAGGAGAATATGAACATTGCCAGACAAGAAGGGCTGGAGAAAAAGTTCAAGCTGACTACAACAATTGGCACCACCAATATGCACTTGTTTGATTCGAAGGGTGTCATAAAAAAATACGATAATCCCGAGCAGAGTAGGTTTCATTCTGCAAATATCAAGGTACACGTTCCTTGTCAACTTGAATTAGTTGCTAACACTCCAATCTTATTTGCAGTTCTTGAGGAGTTCTTTCATATGAGATATGAATTTTATGAAAAAAGAAAGGTGAGCTTTCTGTCATTGTTGTGCCGAAATTCTCTGGGTTGTTTCTTGTAGTAGATGCTAATAACTTTTCACCATACTAATGCAGAAAGCACTCTTGGACAACCTCGAGCTCGATTTACTGAAACTGGATAACAAAGCAAGGTTCATCCTTGGTGTTGTTAGAGGTGAGATAATAGTCAGTAACCGGAAGAGAGCAGATCTGTTCCTTGAACTGCAGCAGAAAGGGTTCACTCCTATGCCAAAGAAAAAAAAAGGCATTGATGCTGTTGTCGCCGGAGCTGTGGAGGAAGAAGAAGATCAAGAAGAAGAGAGCCCTGAGGTGGGAAAGGGTGGAGTAAAAGCCAGCGATTACGAATATTTGATGTGCATGCCGATAGGAAGTTTGACGTTAGAGAAGGTTCAAGAGCTTTGTGCAGATAAAGACAGACTAGAGGGAGAGGTTGATGAATTAAGAAGAACATCTGCAAAATCTCTATGGTTGAAGGAACTCGATGCATTAGAAGAGGAGCTGGATGTAAGTGTTAAGTTGTTACTGATCTTTATGAAATTATTCTTCTGTTTCATTTGTCATGTTACAAGTTTTCCTATACGTTTTACAGAAGCTAGAACGAAAGGATGCTGAGGATGAGGGGGTGAGGAAAGAGATGAGAATGAAGACCACTGCCGGTCTTGCACCCTCTAGACCAGGTCCGAAGAAGCCAAGAAAGAATGCAGCAAATAACTCATCTGTTGTTGGATCGGAGGCTACTGCAACTGATGCGGGACAAAAGAAGCCTAGAGGGGCAACCAAGAGAGCTCCTGCTAAGATGGTTGATTCAATTGCAGTGATGATAACTTCATATATTTTAAGTCCACTCTGTCTTAAGTCAATTTTGTTTTCTGACTTCCCTGTTAGCGTGTGGTGGTTGAGAGCGGCGACGAAGACGACGATGATATTCTTGCACTGAAAGATCGGCTTGCTGCCTACAATCTCGACTCTTCTCCGGATCACCCAGGTAGGCGCACTGGAATAGCATTGCGTCACATATATTATGGTAGCACATGGTGCAAGACTCAATGTCTGCTATGTTGCAGCAATGGAAACAACAGATGCAGTGGTCGGGCAGGGAGAGGACAAAAAACAAGCGGACAGAAATAGCGCTGCAACAAGGAAGGCAACTTCGATCGACCTGTCGGATGACGAGGATAACGAAGCTGGAAATCACATGCCCGCCATAGACGAAGACAACGATGAGGATTTCAGTGTGGTGGAAGCACCTAAAGGAGGGAAAGGTAGAGGGAAAAAGCCTGCCAAAGAAAAGGCTACCACGACCGCGACAAGGAAGAGGGGTTTGGCACTGCCTGTTTCGAGTCAGAAACGCATCACCGAAGTGCTTAAGCCCGCGGAAAATGCCACCACCAGGATCTCGCCACAGAAGAAGGTCCGGAAGATGAGAGCTTCTCCTTTCAACAACAAAAGTGGATCAGTGCTGGGTCGACTCAAAGGTTCACCCTCCGGCAGTGAAGACTCTGGCGGTTCCTCAAATGGCGGCCCTTCACCGTTCAACGAAGTGGCAGCGGCAAGAACTCGACCGAGGAGAGCGAACAGTACGAGAGCTGTGTATGTGCTGAGCGATTCAGAGGTGGAAGAGGAATCAGCCGATTCAGACTTCGAAGAGTAGGAAGCTTAAATTGTAGAGTATAGTAGAACCGTGTTATTGTAACACCATGTTGATGTAACAGTTACTCGAGGGAAAAACTTGGACTGTATTCTGATGTTACTTACTGATCATTCGTCTTGTTGGTGAAACAATTGGAGATCAGTATTTACGGAGTAAGTTTATTGCACCCAAGAGTAAGTGATGTGTCCACATATATTGGAAGTGGTCAATGGCAATGTGGTGGGGCCGGCGTCGATGAGCCGTTCGGTGGAGCCATTTCACGGAGAAGGTGAAGCGGGTAGGTACGCAAGTCTCTTTTGGCATCGTTCTCGGCCTTGAACCCATTGCGACATCCGAACCGTTTGATCTGAATCAGATGATCATGTGGACAGCACAAGTGCATCTCAGCCATACACGCCCCACCCCTCCGCCGCTCCATTTCTCTCGCTCGCTCGTTCGCTCTCTGGTAGCCGAGAGGGGGGGGAAGGGGGAAGGGGAGCAACGCCGTCCCCCTTTGTGACGTCGCCTTTGCGGACCTCAAATTCCTGGTGAGGCTTTCTGAACCTTTCGGCTTTGCCTTTTCCTTTTGATGCTTGCTCTTCCATCCCCTTTCGCTGTTTCCCCTTGTAATGTCCGATCGCTTCGTTGATTTGCTGTAAGCTTCCAGCGTTTGGAATGTCGGTCTCCACTTCGCTACGAGAAAAGGAACCCTAACCCTGATTCCCCTATTGGAAGATTATTGTGATCCAATGAAGATCTGATCCTGCTGAAGAAGGTAGAAACCCTTGCTCTCGATTTTGTGAGTCAGCTAGGGTTTTTCGTTCCCTTCTTTTATCAGGTTTTGTGCAGGAGTTTCGATGGTACGGTGGAATAGGTGGGATTTTGCTGCTAGGATTTCGGGAAACAAGGGTTGTTTGCTTTCTTGGATTGACAGATTAGGGAAATGAGAGCAATTTTAGGAGGATGGATCTGAACCTCTACCTGGGGCTGCCTCGTTCCCCTCGTCCCTGCACTCTTGGTCTCGGTCCCGATCTCGCTCTCAGTTCATTGTACTTGCCATCGTCTTCCACCACTATCGAGGACGTCCGTGTTCCAGTTCCCATGTCAGGTGCCGTGGAACCATCGGATTCTCACCCTCCATACTCTCCTTCACATGCCGAATACACCCCTGACATGCCGGCTGTTCTCCCATTTCATAGGATCGACACACCAGAGTACACCCCATTCCATTCCAATGAACGATATGGGGAATCCTCGTCTGCTATTCCACCAATTATTCGAGACCCTGAAGGACCTGATGTTCCATATTCTCCTTCCAGTGTACAACCCCTGCCAGCTCTGCAGGTACCTGGTGAAACTGCAGTCCAGGATGATGACTCTCATATGGTCTATTACCCTGCGTCTCCACTCAGACGTGCTGATGAACCTGTATTTTACTCGCCACCTTATGTTTCTGGATCGACAAATTCACAGGACCACGAAACAGCCACCTTTCGCTTTTACCCATCAATGCCCATGCAAACAGGTCAGATCCTGTGTCCGGAAGATGGCCCCTCTTCGAGGCCTGAGCCTCTTCACACCACTGAGGCACATTTCAGAAGACTGACCGAATCTAGCCTTCGATGGCCGAACAGACAATTTAGATCTTTGCTTCAGCATGCCGGTGAGAGGTCCAGTTTTCTGTCGCCATCAGTGCCTATTCGTGAACAGCCAGTGTGTGATACATTGAGCTCCCAAAGATCTTTGGAACATAATGGGAAGCATAAAGTGAGTGCTGAAAATGATACAACAGAAACTTCACAAGAGGAGAGGGAAGAGAAAGGTAGAAGTGCTGCTAACTTTGAGTGCAATATATGTTTTGATATGGCTGTAGAACCTGTTGTTACCTCATGTGGACATCTGTTTTGCTGGCCATGTTTATATCAATGGCTGCATGTCCATTCTGATTTTAAAGAATGCCCTGTCTGTAAGGGAGTGGTAACTGAATCGAACATCACACCTATTTATGGTAGAGGGTCTCTGCAGCCTACTGTTGAGAAAAATACTGAGGATGAGGTGTCAGATCTTACAATACCACCAAGACCACATGGAAATAGATTTGAAAGCTTTAGGCAACTGTATCGCCCAGTTTCAAGGAGACTGGGGGAGGGAATTGTATTGTCATGGAGACGCCTTCTTGATCGGCACATGCATAGAGAAAACAGGCACGAAGACCCAAGCCTGCAGGAAATATTTGACAGTGTCCATCGTAGAGCTCTAAGTAGGATGAGGGCAAGAAGACTGCAAAGAGAGGTAAATCCTGAAAGTGGATCTATCACTGAGGATCTTGGATTGCCCATAAACAATGTGCCAAACCCTATCAGAAGTAATACAAATTCTATCTTCCGAGATGGAGCCAATCTTTGGCCACAGAATTCCATGTATGACCATGGCACAGATAGAGAGATTGGTAATATGGTTGGACAAAATGCAAGTAGTAGCAATGGATATGATCTATCTACTTCATCTGCTGATCCTTTAAATCTGGAACCACCAACAATCAGGCATCACGCTGAATCAGTATTGGCTGCTGATCAGGCCTCTGCTTCTAGCACCATGGCCATGATACAGGGAGATGCTGCTGCCACTGATGCTCTTGCAGAACCAAATAGTGCAGGATATTCTCGGTCCAGTAGAAGGAGAGTTAGAAGCAACACTTATGGTTCTTTTGATGTTGATGAAAGCACACTTCACTCATGTAAGAGAAGAAGGCTGAACTAGTCTCCTTGTCTTGTTGTTTAGGCATCTTCTAGTTATTCGCCTCTTGGTATGATTGTATGCGGAAATAAATCCAGTAGAGTGTTATACTTAGTTGTTTGGATAACATTTATATTTATCTGATTATCTTGGGTCAGGTTGCCATTTGATTTCCTTCATTTATTATACTCTGCACAACACGCATCCTGGAAATTTGATAACCTTTATGGCTGTATTACAATGTCGATGACTAGTTTCTGTATCTGAAATACTGATCTGATGGACTACCATAATTTATGGTTCTGATCATTGAGTTCTACTGTTGACTTTCCAGTTCTACTTTTGTGATGCTATAATAAAATGGGTATGCAGAAAACCTATTGAAATTGTTAGATTTTTATCTAGCTATTTTCTTTCAAATAAAATCATTTTTTTATGTGGCAAGATGATCTTTTAGAGGAGACAGAGAATTCGTCAATCCTTTTATCAATTTTCGTTGTTTTTTTCTCTCGTGTGCATAATTGTGGAGGCATAGGTTCTGCATAAGCCTTTGTGCAAGTCCAATGTCTTTGATGTGTATCCAAATATCTTGACCGATATTTCTTTCATCCTTGTCATCCAAAGCCAAGATCGGTTGACTTTTTGGTTCATCTTGGTATTAGCCGTTAACCAAGATGGTCTCCTGAAGTGTCTACAGCCGTTAAACCAGTTAGGTTGGGTCGAGGAATGGCGTCATGTGCTGTAGGAGTGTACCAGTGCCAGTTGGAAGGCCTCTTGTGCCTACCAATCGACCTTATCATGTGCCGTCTTGGCAGGCCAGAAGCCATTTTGTTTGATGAGGAGGAACTTGTAGTGGTATTTTTTTTGTTGCAGGAACAAGCAGCTGTCAAATATGTTCATAATTCTGGGAATGTAGTTGTGATTGGTTATATTGGCAGAAACTTATGAATCTAGTCCATTTGATAACAAGCACAAAGTAACCTGCAACATAAGTTTCGTCAAGTGTGGTTGTAAGAATTGCATTTCATATGGTCATTGGTAGAGAGGATGTAGCATAAAAAGTCTTCTGTTTTAGTTTGAAAACTTGTTCTGATTGCTATGCTTTTAAATAGGTATCTGCATGTGTTGACTCCATCCAGTAGCATAAAAAGTCTTGTTTAGGATATCTGTGAAAGATGTTAATCTGCATTTGTTGTTTATGTTCATCTGGAATCATGTGTGGTTACCAACTTGACAATTATGAAGTCATTTCTTTTTTTCCTGCCAAGACATTTGTATTTAAACAATCCAACCTATATCTACACAATTAGCTACTATATTTTTTTTTTTGATGTACTGTTACATTGATGATTCATTTGACTGCCATGAACATTAGTCATCAGATTTGTGGACACAATCAATGGTTCTGAGTTTATCGTGTCATGATGAAAGTGGTCACATTGAATTGGATGGTCACGTTAATTAGAAGGACCCAATAGAAGTAATTAGGAGATGATTTTGATGTAATCAGGCTCTCCTAATTATTTATCTTAGATATCTGTTCTTGTCTGTAAATAGATTGAACCTCTCAATGACTCAATACATAATATCCGAATATGTGGATACGCGAAGATATGAATACGATATTATTGAGAGATTAAAAAATCTTTTCTCATCTCTCCTTAATCATTGATTAGATCTTTTTCTTATCTCTCCTTTATCCTTAATCGATTATCTATAGTGATGATGCGATTGTCTATAGTGATGATGCGAAGGATTGAAACAAACAGAGAAGACGAGTTTAATTCTTCTTGTAGATCAATGTATATCATTATAGCTTTCAGAATCGAATGATATCAAAATATACGTATCGTAAATTTAAATATATTATTATTTAACTTAAAATTTTAATATTAAAATTTTTTATATAATAGTAACATAAGATTGATTTTTATGCTCATAAGGTTACTGACCCACTCCTATTTTTAAGTTGAATTGGACTGAGAACAAATCCACCTACATTGAAGAGCCTACGATAGTATCCCTTGGTCAATTGTCAATCAGGCCAGTGATAAATAATAATCCAGTATCACAATGGAACCAAATCCCATCCAATGCTATCTGATTGGTAAGAAGCAACTAAATGCCACAAGATACATTGATTGCTGGGTTATGATATGTATATATATATTTCTATGGAATGTAATCAAGCTTTTATCTTCTTGAAAAGAATTCTGTACAAAGGGCTCCATCTCTGCGGAACTAACCTAATGCAACTTCGACGAATAATAACTATCCCACGACCTGCCCAACCATCTTCTTCTTAATCAGCCTGCCGCATGCAACTTAGGTTCACACCCTCACTTCAATTATATCACCATCCTTGAGCTGGGTTTGTGGTAACACAAGCTGTCCATTTACCCAGACAAGCTTTCCATCCTGGCCTATTCTTCTAGCAGCATCGGCGGCAGTGCTACCAGATTTCATTCTCATTATTTCACCATGCGGCCAACGTATAACCACCACCTCACCAAGACCAACAGAATTAGATCCTCCGTACAAGCTCGATTGATACTTTCGTTCTCTTGACGATGCTCCGAGCAAGATCTGCTCTTCCCACTGAAGCATTGTCCTCAGGAAATGCACCTTTATTGAAAAATAATCTCCGTGAGAACTTTGTGATACATGAGCAGTTGTATGGGTAAAATGAACATGGAAAAAAAATATGCATTGTTATCCGGCCGGCTCTTTCCTGCTAGAACAATTATCACAGTGCTGACAAATCCAGCTGGGTGGAAAATCATACAACCGTCAAAGGTAATCATGAAATGGGGCAGGAGTGTTGGTGATATTACAAAATTGGACAGATTACTAAGATGTGATTGCTTGCTACCTCAGATTTGCATGTATAGTTTGTTCCAAATAATCTAGTTGCCCGAATGAAAAGCAAGCTCCAAAATATTGAGTTGATAAAATTCCTAACCTTGTTGGTGATGCCATCATCCGCAGGAGCATAGCTACCAGAATAGAGGGTTTTCTCTGAGTAGTTTGAACCAGATGGAACAGCAAGGATTTGTTTCCCCTCAAATACGGCAGAAACGACCATCCAATACTCAGCTTCGTCCTCCTCCTTTAGATCTATTACTTGGATGAAGGTAGGTAATAGTCGTTGAAATTGGTCTTGCTGGACAAGAAAAAGCAAGTCTTACAATAATCAAACTGTTAGCTTGGAAATGAATATGCAATTTCATCCTGGTGGATAACTAATATTAATTTATCATTCAAGTTTTAGCTTTGTTCTTTTGCCTCTCTGACATTTGAAGGAAACTTGTCCTTTTCCAATGCAAGGAGTAGCAGAAAAGAAGTGAGAGATATTCAAATGCTTGAGACTACAGCAAATTGCCATATTGATTTTTAACAATATTACTTATGGGAGTTGGCTTTAGTGACACTTCTTAATAAAATCAGATGTAGTGTGACTTCCACCTTATGAAATATCCCATCTCGGCATAATGTATACTTCTCCAGGCACGTGCACCAGTCCCCATGTCCTGGTGCGAACCACCACTGTTCGGAAACCTAAACAACCAACTTAAAGTTTTAGGGAAAGAAAACTAACAACAGAAGCAAAAGACATACTATCACAGCAAAACCCAATTACATTAAAGAATGGCAATTGAAAGGCAAATGTCACTGACCAATAGATTAGCAATTTCAACAATGGACTATTCTAATTCAAGAAAAGACAAAAGATAATTAAATGTGGTTATATGATCTTTCACAAGAACTTTGATTGTTATTTTGACATAATAAATGTTGTCATGAGAATAGAAAGGGGTAGCATTCAGACAACCCTCACAGTCAAGATGATTGAAAGAGCAACTTTTGTTAATCTATCAATATCATATACCACAATGTATATTTTGATCGTTTAAAACAAAATATATAAATCGGATAAATAATCTGCAAGAGTAACATAATTACCTTCTTATAGAGTCTAGCATAAATTTCCCAACGCTTCAATTGAGAAGAAGATCTTATATCTGCAACGGCTTCAGAAGCTTCAAGAAAGCTCACAGCAACAAGTAGCTCCCTTTTATCATGATCTACCCTGGATTAGCCATGCTTACATGATAGCATTAGACATAAGAAGAACCTAGTAATGTTAATAAATAAATTAAGTTACAACAGATACCGAACCTGACAATGACTGCTGCAAGTAATTGACTTCCCTCCACCCTAAGGACAGGGTGTCCCACTTTAATGGAACTGTATTTCCAGGGGCTCTCATCTTGAGTATACACCTCATCCTCCAAAATATTTGATTGATAGGGAGAGACATTAGCTACAGAATCACTAGGACTTGTATAGTCAACCTCGTTCTCCTTGTATAACCAATGAGCAGCAAGTCCATATTCTGCATGGTCATGCATCCGCTAGATAGGAAAATGGTGTGTGTCAGTATTAGCACAAATCTAGAATTATAACTACATGATGTTCATAATTAATGCTTTGATAAGTGCTGTACCTGTGTTCTTATTTGCACCTCCAAAGGTGAGTTATCAGGACCCTGCACTGCAGTATGGAGCGACTGCAAGAAATGAATGAAGAATAACAGCATAAGAAGAAAAAAGTAGAACCGGGAAGAGAACTGGGAGACCTAGTCAACCAGCCAACTACCTCACATATACAATTTGATGCCAATGAAAACCTACATGCATGAAGTTTAAAACATATGAATGAACCTAATCAGAATTTCTAATGAAGAAAATCTAATATTACAAAGCAAGTCCAGTTTCGCACTCTCAAAGATCAACAAAATAGAGTAAATACATCAAGTGATATGCCCAAAAAACTGCACCTGATAAAGTAAAAAAGTAAATTAACTGGTCATACTGACATGCTCTTCAGCTTAGGAAAAGAAACAAATATTTTCACAACTAGAATTCTCACACAAAATGAACTACTTTACCTCCAAATAGTTAGACTGGACCATTCATCAATATTTCCATTTTCTAGGTCTTGTACGATAAAGACCAATCCGCTACTGATGTCTGCTCCCAGGCTTGCCTTTTTATCTAGCCAAGCTACTTGTCCACTCGAGAACAGCAATTCCCTTTTAAGGTTCTTGATTATGCATGTCCCTAGTCCTCTTAGATAATGTACCACTATTCCAGCCTCATCTCACCTTAGTTTATCTTTGATATCTAAGCTCTTTGTGTTTATCAAAGTGCAAAGTTTATGATAAATTCAGTTTGGAAGCACAGTATATGTGCAGATATCTTGACATTTAAGACTATTTGACATGGCATTACACAATTTGTGATATTGTAAAACATACCAAATAAAATGGACAAAGCTATCACCATTTAAACAAGTTCATGCCAATAAGAACGTGTGGCCTAAGAGATCTCTAATGTCCGTTAAGAGGTACCATCAAAATGCAGTTAATTGATTCCACATTGTATTAGCATGACTAATCATGCAACAATATTTACCTGATAACCACTAGGCTTCGGATTTACAATATAGTCATCAAATTCTCCATCAATTGGGGTCCAGAGCCTGCAAGCAGGTAGCAAATTCAACAAAGCAACAATCAACAATCTCACTGATTAACATTTTACTGGACAACCCTCACATACTTTGACACTTTAATCATTAGTTGGTAGCACTCTGCAGCATTGTTTCTAGAATACTGAAAAACATGCAATATCAGTTCAAATTTTGGAAGAGGGTCAACCTATAAACTCTATGGTTTATAGGTTGACCCTCCCATCACGAGCATTCCCTCCCAAAACTCATCCTTGGCCTCTCATAGCTCTATGGTTTGGGGCCTGCATGGTAGGTTGAAACAACAAACCATGTGGGCTCCCACGAAAGGCTGGTGAAAGGCCTATAGGAACAGAAAGTAGATGGGATGGAAGGCAGAATTTCTTTACTGAATTTCCTGCAGATTAATGATCTATAGTAGGAAAATCTACTATACATCCTATTTACTTGCTCAAACAATTAACAATGTATCAACTATCAACTACCAAGTGAAATCAATCAATTCAGATTATCTAAGAGGATAGTTAAAGGAACATTTAAGAAAACATTACTAGAAAAGTAAAGAAACTAATGGCTCTTAATTTGACTAGTGATCTCACCCTAAAAAAACTAGATGATGGAAATATCAATCTAGCCAACCCCAAATAACTGGGGCCTCTAGATTGCTGTAAAGGACCTCAAATAACAAATTTTCTTTTAGGAGTTCTGAAATGTTTGACATTACCCACAATAAAAAAGTAGGTTCAGCTTACAAGTAACCAGAAATCTTACTTGTGTATAATGTCAAGAAGACAGTAGCAGTTCTTTACAGCAGGTCCATGTAGTTTTCCATTCTTATCCCCAATAATCACCCTTAGTGCACGAGCATCATAAATTTTCCTAATGCCAACACCTTTGCGTTTCATCTTTTCAAAACATAGGAAGAAAATGATAAGCATATTCTAATACAAAAAGAAACATATATGAGAACCCATTTCATTAGATAGCTATTATACACTTCATCCTAGCAGTTACATAGGTCATGTTTTCCAAGACAATTGAAAGAATGCACAACTTTGTCAACTTAGAGATCCTCATGGAAATTTGATGGTTTGCACAAGGATAAAACAAAATTCTGTTCATATACCAAAACACTTTTGACATGCATATGAAATAGAAGAAACAAGAACATTAAATGTTATCCTAATACAGCCATTTTGAAGATGTTTTTTACCTACAAAATCTATTAATAATACACATGCATTGCACAACTAAATAAGAATCGATACACATGGGGGTATAAATTATAATAAGGTCATTTTAATTCAAAAATTATTAAGGGTATTTGCACAGTCATTCCTGCAAGAAAAATCAGGTTTAGGTGATTATTCCAACTATCTGGAGTAGGGAGACAAATTATATAAGGCATTGATTCAACAATTTTATGACATCAGTACATCCTTAGATTGGATATTTTTCTATTTTACCCAAATGTTAGTGAATTGTGACATTTCCAAAGCAGGATATATCATACAACACATATAGAAAGTAATTCTAAGACATCAATCAATCCTGACAATGGCTTAAACCATAGAATTGTCACTGGAATACTGTTAGTGTTTCCTTTAGCCATTTGTTTGTCTGGATACTTTGTCATTCAGGGTTTCTGTAATTTCAAGTTATTGACATTTGTCAAAATAATATGTTTCATGTTGGTTCCATAAGAATTTCCTTCACGTTGGTCTCCTTCAAAATACTTTTTCATTTCTCAAGGAAAATATGTAAACATAAACATATATGTATATCTCTATGTACCAGGCATGTCTCAAGCATATTTGAATAAGTAAAAAAAGATGAATGTGATTAATTAAATTTACTGAATGAAACTTGGATATACCTTGCAATAGATACTGTACAAGCTTTTCAGCCGACTAGAGAGAGAGACTTCCATCCCTGGTATGTAGCTGAGCAGTAGAAAATGTTACTATAAAACTTATAACTGATTCTAAGGTAATAAATATGAGAATATCTGCCCACAAGCATGAATTAGAAGAATGATAAATATACCCATAAAAGAACCAGTTGATCATAAGGCAAAATCAGAAAAGGATAATGCAATCTTACGAGGTTGATATGTGTAACTCTCTTTCAAGTGCTTCCTCACAAATTGCTAAAGATGCTAACGCGAAAACTGCATCACTGAAAACCTTAGGCTTTGTTTCATGTGATTCTGAGCATTTACTAAGATTACTAAGAAAGTTAGTGCGCTTCTTCCGGTCCAGAAACAAATCAAATGGCAATACAGCCTGTAAAAGATCCTGCAGATAAACAATAACCAGAAATATTAGTAATTAAGTTATTGCAAAAAGTGAGAGACGTCACATTTCAAAAGAAATTGAAGAGTATATTGGTAATTCTACCTATGAGCAGTGAGATCAAATTTGTCCTTTATTTTCAACTAAATTGTTAATATTTGTTAAAATAAGTCCTCCAAACATTGTCAACTAAGAAGTTGAGAAGGTTTAAAGTTTAAACCATAATAGATTAAGTAAGCACTTTTATATAAATATAAGCACTTATTCACTTAATTGTAAAATAAGGAAAAACAACTTATCATCAAATTATAATTGCCTGAATTAGTATGAACTCATGAAGCAACTATACATTTTAATTGTAGGATACAGGAGATTAAATAGAATATTAGTCTTTTGTCCTAACTGTCCAGAAGATAATTAGAAAATTTTAATTGACACCGTTTATAAAAAAAAGATAAATTTTGATGCTCATTTTACCTCATTTAGAAACACATCACATACTAACTCAAGCCTCATGGATAAAGCCTATAGAAGGTTGAGGCATATGTACCAAATAAAAATACTTGTGTTATGTGAACAAGATGTACTTTACTTATTGTGTCATATGCAAGGAAATTCATCTAAATTTTTCAAAGATGACTTGGAGTTCTCTCCCTATAGTAAATTAAGCTGTTAATTTACCATTGAACACTCATATGTAGCTTTGGTGCTGCTCATTGTTTCATGGTCCCAGTTGCTATTAACCCCATTTTACATGTTCTATTTCAGATTTTCAAAATTTTAAGAAAAATCAGGAGCCCTGTGGTTCACCTCTGACCTCACTATGAATCTAAACTTTTGTGAAAGCTTTCCTTGCTTAAAGTATCAGCATATTGTAGCAAAATAAACATCCAAAAATACATAGAGATAGGTCTGGTCTACCATGTTTGTGCTACCTTCTCCAGAAATGCTTAGGACATGTTTTGTGTCATTTGACTTAAGGAGAATATTAACATTTTTGGAATTTCTTTTACATCCTCCTCAGGAGAATCAGAACCACATAATTGAGCATTTGCATGCATGTAAAAACATGAAGGTCCTTGATTTTCTAGTAAGATACCAGGCATGACATGCTGATGAGGAACCCAGCAGAGTGCCAAGGCAATTCAGCAAAAAGACATCTGTGCTACTTCATAGTGACCCATACTAGACTGAGAAAGGTACCCATGATTAAGTAGAGAATAATTAATTATGGCCAATACATGGGTTTGCACACATGTAAACTGCTGAGATATCACTGATATGATATAGTGCAGCATTGCAGTTGTCCATGGACCAGCATAACCATTTATGCATTTAATTAAAAGATGACAAAGGAACCCCAAACTCAAGGTTGTTCTCTCACTCAAGTGTTTGCATCCTGCAGATCATCTAGTCGTCAACTATCTTGACATATCTTTTACTATGGTTGTATTATAGGTCCACATAAAAGTAACTCGCAGCAGCATGCTAAAAGAGTTGTATTTGTTGATCTCATCGGCTTAGTTATCTTTGCATCATTCATGACCTAACATCCCAAGCCATGACATGAGGAACCTCTGATTTACTTCCTTCAGCTGCTATTAGATTAGTATTGTCTTTCATTATCTACATTGTTCAATTTGCTTGACACTAAAATCTCGAACTGCTGCAATATTTGTTTTTATTTATGAACTAAGCTTTTCAATTTCCACTTTGGGTATAACATGCTTCCAGAGTTGTTAAATGACACAAATCATTTTCTTGCAGCTAAAATATTGTTTTCTTCATTTCAAAAATGCAAATTACATAACATGTCCTAAATATTGAGGATCCACTCACTAAAATATAGAAGTGGGAACATCTGTTGTTTCAAAGAAAATTTCAAGTCATTGAACTATTTATATTTCGTTTTAGCTTTGTATTACTCTTTACAATAGTATCTTAGTAGCTACATCCAGCACATGTCATATAAGTAAAACTTAGCTTGAAGGTCCTAGTTGTTAATTTGAAACACTGCAACCAAACTATAGAAATTCTTGCAAATCATACTCACTCTCATATTTTCTCTTTCTTCATTGTTTTCGATAGGCCAACCATCATGAAATATTATACCATCATCTTTTGATGGGGTTAGAAGGCCAGCCTTCATAGACACTCTCCTAAAATTACGAATCTTGTTATTTGGAGCCCACATGGAAGCAAGCTCAGCTCGGATTATCCTAAATACCCGTGGCTGCAAAAGATTCAACATGAATGTTAAACTGAAGAAAATTGCATGTTAGTTTAAGAGTTACTAATAAGCTATGTCAAAGTGAAATTTACACAGCTAAATGACAGCAAGGTTTCTCTTGCCTATCACTACTCATACAGCTAAAAATTATAATGCAGGAGAGAGAGTCAGACAGAGCAAGCTAACCTAATTCAGGAAGTATAACAATTGCTCCTGCATCTGCAGGTATTAGTTTGCATATGAATACAAGATAAAGAAAATTTTTTATATTGTAGATCTTTTTGGCTGAAAAAGAAGACAATTATTTCCAAACAAGCACTTCAAAGCACACATAAAGATGATGATCAATTGTTAACTTCCAGAAAGAGTAACTCCGTACTGTAATTCATGGCAGTGGTTAGTAAAATAGTGTGATGCCTTACCTTGCCCTGCAAAGAGTAAGCATGTTGTGCTACTTGCTTCATATTGCTTGGAAATTGATGCTGTATCAGCTATTTTGTCTTTCCATGTAGGGAATATAACAATATTGTTAATGTTTACTCTTCAAATTGGATTCATTTTTCAGTGCAAGCTTCTTATCCAGCAGTAGTTGACCAAGAAGTTGCAATTTACTCTTCTAGACTCAATGTCATTTCAGCAATTTTGTCATAAAACTAGTTGCAGCTTGATTAAGAAGAAAAAAATATTTAGTACCAATCTTTGCAGAACAGGATATTAGGAGGAAAAAACAAAATTTTGTTAATAACCAATGAGGTTCTAGTTGAGGATAAGCCTTGGAACAAAATAGGTTGCTCCTTGTAACATAGATTAATAGGGTTTAGTCATAGAAACAACCTCTCTATTTGTAGTTGTAATCATGGTTCGTCTTACCGGTCCATACCGATGTACTGACCAGCTATCGGGATGATACGTACCGAGCTATACCTAGCCGTACCGAATATACTGATACATGGCACATGGGGGTGTACCAATTTACTGCCTATACCAGTCTACTATCGGACCAGTATGTACCACTTGTACCAAGTGGATAGTACAGCAAACCTTGGGTGTAATATTGCATCTTGTAATCTTGCATAAAGTTTCTTTTTGTATCCTTTCTTCTCTCCCTACTCTTTTTTCCCCACTTCCTACTGTAATGTCATTATGCCAGCCGCATGGACTCTAATGTCTGTACTGCACTGACATGTATGACAAGGCCACATCGAACCTTCAAACATGTTATTGTGCAGTTCTCTAATGAACAGTACATGGTGTAAGCAATCACAAACACGATAAATACTATATTTCACTCTCGAAGTGGATAATTTGTGGTTCTACCATCTCAATCTCTTCAACAAACACATGGGTTTAATTTCTTGTCATCATATCATCCAAATTGCCATGGTACAAAAAGAAAAGAAATAAAGGATATTAGGCTATCAGCCAAGTGCAAGTTTTCCTAGTGAGAAATAGCTAACAGATTAACCATGTTATTTACTTACATTAGACAAGACAACTAGCAGTTAATGCTTCTGAATGAGAACACAGTGGGTGGGACAAATTGAGAGAACTGAATGCTTCAGAATGACTAACAGTTTTTGCCATTAAATATGAAAAAAAAAGCATGACAATTGAGCAACAAATAATCCTGAATGTTGATCAACTAGGAAATCTTTTCATTTTTTTTCAATAGTTTCTGCAAGTCCATATCAGAAAGACACTGGAAACAGACCTGAAGGACTGCAAAGCACAAATCTTCCAGTTCTGATTTTAAAGCCCAAACACCTAATCTAGAAGCAAGAGAACACCAAACTGCCAATGTCTCCTGAGCCACTGCCTGAGCTTTGGGCAATGATAAAGCATAGCTGAAGGAATTGACAAAAAACTGAGAAATTTAAGTATATCAAGAAGCATTCCTTATGATAGTTCAGACACTGAAAAGATTGTACCATCATTTGGCTTACCAAATTAATATTTCAAGCTAGTATCCATGATAGTCAAGGAAAAGACTTTAAGACAAATCAGAAATAGAACAAATACAAATGTACTTTAAAGTTTAAACATCAGAATATTGAAAAGCTAAACAAAGTGACTTTAGAATGAGAACCTGGTTCTTGAAAATTATTTAGTTCCTCTCAAAACATAGATTGGGTTACTTCAGCAAGAATAGGTTCCTTGTAAATGTAACAATACAGATTATATGCACCAACTCATGATTCAAAAATAGATGCACCCAGTAGATTGGTGTTCCTTTTTGATCAAATAAAACATGCTTCTTTTTTTTCCAACAACTGGCCAAAACTGCCAAATGTATGTGTGATAACCTCAACTGGAGAAAATGGAAAACTTCGCAAGACACATATCTTATATCATCTTAAGATTTTACAACTAAATCAAGCCATCTCATATGCACATTCAGGCAAATATATATACCAATTCCATAACTACTTGAACAATATGATTTCTGTAAGTAATATGGTTGAATACTTTTAAACTCCAGATGGACAAAGAGAAACTGACGATATGATGAAATCATCCACATATTATAAAACAAACAGCTATGAGAAAGAAAGATCTAGCAGTAACACCCAGCAAACTTACATTGTCCGCATATTATGCAAACGATCTGCCAGCTTGATGAGAACAACACGAGGGTCATCAACCATCCCCAAAAGCATAACTCTTAGGTTATTTGCCTACAGAGCAGGTTAAAACTTTCAAGATATTAATAAAATATTAATTTAAGTGATGTCTGTCAACATATATTTTCAAATGTGAAGTCAGTCATAGATGTGGATAATAAAATCAAGCAACATTTCGTACCATGATACAGTTAATTCACAAGATAGTTTGTTTTCTTTTTTATTTCTGTTTTTCTTTTTTGTTGTCCATATGCATTTACACGTGTGAGAACTCATGGAAGCTTTTTCTTACTTCTAGAGTAACCTAGACCAAGACACTGAGTGCCCAGTTAGGAAAAACTAAAAATAGGATAACCACATCATATTCAACATCATAATGTACAATGCAATAGTCGTAGAACACAGAACATTATAATAAACTGAAATGTCTAGTATTGCAACTTGTTGGTGTGTCATGACAAGATACATGGATTTGAGAATACCAAGAAAAAATTGTAGTTCTGTGCAGCATTTGCTTTTAAAAGTCAAAGCATGAAAGAAAGTATAGAATAAAAGTTAGTGAGAAATTAGCTCCTAGCCTCCTACAAAAATTGATGGGTAGCATGCCACATGCTGATGGCATATAACATAAGGCAAATGTAGCTTACAGTATTATGCAGCAAATTTTATTTTCAAGATATGAAAAGGTAAAAAAAAAGGTAACATTTGGCTTATAGAACTTGAAAAAGTTTATCATGCAAGATAAAAGATTTACTATGCAATCTCAGATAACCCCTGAGTACATTTAGTTGATTATGTAAGTGTTCAATATTCAAGTGAGAAAAATCATTCTATTGAATGGATAGACCAAAAGTATGCCCTATCGATTGATATAGATGCTGAACAAGTAAAGAACAAACAGGATCAACAGATATAACAAATAACAAAAGGGGGTTGATACAAGGAAAAGGAATAGTAAAAGAAGAAATAAGATAAGGTACTGCCCACAAACACTTTCTGTTCTTATAAGAAATTACATCATGTCTTTCTTCTTTTTCTTTCAATTGACAAACTTTTATTTATGGAACTCTCTAAAAACGCAGACCTACGCTGCAGCTGAATTGGACATGCATCAATGGGTTACTATGTGTGCACCTTGATGTTGTCTAATTAGACAAGTGCAAGAAAATCAGGGACATGGATCAAGCAATCACAGGAAAAAGACAAATGGTTATTATGTGGCATTTGGTAGAAATCAGTGGTCCCAAAATGGTCACTTTGTTTCTTATAAGTAATCTTCACATCACTACAAGCAGTTACTAGTAAACCTTGCAAACTTTACTTTGGTTAGCATATCAAGAATATGTCTTAGAAATATCACGCTTCATTAAATTGTCCAGTACATTCTTGGACTTTAATTATATCTTTTAACACTTCATGAGGAATAGTCAAATGATACCTGAAACAAATTCTAAGCTTAACGTGTCATTTTGGCATTTGTTGACAACCTAGAGATGTCTCATTATCTATGAATTTTCAGAGAACCTGGTTTGGATAAGTAAAAGGAAGAATGAAATAGTAAAAAGGAACATCACTAAATCATCTTTAAGTTTGTTATGCCTGAAATCTAGAAATAATCAAAACATCAAATGGCTCCAGAATGAAGCCAGGATGTCTCAAAATATAGTTCCAATTTCAGCACAAAGTACAAACCTAGTCCTTATCGGTCTACAAAACTTTATCACTATGCTCTGTACTTGTTCTTCAGCAGAAAAGCATCTGCTGTGGCCAATTTTAATTTTCTTTAGTTAATGAAAATTCAAACCAAAATAGGCTAGATAAACTTGTGCACCTCCTTGCATATGATGTAACTTAAAAGGACGAGTCAAAAAAGGAAAAAAATTCTTAAATATAACAATGTTAGGTGGCCCAACAGAACCTCAGTTATAATTTCGATACAAAAAGGTCTCATAATAATAAATGTTTCAGGAAAAATCATAAGATAACAAATTTGTTAAGACTATTTAAGATTTCATATAAGGACATTAAATTAGTGCATAAAGAGAGTGATGATAGCCATCTCAAGGACCAAGAGGTCCATGATGTTGGAAAAGAGAGCAGTGCTAATGAAATTTGATGACATTATAAGAGAAGTAAAATAAAAAACAACAGCCAGATCTGATAGGAAATGAGAGAATGTAGGGTGTGGTTTACAATGGCATGCTTTCTCTTTTAGCAGGAAAAGTCCAATATGCTAACTTCAACTTAGAAATCTGGCTTAGAGATAGACGTCAAAGAAAAAATACGTAAATCATTTCTCAACCTCTAGAAAAGAGCATCTTAACATGCTGAGAAAAGTACTTAAGAAAATAACTCAAACGACCAAGGTAATCGATGAAATTTGTAATTATACATGAACATTTATTGGTGTCTTAAAATGCAAACATTTTATGATACTAAAATATATACACACATAATGCTACATAATAAAAAGTTTTACATGAATATCAAATAAAATCCCAGAATTTAAGTTTCATGCTCCGTGGGTAAGATATATATCTATATAAGAGAAGAACATATTACCTCTTCAGAACCAAGGGTAGTTTGGTTTACACTTTCACGCCTATGTCTTCGTAACAGCTGCACAGTGCAATTGTTGATCATAAGCAAGAAATTAAGACATAGATGTTGTTCTCAGACACAGGGTTACCAAGAAAAATTAGCTGCATACTGTCACAGTTACAAGTACAATCCCAGCATAAAAAGACTGATGCACTTTATATTGCCTATTGGTTCAGAAATTTTTCATTTTGTCAAATTGCTGCTAGATGATATGAAAAGTTCAGACATCACAGTAAAAGATAAAATATTTTCATATGACAGTGTCTACATAGGATGTTTAAGTATCATTCAAAAACAAGTTGTACATGTGTCGGAAGAAATAGTACATATGATGTGCATTGCAGGAGAATAACTTTGGTCGACTGGATCTCAGTATCCATACTTCAGGGATTCCAAAACAAGAATGCTTGTAAAAATGCTTAACACTTGTCCCTTGCCAGCTTAAAGAAAGCCTTATATAAACCGAAGGCATCCAAGACATCATCTAATAAACCAGTAATTAGTAGCTCTCCATTCCAGACCCAACAGAACCTTCGCCACAATCACATGTTCATGTAATGAACCAATTGCTATCTGACTAAATTAAAGTCAGATTATGTTACAAGTTCTTGTAGTATCTAATATATGAGTTAGTGTGTACCAATGATTATAATTTAAGTCTGATATCAATATCAGTCAATGACCGAACCGATACAGTGCTGATCCTGTACAGTGTACCAAATGACAGTATGGGTTGATGCTGCTTGAACCACTAGAGAGAGAACCGGGGGGGAGGTGGTGACAACACATACGATAGGCAGCAACATAGACGAAGACGAGGAGGAGGAGGAGGAGAAGAAGAGGAGTAAGTGGCAGAGGATGAGAGAGAGAAGCAGCAGAAAAAAGAGAAGCACAACTGAATAGCTGTCGAGCATCTAAAATGAAAAAGAAAAAAAAAGAGAATCAACACTCGGACTGAGCAGTAAACTTGCCACCGTGTATAACTTCATATCAGTCAGCTCACAGATGGTAAACCTTGTTTCACAGGCAAAATTGCACGGCTTAGATAGCTTAACAAAAATATAATGGCATACCTGGTTTATATAGCTTAATTTTGATACACCAGCAACTAAATGTGCCACATCATCACCAAACTCTTCCTTGATTGTCCTGAGGTTTTCTAATGTGTCATCAGTCACATCATGAAGTATCCCAGCTACAACTGTGTTTACTGCCTGCAATAAGATTATATTTATTTTGGTTTTTAGGGGACAAAATTTGTTTGACTTCAAAATGCAAATCAAACATAGGATGATTGACAATTTAATGTATATTTATATATAAATATCCTTCAAGAAAAACCTAGGTATAAGCAAGAACATAAGTATACAAGGGAGTATATACTCTATTTCCACTTATTGGAACCAAGGCAGCTAAAATTTTTCCTGTATGGATGCAATGTGTAACATAAGGCTCTCCAGTTTTTCTTAATTGGCCGAAGTGAGCTTTGCTTGCAAATGCAATAGCCTTCTGCACCTGGAACACAGAACAAAGAGTAAACATGAAGCCAGAATATATATATATATATATATATATAAAGTGTGTGTGTGTGTGTGATGATTAGGAAGAAAATACTAAACCTTTGCATCTTTAAAGATTGGGTATCCTGTAACATCTACTCCTTCCAATATTAGAGTATCTGCATTAAAGATCCTCATCATATTAAAATTTAGATGGCAATATTGACAGTAGTATTAAGAGAATCAGACAGTGCATTACAAAGAAGCAAGTCTCAAGCAAGAAAGCAAGATATGGTGGTGATCAATGATCACAAAGTATAGTCTATAACCATGCAAATCCAAACATAGAAATTTGGTCCTGTCATTGAGTAACTATAACAATCATTATAAACTTGTTTCACTGTAACATATGAAATCATTTACTATGCTTGATTACGAAAACCCAAAGAGATCATAAGCAATGGCCATAATATGAATCATGGCACAGATGCTGTAGAAGAAGTAAACTGAAACAGGTGGGAACTGCAGTTCTTTTATTTTCAACATTGGGACCACTGTGTTTCATTTTCTGCAATGCAGCAAATACCTTATGTTAGATGACGGGAAACACACCTACAAAGTCAGAGCATAGAAACTTTTATCTAGGACAATTACAGTTGAGCCTTAGTGTGAATCAAGTCCAGTTTTAGGCCATGTCAGAATTTCAGATTATAAACAATTTTCAATTTCCAAGAAGCTGTTTCTTGCGTTTGTCATCAACCTAAAAAATATAATCAAGATGACTAGGATGGTGATCTGCCATGAGGCATCCTGAACAAATTGCTGCTGAGACTGTGATAATAAATCAAAATGTCCATGGTCTGCCAAGATATTGTGATTAGATCATGGCCAATGCAATTATTGATAGAGATTCTTCACTCTTCACGGATGAGAGATAAATGCAGCAAGAATTAGCTTGAGACAAGTCCTGTACTGGGTTAAGCTGGATTCTCATTTAAAATTTTAACATGATATTCCATTTACAGGAGATCTTTTAAGTCCCTAGTTAAGACAGAGACTTGACTATTGTAGCTGTTTACCAGAATGCAAAAGAATTTAATGCATTTCAGACAGGATTTTGTCAGATTGTAGATTTCTTTAAGAAAAAATTTTTGTCCCATAATGTTTTCTTACCCTGCAGTTTTAATTAGCATTCAAGAATAGATGATCTGTAAATGAAAGCTCGTGACTGATTGGAAGGATTCAAAGAAGACTGGAAGTCGGTTTTGACAAGCCAAAACTTGTCTACTCTGTCTTTTTTTTTTCTTCTCTTTCCTTATTATTTCTGCTCATCTAAGATACTGCTGTAATAAATTCCTCTGGAGATAAACAAGCAAAGAACTATATTTCCCCTCTAGCCATAAGTGTGCATCAAATTGCAGTATGCGATTTGTTATTGGCAACTTCAAGGTGGATGAGAGATAGATCAACAAGAAAGGTGGCAACGAGAAGAGGATAAATAAATAGAAGGCACCTTTCCTTGTTCCCAGCGTGCATTCTTTAATCTACCTGACTCCATAAAATCATACCTCTATCACTGACAGTAAAGATCACCATATAACAATAGCAAAACTGATTCATCATATCCAAACTTCTGTATAGCTGATCTCCTATCATCATAAATGCAAATTTTCAGGCATAGTCATGAATCAATCTTCTTTATAATTGGACAAACCAATGAATACAGCATCACCTCCTAGGAATGATCAACCCAAGAGTCTTCCCTAGCATGCAAATTCGAGCACCATTTCACCCCAAATAAATAAAGTTCTCATCTAGACAGTAATCAAACTTATTTTCTTGATAAAGAATAAGCAGACTTACATGTTTCTTTTTTTTTTGCAAAGGGTAAATCGTGAAGGTGAGATTAGAGCTCAAGACCTTACGATAAGCTGTCAAAGTCTTTACCAACTAAACTAGCTAGCACCTTCAAGTCATTGGTCAGCTTAGTAGCCTCCCATATGCAGCGAGGGCCCCCCGCCTCCAATGTTTGTGTTCCTTAGTGCTCTCCACACCAGGGTTGGTCGTTTGTCCCTGCCATCATCCCACCCGAGGGCAAATCGACATTGGGGTGATGCCGAGACAAGCCCAACTGGTATCCGTTGACGCGTTCACAGTCGTCCTCATCAATGGGTCTCGACAATGATCCTTCAGCAGGTTCACCTATAGAAACCTTGTTACTACTTCTCCTTCCTCTAAATGATAAGGTTTAGTGGACTTCTCATGACGTCACGGGCCACCACCTCGATCTGAACACTTCACTAGACCATTCAATCGGTAGGAGCGATAGGCGATGTGTACAAAGGGTAGAGACATAGCCAATGCGAGCTGATGACTCGTGCTCAATAAGAATTCCTCGTTGAAAGCCAACAATTGCAATTATCTATCCCCATTACGATGAAATTTTCAAAGATTACCCAGGCTTGTCAGCCAAGGTTATAGACTCGTTGAATACATTAGTGTAGCGCAAGCAAACTTAAATGTTCCCCAACTAACTAAATCAACAAAACCATTATAGTAAACAATAAAAGCCTTTAGGTCTTCTATTAAGTCCTTCGCAATAATACAATTGGACCCATTATAGATAATTCCTTTCATCCATAATTAACATGTTTCAGCTCATAAAATGGATGATGAAGGATTTTGTTCAGATATTGGATATTTGATCCGATGCTACAGATGCTTTGATCTTGATCTATTTACTTTCTTTTTCTTTTTTCCTACTGTCTTCACCTTCATTCACTAGAAAAGAACAACTAAACATTTGCAAGATAACATGAAACATGGATATAGATTCCTCAAAATTCCTCCCACAGTCACACAACTATACCATTTCATTCCCATTTTCTGTTACCAAAAAGATACATCACACGCATTCATCTATCCGTATTCCGTGACCTTCTAAAGACTAGAAGATCGAACTAAAGGTCAAGACAGCAAATCCGACGCCTCAACTGAGAACAACAAAAAGAAGAAAGAAGGCGAAAATATAAGAGGAGAAAGAAAGGAACCACACCAGGTTTTTCTTCCACCTTGGGCCACAAGAAATCGACCTTGGTGGAGAGGCACGCCCCGGAGGCGATGGCGACAGCCGTGACGGCCACTTGCGCGAGCGTCGACCCCACCGCAGCGTGGCTCGCGCCGGAGCCTCCGGCGGCCGCTGCGGCTGCGGCGATGGCGTTGCCTGCGGCGAGGACGGAGCCGAGCGGAGGGGAGGAAGCGGCCAGCCGCGCAGCGACCTGGTCGAGGACGCAGCGGAATCGGGGGGCAGAGCCGCGGAGCGCGGCTGCCGGGAGCAGGAGGAGGCGGGAGCTCCGGTGGCCGATCACGGCGGTGCGGCCCAGTCCGGCGCAAGAAGACATCATCCGTGGAGGATCCGATTCTTTAGGGTATAACGGTTGAGGGCTTCGCCTCACTCACTCCCTCGGTCGCATCTTTTCCGCTAACGATGTCGATGGGAGGGGGTAGGAAGCGGAGGAGGATGAGAGAGAGATAGAGAGAGAGAGAGAGAGAGAGAGCGCGCGCGATGAGAGGGAGGAGGCAACGGTGTGTCCGCGTGTGTGGTTGGGGGGTGGAAGAGGAGTTGGTTTCGTGATGTCATAATTAGGAGGCACTCGGCAGTTTCTTCTGGTGAATAAAATGGGAAGGTTCCGTGGTCCCTTTTTGTCTTCCTCACTCTATTATCTTCTTTTCGTTTCCCCCGAAGAAAACGTTTCCCGGCACAGTTAAAACATTTTACGTAATTCATGAATTAAAAAAACACTTTTTTGGACCTCACGTACTTCTTCCTCTCGGCTCCCTGGCTCCATCTTCTCTCCATCTCCGAGGCCTCCCTCGTATCGGCGTCTTCTTCTGCTACAAGAAAGCGACAGCCCGACGCGATGGCGGCCACCACCTCCTCACGCCCATCGATGCCATGGTGGACAAACTACGCTGTCGTTGGTGAAGTCGTCGACAAGCCCTCGGGCGAGTATGAAGTGCTCTGCAACAACCTTCGTGGAAGCTTATGCGAACATGGGGCTCAGCGAGCTCAATCTCCATGATGCTGATAGGAGCGTAGAAGGAAAGCTGGTGCGCAGGAACGATGGAGGAGTTCTCAGTGTTCAGGTGAGAAGGAACAGAGTGCTTACTTCGGCTACGTGCTTTACGATCCAGTGTTAGCTATGATGACTCGTTGCAGGTCACCGAGTTCAAGCGCGGGGGGGTCGTGGTCGGCCTGGCGTTCGATCACCGCGTCGCCGACGCCTTCTACACCAGCATGTTCCTCGTCGCATGGGCCGAATGCGCACGGCCTAAGCCAATCTCCGCCGCTCCTTGCTCCACCCTCGCCGCCCGGCTCGCTATCGCCCCTCCCTAATCAGTAAACTCTACACCACACTTATCATCTCTCCCTCCTCCCGTCTCTCCTGACGGTCCATCCCATCACCGCTTCGTTAGCCGCATCTACCGCGTTGCCGCGGCTGATATCAGTCGCATTCAAGCTCTGGCGACTTCGAATCCGGCCAAAGCCGGAAAAAGGACTAAGATCGAAGCCTTCACCGCATTCCCGTGGCAGACGGTCGCCAAGGGCATGGGGAACGGCTCCGGCCGGCGCAGGGCCTGCAAGATGAGCGTGGTGGTGGATGAAGTCTTACTTCGGCAACGCCGTGACAGTCACCTTCGAGAATCTAAGAATCGCGGATCCAACCTCCAATAACATATCAAGCAGTAATCATGTCATATAGAATGAACAAAAACACCTAGCCTTAGCCTTGATCTAAGTGACGGGGCAACTGATTTTAGCCATATATGCTGCTTGCCTTGACTGCTAAAAGATCAATCAAGACAATCAGGCAAGGAACATTTTATGTCAATCTGTGAAGAATTCATGGTTATGATTCAGTCAGGGTTAGGCTTGAGAAGATGGTATCAAGCAGTCATGATCTCACTTGCCACTCTGCTTAGAGTCTGATTGCCCTTCTTGTGGCTCAGAACTGAAGCTCCTGCAAGCATTATCATCCGCGTGTTGGCTGCTCTCCTTTATCACTAAATCTTCTTTTTCTTTTGTTGTCTGCCCGGTCCTTTCCTACATATAGCAATATCATTTCTGCTGCTTGCAAATTGCAGGCAGAACAACTGGAAGCAAGTGAAGACAAAGTTTAGTACCTTGAGGGAGGCATTTTGAGCAACAAGTTGATCATATTCTTTCCTGATATGATCTACTTCTGCTCTGAGGGCTGTATTCTCCTCCTTCAGAACCTCAACACGCTGAGCCAATTCTTCATACTCTACCTGGAAGTAGAAACTTAAACCAATGGCAGCCACTTACAAACCTGGAGATTACCAGTCTCTCTGGATGCATAATACCTGCTTGCGCAACCTTGATCGACGTGCAGATTCCCTGTTTGACTGCTTTCTTCTCTGCCTTTTGAGTTCTCTTTCATCCTGAATTCATCAAAAACCATATATTTAAACAACACAAATGTCGAAAGGCCAGTTCCATTAACACAAAGTTCAGCATCGTGCAGGAAAAGGAAAGGAGAAATGCAAATAAACTGTAGCATCACAAGCTCTGGAGAATCGGAAAGGCATATGAAGACAAAGGATAATAAACATAACAAAGGGAGTAAAAGGGAATTTTGAAGGGTGTTTAAGTCATTATATCTTAATTTTAGCAAATAAGTCTTGGATCATCAGAGCAACAAATTAGTAACAAAAGGCAGCAACTTATTTATAATGCAACAAAATGGAATAAAGTACCATTTCTCCGTTAAAGAAAACAAAATACCTTATTCAGGAATGTTATAGTTTTTATGACCCAACGGAATGCTGGATATTTACTTCAAGGTCAGTGAGAACTATCTCTTTGTCTTGAAGAGAAACACAATAAATGGTTCAATCTTCACTTGTTACATGCCAGCACGAACAATTATCCGAGTATGTTCATTTAACAGAAATTTATATATGTAAAGCCAACCTACAGCTGGTACAAGAATCCTTAAAAATAGGACATGATATGACAAGGTATAATAATGAAACAATACTTGTCAAACATAATAAATAGCTTTTGCTTTCTCAAGCTTATTCAGAAAAAATGTGTGGTTAAAACCTAATTGTAAGTGATGAATGTTAATTATGCAAGTATGGTTAACTTATTCAACAGGAATAAGCTATCTTTCGCATCACAATGCTCTTGACATGCTGAGGATGAAAATACAAAAGTGCATGTAAGTCGATGAACAAGAAAGATAGTAACACTAAATGGACCATAAGAATTGGCCAATATCTAGTACCTATTAAAATGATATTACTAAATACAGAGCTCTAGAAGTCCTATCATTCATGGGTCAACATCAAGTATCCTTCAAGTGCCCACTTCTTGTTTTAATTTCCAATAAATAGGATAATAATCCAAGTATCCAATGCATTGACAAAGAATAGATCCAGTATCTTTATCAATCACGGAATGCATTTTGAGATACTTGTGAAGATCCTCCACTGTCAAACGGGCATCAAAGTTGCAAACACTAATTGCAGATATTATTTATTCATCATCAAATAAAATGTTTATCTAAGCTCAGAACAATAAATATATTACAGTCAAATAACTAGGAGTGAAGCTGAGAAAAAACCTGTAGCCAAATCTCTGATGCAACCTTTTCGTTGCCTCCAACAAGTGTACTAGGAACTGTTGCTCCTGAAGCTACTGTTGCAGGAACCTTCCCATATGCTGGAGGGTTTACGGACGGCGTTGGACCAACCCAGTAGTCCAACCCTATATTCAAGTTTGTCGTGGGACCAGCAACTACCCCAGGTAATCCAGCTGCTAAAATAGGCATTACAGGGACTGTCTGATGTGATGTTGTCTGTGTTGATGCAGTAGCAATGCCACTTGTGCCATTCTGGGATGTCTCTGCAAGACACATGGATGATAAGTCATTAATATAAAATTCATTAAATTAAGCAGGCAAAAAATTTATAGTGCCTAGTACCTACCATCCAAAGGTTCATGTCTGCCACCTGTCTTTGGTTCCGAGTCCTATACAATTTTCTCACAACATTAATGCTTGATCCACTAAAAGTATAGTTTTCAAACAACATAATATGGAGCTTATCTCTATAATATGCAAGTTACATGGACAAACCATAAAAGAGAGCATTTCCACACTTAATCAACTGCTAGCATTTCAACAGAACATGCTTGCCTCAAAATATACTTGTTAATTCAATAGTGAAATTTAAACAGAAATTGGATAAACTTTAATTAGCAAAAAAGAAGGCTGACAGCAGGAAAAAAAATCTCATAGTCAAAATTTGTCAGAGTTTAACAATAAACAATCAGCCAAACATCCTCATAATAAGGGGTTAGCTTAAATAAGTCCTATTTTTCCATCATCTGCTAAGGTTGCTATTCATAACAATTATTGCTAGGTCACAACATCAAGAGTAGCTTTTTGATGTTTTGGGTCCTCTCTCATATGTATAACAAATCAAAGTAATATTAGACCATATTTTAATGACCTAACATGACCTCATTCCAAAGGACCTGATGAATAAGCAAAGACTAAGCTTGTCACTCAAAATTTAATAAAGCAAATATTCTTACTCGAAGTAACCTATAAACTGTAACTGTTGCTCCAATTCTGAGCGGCCAATACTTTCAGCAAATGCTGAGGTTGAAGTCCGCATGTTATCACATTAAAATAGAAAAATAATTCCCAAAAAAATCTGAATACACTAATTTGATATCTGTAATGAATATACACACATTAAATTATAACTGGGCATCAACTGCCAGAATTTGACTCACGAAAATGGGGTCTTCAGAAAAGATATTTTGTTCTTCCCACTTTATAACAGTTGATCTTAGAAGATGCCATACAACAATAGCTAACTTAATCTAAGGATACATGTAAACATTTGAAGCTCAGTGCAGAAAGTTGATGTTTGACTAACGAAAACAGCTCGAAAAACTACACAAAGTTAATAATTACTGTTTCTTAAATGTGCTATTATTTCAAATGACCTTCAGCATTCTGGTGTTTAATAATGCAACATTGTATGTTGCAACTGACAACAGTAGACATCAGTTAAATTTGCATTAATGTATGGGAAACACAGAATACCTAATACAACACAGGTTCTGTTATGAGGTGACAGCTTATGAATGCACTACCAACAGGAAACTCTAAAATGTACAGTTTATATTATTTTCCATAAACAATTAGGAAAGCAATACAAAGGAAATGACTCACATTCTTAGAGTTAGCATCACTTCCTTCACTTGAGTTTTCACTGCCGCTATCACCACTGGAAACAATCGAATCATATCAATTATAAAAGCAGCACATCGCGATAATAATTAACCAGTCCAATATGCCTTTACCTTTGTGAGAAGATTCCATTAGCCGCTCCTGATGTTTTATCCAGCTCATTCTTATTCTTTTCTGTTACCATATTCAAACTTCCAAAACTTCCCTTCAGTTTTTGAATTGCATTCCTTTCTTTCCCTTCAGATGATCTTGCATCTCCTTCTGTGCTTGCAGGTATGCTTCCCTGTGAGATACAAAAGCATATCACACGACTCACCACCCTTATACTGAGTTCTAGATCACAATAAATTTTATAGTGTGGATTAGCTTGGGAACTCACATGGGCTTCAGCATTGCCATTTGGAGAAGTCATAGCATAAGGACTAAACGGGTGCAAACCCTGCTCACAGATTAAGGAGCATAGCAAGTAATTAGTAACATTTGCAATGCACTGAAAAAAAAAAGTCATGCATTTCAAAAGTAAGAAGTCTTTTGCTTAGTCATGTTCTAAAATGACATACCGGTGGAGTAGATGGATGTGCATATATTCCATGAGGATACATAACATATGGAGGTGGTGGGGTCCCATAAGGTGGCATAAGGTGCTAAAAGGAGAAAAAAGATGATTAAGAATACATTTCACCAGTGTATCATAATTAAGTTACATCAACATGAGAAACCCACCTGACTTCACTCAAAACCATCACCACTGTCATCCTTCCATATTCACTCATTAACTTTTTTTTTTTATTTTAGGTGCTTAAAATTTACACTCAGACTAACCACAGGCTAATACCACAAAATCATACTAACTTGGAAGACTCCCACTAGTCAAAATAAAAACATCATAGATGAGAAGCCAAGAATGTTAAAGAAATTCACTAGACATACATAGACATGTAGTTGCTGATTTCATTTAAATTAATGAACTTAGCACATGTAGACTAGTGCTGGTGATGGGATCGGCATAAGGAGAGGCATGCTTCTTAATGAAAGAAATCAATGTCCCTATTCTGAAGCAGTGTGCAGTAAATAAGCTAACTTCGTGCTCGATTGTTTGTCTTTGTTCATGAATCAATACTCTCAACAGACCTTTTCTCTTCCACGACAGAGCTGTCCTCATATGGAACGAGCAAAATTTGGATAAAAATATCTTTTGTCACATTTAAGAGGTTAGATTTCCAATTGCAAATTGTCTCCCCAAGTTTGAACTCCCCATACATACAACCAACCCAGCAACCAAGAGTCAGAAAAGTGCATCTGAAATTTGAGAAGAAAAAAAAAGGAGGCTTTTTTTTTTAATGTAATAGAAGAAAGCACCTGAGGTCCCCACATGTAGGGATGAGCCTGAGGACTTGATACGATCGGAGAGTGGAAGAAGCCATGTGGAGGAATCTGCGAGTATGCCTATTGGTGTCAGATAAAATACAAAGTCATGAGTTCACAAGATGTATTGTGAGGTTCCCAAATGTCACAATTCACTGAAGCAAGAAAATTCCCATCATCACCTGAAATCCAGACCAGTCAGGACAGAGTGAAGCACTGGGATTGGAGCTTGTGGCCGGTGGCTGCTCCTGAGAAAGGAGAAAAAACAGAAGAAGTAGATAATTAAACAAATAAAAACCAAAGTCTTAGACTCTTGATTCAAACTAGACCATCGAATAGGATAAAACTTGCAATTGCAAGAGCAGAATAAAGTACCTGCACGGCAGATGTCTTCGGCCCCTTGGAATCTGTCTCGCTGCCTCCCATTGTCTAACTTCTCCTTCTAACTCTACGTAACACTTACTTTGACTCTCCTTTCTTCCTCTCCTTCGTTCCCTCTCAAGCCATCCTATTTCTCACTCGATCAATTCTAAAGAGCAATATTCTCCAATCTAATAACCGAATTGAAAACGTCATAAACCCAAACGACTCAATTCTCAATTTCCCTTCAAATCTCGCTATAAAACCCTAACTCGTGGATATATATACTAAAATCTTGAACTGAAAAATTCACCGACGAAATTCGAAACGGAAACAAAAACAGATATCTCCCAACAAAAAGCACGATTCTATTGGGAAACAGATAAAAAAAACGTTCGATCGAGGAGGAGGAACATACTTACATGAAATCGAACACTATCGCAGACGAATCGGGACTTCAAGCTAGATCAGGAACCAAAAACCAGCGTAAATCTCTCTGTCTGGCGAACTGATCTCCGGCGGGGGAGGAGAACGAAGAATGACAGAAGAGAAGACCGAGTAACAGAAGGGGAGGAAGGCAAAGCGGCGGATCCAATGGTATTCCGATGAGAGCAATCTCTCGCAAAGACCACGCGCGAGAGAGAGAGAGAAAGAGAGAAGAGAGAGGGGAGAGAGACTTGTGTTGTTTGTTATACAACATGTAGTCCGTAGCACAAGCTAAGGATACGGGGACGGATACGCTAAGCTTTGGGCTGACACGGGCCGGGCTTCGACAGAGTCTACGATATACCACTCTTGGACGAAGTGGGACCCGTCTCCATGCCACGTTAGCGGTTCACGTGCGTTTCCCACAGCGTTAGCACTTTTCTGATTTGACACGTATGCACACAATATAACAAGCTTCTCAACAAGCCTACATGTCATGACCAAACTGTATGCAATTCACATAGATTACGTGCAGAGGATTCATTCATACATAATTGTTATAGTAGAATAAAAAGGCTCACACTTCGTGTTAATAAAGGTCTAAAGCGTAAGCAAACAATGAATGTAGAACACCAATCCAAACGAAGTAATATTGCAACATATGTTTATATCCTTGTCAACGTCTAGTTTTTGCTCGTAAGGAAAGAAACCAAGAGATCCTTTCTTTCTTCCTCACCTCTTCCCTCCCCTACAACGGTCCATGTTACCGTTGTAGACCTCCCGATTCAAATCTTTTATACCCCCTCCTCTTCTTCTTCTTCCGCCCACCTCCATTCTTGCGTCTCCATCTTCCTTTCCAAGACTTGGAGGCTTCATAGTTGTCACAGGCAATGGAAACCCCATCATCCACGGGAAGGAACACAAGATCTCGGGCCGCCGCCGAATGCACTGTCGCAAGCAAGCAAGAGGAGTCGCACTCGAGATCGAGAAACGGAGAGGAACGGACGGGGCTTATTGACGTCACCAACGACTCGCCCGTCGTCGGGCTCGCCGCTGGGCGGCTACTGGTGGAGAAGACGGCCTCGTCGTCGTCGGTCGAGAGCCGGGTTCCAGCGAGTAGGACCCCCGTGTCGGGCGAGGAGGTGCTCCGTGGCCAGGTGCGGACGCTGCTGCAGAAGGTTGAGGAAGACGCTGAGCTTGTCGATAAGCTGCCAGTGGGGCATCCGACGCCGCTGTTCTCCTCCATCTTGGACCTCGCTAGATCTCCGATGCGGCTTCTCGCCCCGACGCCGGCCAATACGCCGCAGATACCCGACCTGACTGGCTCGAAGGAAGGCTTTGCTTCCGTGGGGTTCGCATCGCCTTGTGTTTATCCAGAACAAGACGACCATCTAAAGGTATCCTGAGAAGAGCTCGCCTCTTCCTTTGCACGGAGTTCCCTCCGCTATCTCTTCCTTCGATACATCTTAATCATCGTTTAGTTCCATGTTTGGCCATGGGTTTTCACGTCCTTTGATCTATCATATATTGTTGTGCGTGCAGTTCGTTCAGGTTGTGGCGGCTTTCCGCGCAGAGGAACGCCTCGGTCCTCAAGAACTCCTCATCAACCGGACGCTGACGTTCGACTCCCCTGAGAAATCGGGCGACGAGGAGGAGGAGGAGTTGGATGGCTTGTGCGACGGTCTGAAGAAGATGCGGGTGCAGGATGTGAAGCATAGATTGGCTGAATTCACAGGGAAGCACACGAGGTTCATCTACAATAGCGACGACGAGATCGAAGGAGAAGAGGAAGTGATGGCTGCTTCGCCGAACGTGTTGGTGTTGAAGGGGCTGCCTACGCCGGAGGGGAAGCACCTCCGCTTCCAGGAGGAAGACGAAGAAGACTAAGCTCGAATCTGCCATAATTGGACAGAGAACGGGTGCAATTTCTATCGGATAACATCATCAATTCAAGAAACAGAGAACGCTTTATATGTTCTTTACTATATCTAAAATTCTATCAATTATATTTTTAATAAAGTTTACAAATTAATTAATACCTCTATTTTCTTTTGTTGGTGAATTTTTATGCCGGGCCGAGAAGTCACCGTGGCTTGATCCAATCCCCGATGCGCAAAGCCGCTCACATAGACACTCGAGTGGAGAGGGCGAGCGTTGGGTCGAGTCGAGTTCGAGCCTCATTGAGCTTGCCTCTCTCTTGACGAGCGACTTGCCTCTCTATTGCTGAGCTCATGCAAACAGGTCAAGCTCGGGAGGGGGATTTCTCGACTGAGCGCGGCCTTCCCTCTTGGTAAGCAACTTGCCTCATCGGGTGCGCCTATCTTTCTTGGCGAGCGACTTGCCTCTCCATCACAGGGCTTTTGCAAACAGGTCAAGGTCGAGAGGGGGATTTCTCGACTTGATCATTCCAAAGCTTAAATTAGCTTTTGGTGGAATGAGAGAAAGAGAGTCGAGTATTCGAAAAAAGCCTCCCCTGGTACTAACCAAGTGATTTATTTTTATATTTGCACATGAGAGTTGGTCATACCTAATTCATTAATAACCGTTGATCCTTTAAATGGTGAACCCATATCCTTCATGCAAACACTCGTCGACCTGCATGGATCGACACCGAACGACGTCACCCCAAGCTTTACGAGGCAACTTCGTACTTAATAACTCTATCTTGAGTTTTGTAGGGCAATTTTGTACTCGACAACATCTCATCCTGAGTTTTGCAAGATAGCTTCGTACCCGATAATGTCCTCTCGAGCTTTCTAGGAGTAGCTTTGTACCTAATAACATCATCTCAAACTTTTCGAGGGAAGTTTGTACCCGACGTTACATCTTGCATGGTCTTGTACGACACGGGAGGATGATCTTTTTGTTTGAGGTGTCACACCGACGTGATCCGCCAAATCGACTTTGAAGCTCCATGTTGGTGCTATCTGAATTGCTACCAAAGGGCGTGCCATCAAATTATGTCATATTATTTTCCTATAATACGAGAGACACTATATCCAGTATATTTATTAGATCTCAAGAATGTAATAATTAATATTCACAACAAAAATGTATTGTCTCGTGAGTTTTTTATTTTATTTTATTATTTATTTATTTGTTTTTAAGCTCCAATGTGCAATTATTAGCAGTACTTTGCGTGGCCAAAATGCAATGAGCACCCAAACTAATCGGGATTCCAAATTTGTGGGGCGGCAAAAAATTTCCTACGAAGATTCCAAATGCATAGCATTCTGCTGCCATTTGCACCGATCGAGCAGCACTTGTCCTTCGTGCGACAAATCAGACAGCGTATGGGAAATGAACCCGGTAGCACGGCCATTTCGAAGCGGGGTCCATCCGGTAAGCCATGCATATCAATGCGGGACCCAGTTAATTAGCCAACGTAAGGCTCCCGATTATCTGGGCCAAGACAGATGAGCCAGTATTTCTTTTTCCCTTTTATATAAGAATAAATGGGAAGATATTTTTGGTGGCAGCGAAACGACCACCGCTGTCGCCGCTTCGTATTCCGACCACCCGAACACGAACCACAGCGCTACCAGATGGCCGCCCTCCTGCCTTCCTCGCTCCCAACCTTCTCCTCCGCCGCTCCTCAGAAGTCGAACAGACCGCATCGACTTCTATCCAAGACCCTCGCCCTCCCCTCCCTCTCCTGCTCCTCCGCTGCCATTAAAATCCATAGATCGTCCTCCTTCGCTGCCGCTTCCGCCGTCCCAGGCGAAGACCGTGAACCGAGAATCGCCGACGAGTGGGGGGAGAAGTTCGAACCAGATGCCGAGCCGCCGTCGGCGCCGGATCCCCCCAGAGACGAGGACGAATGGGGCACCGAACCGGGGGCCTCGGCGTCCTTCGCGGCGGGCATCACCGACGAGTGGGGAGAGAAGGCGGAGCCGGAGGTCGAGGCGCCGTCGCCGGCGGATCCTCCCGTGGATGAAGACGAATGGGGGCGAGAGCCCGGGGGAGCAGGGAATTTGTCGGGAAATGGAACCCCGACTCCTTGCGAGGATAACCTTGGGGACTTGAAGCGGTGCCTTGTGGACTCGTTGTATGGGACGGAGTTGGGGTTTAGGGCATCGGTCGAAGATAGGGCCGATATCTCGGAGCTGGTCAACCAGCTGGAGGCAGCAAATCCCACTCCAGCGCCGACGGAGGCCCCCGAGCTTCTTGATGGCAATTGGATTCTACTGTGAGTTGTTTGGATTTTTCTCTCCCTTCTTTTCCTGTTCCTTAGGGATTCAGATTCGTCAGTTCTCGTTGGGGCTAAGAAAATGACGGTAATTTAAATTCGCATAACAATACATTGCACAGTAATTGGTATGTCCTGTTCTTGATTATAGTTGTTTTCTTCTCGCGAAATATTCCTGGTCACCAAGAAAATAGACATTAGGGACCTGCGTCAATCGGACTGTTCAAGGTTGAACATGGGTTTGCATTTCAATATGTTAAATTTATGGCATGTAGAGGAAACGAAGATGGAAATGTGGTTACTGTAACCTGTAGATATTGGCATGATTCTCTACTTTTTCTGTCTACCAGAAGAGGGTCTTTCATTTAATTTGATTCATCCTTAGTACATGATGTAGGATAATCTTGAAGGTTCCTTTGAGATTCCTAAAGATGAATATGCAACTTGCTGAGTACAAATATGAGCTGTAGAAAGATTAAAGCTTAGCAACTACACTAAGCATAGTTAACTGTCAGCACTCAATTACCAGAGTTCTATGATCCATATCAATCAACAATTTCATGATGTAACAAAGGAGAGGATATGAAAGAAACATGCTATTTTAGGCAGGAAAATGACTATGAGATCAAGTAGCTGTTGTGAACCCAGAAGGGTAGGTGCTGCATGTCCTCTAAATAATTTGCTACAATGATGAAGTTTCCGTTGGGTCATTGCACTGAATCCGTCTCAACTTTTATGAGATATATATTCTGTTGCATGTTAACAGCAGGGGCCACCACTTTGCTACTAAATTCGTGTTATTTCAACGAAATAATTGTCTCAATATTGAAAGAATCACGGCATTATATATAAGGCTTCATGTTGTGTGTACTGTTTTAGCTAATTAGAGGTTGTCTTTTACTTGCTCTAGGTACACAGCATCTTCTGAGCTATTACCTCTTTTAGCAGTGGGGACAACACCATTGTTGAAAATTAAAAGGATATCTCAAGCAATTGACTGCAAGACTATGGAAATTGTGAATGCTACAACTCTTTCCAGCCCTTTTGCCAATTTTGCTTTTAGTGTTTCTGCTTCCTTCGGAGTTCGAAGTTCATCCAGAATCCAGGTATCCTCATATTAGTCACAAGTGATTTCTGATTATGTTTTTTTCTTCCCTTCAAGTAACTAGTAGTGCTCTTATCAAACACAGTTTAGACATACATAGTATATTTGATTTAGTTGGAGAAACACTTACTGTTCAGTTAGTGACACTAATACAGAGAAGAGCAACTGCACTTGTTGAGTTTGCATATATGTCTGTGTTAAATAGGAAATGCTTTTAGTGTTTGGATTCTTGAAACAATGGATTGAGGAATGACTTTGGAATGTGATTTTATTTTTACTATGTTGAATCCCATGTTTTGTCCAGAATACTGGTATCCTCATTTTAATCACAAGTGAATTCTTATTATGCTTTTTTTTCCCTTCAATTAACTAGTATTTCTCTGAAAAATCACAACAGACATATTATACATATTTGCTTTAGTTGGAGAAACACATACTGGTCAATTGGTAATACTATTCCAGAGAAGGGCAAACTGCACCTCTAGTGTTTGCATGTTGTTGGAATTGCTGTTAATGTTCGATTCTTGAAAAAATGGATTAAGGAATGTCTTTGGAATGTGCCTTTATGTTTGTAACCTTGTCATGATTTCATGGTTTGAGAAACTGTACAAAATTAATTTTAAATTGAAATTTTGCTCCATGTATCAACTTTAGAACAATGAATCCTTTGGGGAATCTTGATGCCTCTCGGAAGGATAACTGTTCTTTTGATGATCTGAACTTTGAAATTGTGGAAACTACAGTTCAAGCAATTATGAAAAAAAAATATTTCCAGTTAAGATGGTTTTCTGACTTGATTGATGAATCTCTTCTTGAAATTCTTGTATCATGTGGCCATGTTGGTGATGGGAATAACTCCATGGGAAACCTCTTCATGATGATTTCCTGTATATCAACTAGGAAAATTAATTTCAACCGGACAGGTTCTTGTGTATTGATTATTTCGAATCCTTGAGAATCCTCTCTAATATGTTCAGTTTGATCTAAATTTGATCAGGCAGCTTGAGCATTTGTTTTTCTTCTGATCTTCTAAAGCATTTCTCTGATTTTTTTACTGGTGATTGAACCACTTAGTGGTGTTGAAGTTTCAACGAGTAGAGACTACTCAGGAAGCACTCTGATGCTTCACAACGATATATGTGTAGTTCAAAAGAGGAGGAGGATATATCGTCCACCATCCATGACGCACCCATATAAAAGCTTCCATACAATATATTGTTTAAATGTTGCAACTGCCAACTGTGTCTTTTTCTCCTTTCGGTAACTTGATCGGCTTTTCTGCTGTTTTTTTTTTCACAAAGGTTAAGTTGTGGTAGCGAAATTTGCTTTTTTTTTTTCACAAGGAAGCTCAAGCTTGTTCATGCCGGTGCAGGTCCAGTTCAAGGAAGGAACTTTTCAGCCTCCGGAGATATCATCAACACTGGATCTGCCAGAGAAGTTTGATATCTTTGGGCAGAGTATCAACCTGAAACCTGTTCAGCAGACGCTGAACCCAGTACAAGAGGCTGTTGCAAACGTCACTCGTTCCATCTCTGGCCAGCCACCTCTCAAAGTCCCTCTGCCTGGAAATAGAGCTGAGTCCTGGCTTCTGATAACATACCTCGACGAGGATTTCAGGATCTCAAGAGGTGACGGTGGTTTGTTTGTTCTTGCAAAGGAAGGAAGCCCTTTATTAGATCAGTTGTGATAAAGCTGATTGGGAATATCAACTGTATCCAACCAAATCTTTAGCCAATCTTCCTGTTCTTTTTGACTGATCTATACCTAATTATATTTTCTGTGAAGGGGGATTGCATCACTCCCATGAACGCTATTCCATGATTTCCATCCATACACGAGATGCAAACGATCATCATATGAACTGATCAATTTTGATTCATCATGGATGTTACATCACATTTTTCTGGGGTACAATGAGCTCTTGACTGCAAATCTGCTGAATAATTGATATAATGAATCTCATGTTTTGATTCATAATTAGGTTGAAGGTGTGATGGTCATGTATCGAATAAACTCTTGTGGATTTTTCAGCAACTGTTAGGTATGTTTGGCTGAAATGATGTATCATCAGCATCAAATCTATAGTGGAGCTCCAATATCTAAATAGATCAGGCTGTTCTCATGTGAGGAACTGCTTCAGTATCTAATTAGTTTCTTGCAGAACAAAAGAAGTAACTAAGGATCAAATCTGCTAACATAGATGTAAGAAGCCAATCGACATGAGTTCCAATTTGGACCAAGAGGAAGGAAAAAGTCCTCACAACCTGAGTAATCCCTGTATATATTTGTAGGATAGTCACAAGCACTCGTGCTTCTCATAATAAAAATGACTGACCTATTGCCTTCAGTTGCCAACAGAGGCTCCTAAGATTCATTAGCAGGAACTTAAATTTGGCAATCCATTGACATCATGCACAGTTTTGGGTTGAAAAGAGGCAAGTGTTGGAACAAAAATGAGACTCAATACTGGATATTATCATGTTTCATTCTGAAGGACTCGAGGAACTTCTCAGCACTTTCTCTACTTTGAACATGAAACTTGACTTTAATGAGAGCATGAGGTGTTGAACTTAACAAGTCCTGGAACTCTCATCCCCTACTTAATTCAAGGTTCATGTGTTGGGTATGAAACATTTAAACAGCTCAGCTCACATGTGATCTCAAGAGTTGAACAGTATAATATAACACAACAACTCGATCATCTCCAAATTTGACTCGCGCAATTCTGAATAGTTTTTAGCACTTCAGTAGCAGGATAATAAACTTACAAACAGGCATAGCATGGTTTTCAAGCAGCTTCCAGTCCAAAGCTAGAATTCAAGATAATAGAAAACCAGAAATGATGTTGCAACATACATATACATGATTTTCTCTAAGTCGAATTACCTTTGATGTAGCTCAATGCAAAACATAAAGGAATTTGTGTTGCATGTCCAGAGTTATACATATGCGCACACAGTAGCAAGAACTCAATGAACTGTGTGTGACAAGAATGCAGAGGCCATCTTGCAGTTTGCTCATCCAGTAAAACTCAAGTTTGAATTTTCAGCACCAAATGCAATAGACCAAGCAACCAATAGCAGAAAGGCCGTAACATCACAAAGGACTAATCTGTGTGTCAAATGAAAGACAAGGATACATCTAACATGATTAAAGCAAGTCCTAATGGAAGTTTGAGGAGTACTCTGAATTAAAGATAAAAACATTCATTACTCGGAACATAAGCAAACTAAAAATAAATCATTTAGCTAAGACAACAACACTGATCCTTCGACAAGGACAATAGATCTGTTCGTATCTTAAAAATGCGACCCTGATATCGGGAAACTCAACCAGAGTTGAGTGACCATGGTTGTGAACAAACAAGACTATATATCCATGCGGTGTGAACAAGCAAGACCAAGGCAAAGTAGCACAGCCACGCATGCCGATTGACCGACTTTTGTGCTGCAAGACAGCTTCTTCCAGCTCAAACTTATGTTCCTGCTCATGATCATGTTTACTCCGTCGTGAGCAGGAAGTCATAAGCTAAACATCATCAGAGAAGCGAAAGGTATCGGTTACAGAATCACGGCAGCAGCGAGACAAGCAGTCTTTACCAAACAAAATCAGATGGCAGAAGAGGAAGAAATGGAGCAGGATTCGTGCCACAAAAGAGTGCAAGCAGTTCTTGTTTGATGTCCCCATGGCCCCTAGTGATCATGAAGAAGACAAGCAAAATTGTCTTGATGTGAAAGAATGACCTCCTAACACCCAACTGCCTCACCTAAACCTGAAGCTGAAACAACAGCTTGGAGAATTTAGTGCACCGAGAGAGAGAGACCAAAAACAATCTCCCTTCACAGCTGCAGTCACCATCCTAATGCTAACCCTGCTTAGTTGGTAACAGTAGGATCCGTGAACTTGTCATGCAATGGTGTGATACAAGTCATCAAATGGACAGTTTCATCGAGACTGCAAGTTGTTTCAGATTAGAATCAGATTGCACGGTTTCTACGAGCTCGAGTAATTGCACGAAAGAAACATCAAAGATGAAGATCTCAGAAATAATCGTAATTATTTGAAATTTTCATCATCTTGTACCTAAACGAGCATCCAACTGATCATGCACAAGACCAAGGCATTGACATGAGGATGATGAATTTAGTGTGAGTAGATATAGAATATTTGTTTATTGAAATTGATGAACCTCCAACTCCAGTATATATGTTTACTGCAGAGAGAGATCATGCAATGGCATTGACATGAGGATGATGAACAAGAAGAACACTACAATAACAAAGGTACAACAAACATAGGAACATATATGTATGTATATATATATATATATATATATATATATATATATATATATATATATATATATAGGAGAAGTGTAGGGACTTAGTAGGACGGAGGTGGCCGAGGAGCTGCAGCAGATGCCCAAGCGCCGAGAACCTCATGGGGCATCGGACCATTAGGCAACAGATTTGGCGGCAGATTGTACAGTGGCATCGCCGCTGGATCCCATCCCCCATGTGGCTGCTGCGACGACGATCGAACGCCAACTCCACTGTCACACGGGTTCTGCGGCAATCCTTCTGTGGTCGGTGGAGCCACCGCCGTGGCTGGCTCTTCGACCACGAGCGGTAATTGCTCATATGTCGCGTTGGAGAATGTGGCTGCGACCATCATCACGGGGCCCGACGCGACCAATTCGCCCACAACATTGCCTCCCACCACCTGCCCGTGGCCGCCGGCTAAGTAGACTGTGAGCCCGGTGGCCCCGGGTGGCGATGGCGCTGGCAGGAAAGCCCCCGAAAGAGCAAGGATCTCGAGGCGGCCGTGGAGGGTGACGACCCCCGGCGCACCGGGCTGGCGGAGCGTGACGTCGGTCACGACCCCGCTGCCGTTCAGGATACAAACGCCACGCTGCCTCCGACGGGCGAAGGCGGCTACGGCGTCCATGATGTCGGTCCCGCTCGCGACCTCAAGGACATGCGAGCGGAGCGCGCTGGGGCTCTCCCGCGTGATGATGACAGGCGGCTTCGGCTTATTCTTGGACCCGGGCGGCCGTCCACGCGGCCGGCGGCCGGCGGTGCTGCTGGCTCCTTCGATAGAACCGGCCTCGAGCCCACCGGCGGACTGGTCCTCGGCAGTGCCGTCGTCGTCGTTGGGATGGTTGTTGCTGCCGCTGCTGTTGGTGGTCGTAGTCGTGGTGTTCGGCTCTTGGTCTCTTCTGCCGAAGTGGTGGCTGCGGTGGTCGTCGACGCTGTTGGGATTGCCGAGATGGAGGGCAGGGACCGATGTGGCAGAGGCGACCCCGGGATCGATCCCTCCCATCGCCACAGATCCGTTCCACCACCGGTTCGCCAGCTCTTCAGCCAAGCACAAGCACAGCCCCAACGAGGAAAGAGATGATAACTATCGTATATGAAAGCTCTCTATGCTGTTCGCATAACCATCATTTCTCCAGCTTTTGTACTTCTCTTCGACTTTTACCCTTTAGAGTTCTGTTCATTCTTCATGCACATCTCTCACTGCACTCTTCCCTTTACTTCCATCCTTTCCCCCGTCGGTCGCTTTCTCTCAGCCAAATCTCATCTCCGCTAGACTCTGAGAAGGAAAAAAAAAAAAGAGAAAGAAATAGCAGCACTCAGAAAACAATTACAAGAAGGAAGAAGAACAGAACCGCATGAAGCTCCTAACAAACACCTACAAGATTTCTACTTCTGATATAGAAGCCAAAGACAGCAAAGAGGAGAGACGATCCACAAAACTAGAGAGACGGAGGGAGCAGCTCCACAGGCTTCAGACATAACAAGAAGCAACCGGAGATGGTGTTTTTGTTCTTTAAAGGACCCTGCATCAAGTACAGGATAACCCACACCCAGAAAGCGACTCCCCTTGCGCCGCTGCTCCCACTCACCAAAAGCCATCCATCCTCCTCTTTATCTTCATCTCGCTCTCATCATTCCACCAATAGCGAGAAATGTATATCGACTGCACTACTGGTATCCCTATCAGTCTACTCCCCATCTCGTCAATCTAACAGAGCTGATGGGGTGAGAAGGTCAGCGAGACGTTGCTGTCTGAGTCTCCTCCGCGTGAGAGACTGGGAGGAGCGTGGGAACACGTCGACGTCCCGAGTCCCGACGCAGCATCGAATGCCCGAATGTTAGGGAAGGAGCGGGGTAACCTGCACAAGAGAAAGGGTAGAGACTCCTTGGCACCAAGAAAGGTCAAGGGAGAGAGCAAGGCTCGCTGTTCCTCCACCGGGGCAGGTAGTCTCGGACAAAAACTTCAATCACGGTAGCTTAAACCACAAGCAGTCGGGCGTCGTTCCACGACCCCATCATTAATGGGCGACGCAGAATGACCCCCGTCCCTGTGTCGGTGTCGCTGTCTTCATACGATACCCTCACGAAAGGTGGAACAGATCATAGACTCCACCCTTATAGTCACATCCATCCCTTAACTCTCATCCGTGACACCATTAATGCGTGTTCGCGTTCCTAACCCGACTAATCTAACAAAACATATTTGACATGCCGATATCGGCTAGACGTATAATGAATCATGATGTTATAACATTTCATTTTTTTTTAATTTTTGTTGTAAATTAATACATTAGTTGATCATCGGAAATTATAAATTTATCAAATTATAATCATTTAATTATGTGAAACTTATCGATCTCACACAAGAATTATTGTCTATAGATAATTTTTGGACGAATCGTGACCGCAAGCTAAGTCGGGTGCAAAAAGAACAACAAGAACAAGATAAGATCCGAGATGATCGTTTCGTCAACATGATGTGGTGATAGATTGAGACGAAAAGACACGTACACAATGATCACATCACTTGAGTATAACTTTGGCATATTTTTATTACAGAGAAAAAGGAGAGTCGACCTATCTGATTGCATATAAGATTTTTTTAATTGCATGAAAAATTCTCGTTATTCTATCGAGGAAAATTCTTCCTCCTAACCTGTATAAATAAGAAATATATCAATAAAATTTTCATCAATTTTTGTATTACATTCTAGTTTATCACCGTTGGAGTAGCAGAGGAGGCCAACTAGAAGCCTTTGGAGCTCCGATCGAAGTGGTGACGTCGCTACTCATTGGAGTTGGTGTGGCAGTGATGGAGCTCGAGGACTTTAGAGGTGTCGCAGGAGCAGTGATAGATTACGTTTATGGGGAAGGTTGATTGTTGTGACAAGGCAGAGAAGAGGAGCACTAGCAGCGAAGAACGCAGCTTCTCGCTAGTGAGGAGATGTCGTTGGATAGCGAGGAAGCAATGATAAGTCTTTGCTCTAAGACAAGGGCTCTTAGAGCAATGATCAACATCCCCGGAGAATCCAGTCCAGTACCAAATCCAGCTCACAAACTATAATATCTTCATGTGCGACTACTGTAGAAGCATGGTACAAGCTGTAAACAACCTTGACAAATCATTTGCATACTCGTATGCTTAGTCTTATATCCAGTCTAATAAAAACAAAATAAGATGAAAGTACTACTGCTGATTATCTACAAAATATTAAAGTTATCATCGAAGACTTAGCTTTGATAGGTCATTCCCTTAGTGACGAAGAAGTCATAATTCATACCCTTAATGGCCTAGGAGACGAGTACAAGGAATTGGCAGCCGTAATTCAGGCACGCGACTCACTAATGTCATTTGAAGAACTCTATGACAAGTTGATTAATTATGAGACGTATTTGAAGTGCGAGGACAGGTTGCTCGGACCAACCATCACAACTTAAGTCAGTCAAAAATCCAAGAGAAAGAGCAACCAGTATAATAAAAACGTCAACAAAGGTTTGGTCACAATGTCTCCTGACCCTATGGGTCCCAAACAAACTCTCCTTCATCCACATCATCAATATTTCTATCAAATTGGCAACTTCAATGACCATCAGCCCTAGCATCCTGATCTCACAAGCTAATAAATAGTCGTTTGCTAGTTGTGTGATAAGATCGAATACTACGCAAAAATCTGTCGATCTCAACCCAGATTCCTTATTCCATCATAGTGGCCTCAGGTGAATCCATGACTACTCCGGCTACTAATCAACATAATTAGATTGTGGACTCTATCGCCTCTCATCACATCACATCTGATCTTCAGAACTTGTCCATCCACAACAACTATGACGAAAATGAAGATACCATCATTGATGATGATAAAGGAATTCAATTTAATTCTTTCCTGACTCTTTTCTTATCAAGGATTTGAGCATGGGGGCATCATTGTTCCAAGGCCAGAATAGAAACAATATTTATGAATGGTCGTCAGCTCTACAAATAACCCAGCCCACTGTTCACTCTTTGGTTGCAGCTCCAATTGATGTGTGGCATCGTCACCTTGGTCATCCATCGTCTCTTATCCAGTAGAAATTATTTTCTCTTTATTCTCTTTTCATTTTTAAATCGAGTAGCTTTATATCTTATTATGATGCTTGTCTTAGTAATAAAAGTCATAGACTGCTCTCTAGCACATCCTTCATATCATGCTTTAAACCATTTAAGATTATTTATACCGATGTTTGAGGCCTTGCCCCAACCATTTCTTTTGACAAGTTTAAATTTTATATCATTTTTATCGATTATTTCACTAAGTACACATGGTTATATCATCTTCACCATAAATCTAAAGTTTTCACAATCTTTACCAACTTTAGAAAATTGATCGAGAACTACTTTCAGTCTATAATTAAAATAATTTACTTTGATGGTAAAGGCGAATATCAAGCCCTAACATCTTGTCTCTCAGCTTGTAGTATACAACACATCAAGTCACCCCCTATATACTCCTCAACTAGTTGGCTCTGCCGAACGTAAACATCGACATATATTTAAAACTGGTCTCACACTTCTACGCTCTCATGCCTCCAATCGTTTGGTCAACAACCTTTTAAATTGTAGTCTACATTATTAATCGTATGTTTACTTCAGTTTTACAATATCAGTCCTCATTTGAAACATTATTTCATAAACTTTCAAACCTTCATAAACTTAATGTATTTGGCTGTCTATGTTATCCATAGTTATGTCCATATGCCTCCCATAAGATAACATCAAGATCTAAGTTTTACGTCTTCATAGGATACTATCTTGAACATAAAGCTTTCCAATGTTATAACCTCTAAACCTAAAAAGTCTTTATATCATGTCACGTTATTTTTGTGGAGTCTACCTTTCCTTTTCAAAACTATGAGTCTCTTGTCATGCAAGTCACTCTAACAAACATTCATCATTGGAGTATACCTTTGATCCTATCGAATGAGCTTCCCATGACACCGTCTAATTCATCCCCTCAGGATCAATACTCTACTGCTACTCCAATTTAGCAACTCTACTCATTCCCTCCATTACTTCCCCCACTCTCTTCTTCTCAAGTTTCCCCTATTCATAAAGCAATATATTTAGAAACACAACCAGTGTCTTTACCTCCTTCTAGACCCAATGACACTAAAGTACTTCGGCTTGACCCGGCCCATGTCAGTAACTCTCCACTGCCTATACCAACAACATAACATCACAATCTCATGGCCTCCGAACATCCAATGACAACACGCTCCAAGAGTGATATTTTCAAACAATGTCAAGTCATTAACCTACATGTTATCACAGAATCCTCACCTAAGACTATTGAACTCACCACATTCACTTAAGCCCAAAAATCTCCACACTAGCATAAAGCCATGTATAAATAATATAATACACTCTTCTATAACTCAACATAGACCCTTGTACTCTTTTATCACACACAAAATATCATCGGGTGTAAGTAGATCTTTCGAATTAAGCGAAACTCAAATAGATCCGTTGTCAAAGGGTTTCATTAACGACCTAGTGTTGACTTCACTAAGACATTTAGTCCTATTATTAAACCCATAATAGTATGACTTGTTCTGAGTTTGGCCATCACTAAAGGCTGGCAATTACGATAATTGGATGTTAATAATGTCTTTTTATAGGGAACTCTAACTGAAAACGTTTTTATGCAGCAACCTCATGGTTTTATCCATCCTCAGTATCCAAGGCATGATTGTAAAATATAAAAAGCCATTTATAGACTTCGTCAAGCTCTAAGAGCCTGATACATCGAACTTGGCTCATTTTAACTTCAATTAGTTTTATCAACTCCAAGTCTGATATCTCGTTATTTCTACGACAACAAAATGGAGGCACACAATTTATCTTCTAGTGTATGTGGATGACATTATTGTCATAGGTAATAATCCTATAGAGATCTAATCAGTCATCAAACAATTGGTAGATTAATTCTCTCTTAAAGATCTAGGAACCTTGAGCTGCTTTTTGGGAGTAGACGAAACATATACATTTTCATGTCTCTTTCTATTACAAAGAAAGCACATTCAAGATTTATGATCAAAGACAAATATACATAAAGCAAAAGAGGTTTCAACTCTTCACTTTACTAGTGAATTAGTCAAATTATGTGATGGAAGTCATACTACGGAACTCACTCAATATCGATAAGTAATTGGCTTCTTATAATACTTAGCTCTTACCTGTCCAGATATTTCATTTGTGATCAATAAATTATCATAATTTATGCATCGATCATCTACTACACATTGGTCTGCAGTCAAACGAATCTTGTGATATCTTAAAAGGACACTTAATCATGGCCTATTTTTTTACAAACACTCTCTACTTCATCTCCATGCCTTTGCAATGCTGATTGAGTAGAAAACTTTGATGATTAAATATCTACATCGGGGTATATTGTCTTCCTTGGAACTAATCAGTTGGAGTTCTAAGAAGCAAAAGATAGTTGCACAGTTTACAACTGAAGTTAAATACCGTGTCATCGTCGTCGCTATTGTAGAACTCAATGGGTCACGAATCTACTAAGGAACTTAACATCGACTCCACTCTTCTACAATATATTGTGATAATATCGGAACTACATACACATGCGCTAATCTAGTATTCCACTCACACGAAACATATTGTCATCGACTTCTACTTCGTGCGAGATCAAGTTGTCCGACATCAACTACGTGTTCTCACATACATACGGCTGATCAACTAGCATACTCACTTGCGAAACCTCTAGCCCATAAACTAATTTCATTGCATCGGTCTAAGATCAACATCCTTGACATGAGCACCATCTTGCGGGGGCATGATAGCATATAAGATTTTCTGAATTACACGAGGAAATCTCGTTACTCTCCTCTTAACTTGTATAAATAAGAATATGTCAATAAATTTCTGATCAACTTTTATATCACACTCTAGTTTATTACTTTATCTCACAACTAACTACCGCTAATTGATTGATCAGCAAAGTTAGACCGCTTGAATGAATGTCTTATCCCCTATTGTTTAAAAAAAAAATAAAAAAATATTTTGATATTGGAACTTAGAGATTTCATCCTCAACTTTAATTTCAGAATTTATGTTATATTATTATTTTTTATAAAAAAATAAAGAGTAACAAAATGTCAATTTATTGGAACATAAATATCTTTTGCTTATCAAAGATGAAATTTTATTATTATTTTTTCATATTTGAGAAATATGGTTTTATACGTTTTCACATTTAAGACAGATTGATATCTGTCCACATATTCGAATTGATTAATATATTATTATATAAGTAATATATTTTAGGTTTAAATTTTAAATTTTGTACATATTATTTGATATAATAATTTTTTTAAAAGAAATAGATAGGAGTGAAGGAATTTAGGTATGAAGCTATCGTGATTTTTCTTATTGCCTGCCTTTGCCGCCGGAAGCCAAATGATTGCAGTGTGTAGTTGCTGTTTTTGGCAATGGAATCCGAAGTCCTTCCTCTGTGCTCTCTCTCTCTCTCTCTCTCTCTCTCTCTCCAAGTGGGGAGAGTAGAAGTGAAGACAAAGCTCTCTCCATCTCCAGATGAGGGGAGTAGAAGCGAAGGCAAAGCTACTGGGGAATGGCAGCCTTCACTAGCCGACAGTGGCAGCGTTCTCACTGCAGCCCGTCCCATTCGATTCCATCCAACTCACTGCCACCGCTCCTCTCCCTCCGCCTACGTGCATGGATTTGGTTCTTCCCAGAAAACTCGCACTGCACGTGCACCAATCCCGACGCCAATCACCTCTCTCTCTCTCCCCTTACTTTTTTTGTGCATCTCCGAGGAATTCCTTCGTTCCAAGCATTAAATCGATTGATAGAATACTATGTGGTAGCAAAACACAACTCTTTTATCTCGCAAAGAGTTGTGTTTTAGATAAATGATATGGGTGTGGATAAGGACATGCGATGGAAACATTTTTCGTGGCTGAATAGTAGTATACCATCATCTCAAGACCAAACTTTGGTTGGACGAAGAAATCATATGAAGTGACTCGAGCAATGTTCGAGTAGGCCCTCATGCCGCTCCAATAATTGAATCCAATCGTTCATGCAATTTACATTGAATCTGAGAACCATCTCTTTTGGATTCGTCAAGTGTGTAAGCCAAAGACTGTCGGTGGGGTATGGAGGTGTCATCCTCTCCGATTCACGTAGAAAATTGGGACGCAATTTAAGTCAGTCACTACGAGAAGCGATGAAGAGAGGATTCATACGCAACATCGTGGCGGTGCCCACCAACGCTGTTGGAAGTCACACGAACCCATGTGAAGTAGAGATCGCGTCCTTCGATGATTGGCTCGTTCGAGGTGTGTGCGTGTGGCTCACACAGTACGATTGTTACGGTACAGTGTTCCATTTAAATTGGTGCATGACATGGCAGCTGACACCTTTCATGTCTAAGTTGATGGGGGCATCTATATATCTATCTACGTATCTATCAAAAGAAGGTGAGCATCTCCAACAACACCACCACTGCATTCACCGTGGCAGTAAGAATGCCTTGTTGAACTCTATCTTTACCTACGTCTCTTCGGTTCAACTTCTTACTGCCAAACTTTGATTCATGATATTTTTTCTTGACATGTACATCCCGAAAATCTTCCTAATTGCATTTTCCAGAAAATCTATACACGAAAATTATGCATGTAATTTTGATGATAAACTCAATTGACATAGTAGTACGTAAATTGTTTAAGCATACAACTTTAAGTTCATCTACATTCATTCAAGATAACGTTAACACATACAAGCCGATATTTCAGTAATCCAACATGATGAGTGATCAGAACTTGCATGGCATCAGTGCATATTTTCGCTGCAAAAGCTGCATCAGCGGCAAAAGAATGTGTGTTCTGTGGAAGCCTTTGGACGCCTGTTTAGAAGAATATGCCATTGTCTCATGTTAGAGTGATGAAACGAAAATTTAATTCTTCGAGTAAACGTAAACCGTAAATGGTCATCTCGCTCATCACTATCCAAGTATAGTGTGTTTCAAGCTTGGCATCAGCCTACCTCGATTATGAAATGAGCCCAGAGTTTGTTCGATCGACTTTCCAGAACTCCCTTCAGGATTGTCAGCTCTAGTCGCCTAATGACATGCACAATTTCCAGAAAGAGCTCATAGTCATTGCACTGCACCTGGTGAGATACATAGCTTAGCAACGAGGTGGAAAATAATCATTTACTCAAAATATTATATGGTACCTCTATGAGGATTTGTCCCGGTTGGTCAAGGTTTTCAACTAGTATAGGCCAAAACTCTGGTTTTTTCCCCTCTTCACAGGCCGAGTTGGCTCCATTAGCTTGAGTTTGTGGTTTCGCAGAACTGCAAAGCTCACTTTTGGCCTGCAATTTCATTGTCCGCTGGTTCAGTAAAAATACCATCTATATGCAGTATTATCAAAATTTTAGTCAGCAGTTGTGTCATCCAGCTTTCTTTTTTTTTCCCATAAAACAACTTAAAAATGAAAATTTCCTCATTGGTAATCAGTTGTAGTTGCAGCAAGGTCAAGGTATATTATGTAGTAAAACAGAGTTCAGGGCTCAGATATCCTCCGAAGTGAGCATCAGCATTATGTCAGCTTCTCTTAGTACTGTGGCATGGCTATAAAATATGGCTGCCATCTCACAGGTGAAGGTTTGTGCGAGAACATTAATCATGTCCCTGGAGTGATGGGACGATTGTAGTTGTGGCTTGAATAGAGATATAATCCGCACCACTTTCTTTTGTCAAGAGAACCAGGGAATGAAAAATCACAAGGATTGATGCTACATATTTGGTGATCTCATGGTAGGGATAACCATATTTAGAGTCATGGACACACAAAACAATCTAATACCTCACAAGTTTAAGTTTAGCGAACCATGCCAATTTATAAACTAAGTGCGTGCACTCCTTCGGCAGCACCTAAGGGGCATAGTTTGAGATCCTAGAGAACCAGGTAAAGCAATTAAATGGTGCACAGCAACTACTATTAATGATTTTAGACAATGCTACCAGAAGTGCTTATGATCATCAAGACCTCCATGATGGTTTATCTACCTCTGTGTCCGCAGTTTGTTTCAGTTTTTCAGCCTGAGAAGAGATACTTTGCAGGAATACCATATGGCTAACAGTTCTATCCAACAATGCATCGATGCTGCACTGTACAGCAGAAGGAAATGGCGTTAGAACACATGATTTAAAGACCAGAGGACATGCTAGGAGTACTCCTTAACCAATGATCTCTTAAATGACTTACCTTTGATCCATTAGGAATAAGCTCGCGCAATTCCTTGACTCGCTCTTGGATCAACTGCCTGTCTCTTGGTCTTGGTTTGTGGCTGTTGCCATTTCTAACTCCTCTTTTGTTTATCATGGCCAACTTTTTGCTGTAGCGTCCTTTAGCCATGTGATTGTAATTATCTTCATTAGTCGACTTACAGAAACTCTTGCATGAAGAAATAGGAGAACTCATGAATCCATCAGCTTTTGATACAGATGTGGACCTCTGTTGACTGGTCGGCAGTACACTGCAAATGTCCAAGACACTGGATTCACTTTTGTTTTCTCTTGGGGAAGAATCAACCAGCCTCTCTGATAAGTTATCACTGAATGATCTCAAAGATTTGCCATCAAATGTGTCATCATCTGAGCCACAGAGTAAACTGCTTACCATTGCATCAAACAGATATTCTGTCTCACTTTCTTTAATTAGCCATGAATTAGATTCATCAAATGTGTGATCATGATACTCGGATACCACACCTTGGAAGGTAGTAATTGAATTATCAGGTCCATCGTCCATTGGTACTGTTGTATTCAAGAAACAGCCATTGTATTCTTCCATAGAAGTAATTCCAAGTGCCTTGTGCAGCTCTGAATCAATTGGAAAGGAAAGAAATCTGCCATTTACTAAGGAATTTGTCTTGCCAGCATAATTCTTTTCTGATTCCTTGTATGTCATATCTTCAGCACTTAAATCATAGCCATACTGCTCTTTGTCAGAAATTGATATACAATCTAAAGGATCTGGTTGTAAACTTATTTTTGTCTCATTTTCGGTGAACAAAAGATCAAACGTATCACCTTCAGGCATGGTATTTGGGTGGCTGAAGTACTGTGGTTCTTCAGTGGAGGCTAGCCACAGATAATTGCACGCTGCATTAATAACATTTTCATCTATATCTAGTATTGTATCTGTGTCAAGAATTTTCTCCAAAATGTTCTCTGACGATGGAGAATTATGGTCAACCATGAAAAAGGGCAACATGTTAGAATCAATAGTCCAAGGCTGTTGCACCTGAGATGAATTGAATGAACTGAAAATTGATGTTGAACTGTTTGTCAAGGAAGGCACATTAACTGGTGATAAGATGTTTGAACAATTAATGCCTGAATCTACGGAATCACTAGTCTCCAAGTCATGGTAAAGAGCAGAGAATAAGCATTTAATGTGGAACACCAATGTTGTATCTTCCACAACCTGAATTTTAGAGGGAAAAGAAAATTTGTCAAGATGGAATATCCTGATAATTGGATATACCATGGAAATGATAAATAGTAGCAAAGCTCAAAAATAAAATGCAAAAATTAAACACTGAATGCAGTCAACTGGAAGCTATCATTAACAAAAAAAAAAGCAAGAGATTTCAAATAAATCACCACTTTTAAGCAAATTTTCTGGGCTGCATTATACGCTTTGTCACTGATGGATGATGGGCGATGCCTTGGTTTAGTGACAAAGGATATTGCTTGCCTTAACAACAGCCCTGTTAATGTAATGGGAAAAAAAATGAAGACAATAAGATGCAAAACGAAGAATAGAAAATAATGGAGCTATCAATTAGTTGACCAAGAGAAAGGTCTCTGTAGCAAAACTGTCTAAGAAATGGCCATGATAAAGGTGACGCAAGATTTGCTTAATTGTGCTTACTTCAGTAAAAGAGTTTCTCTCTCCAATAGGAATAGGTACTGAAAACAGATAGTGGAATCATGATCCCAGAGTCCATATTGGATTGTGCTATGGACTGGTCAACAGAGGAGGTAGTTGTTTGTAATTGAAAGATAAAGCACTCGTCCAAGTAAGAATTTTTCTTGAAAAGTACCGAGTATATCTTTACCTGAAAACACCTTGTTGTACTTGGGAACAAAAGGTATTTTGTTTAACTGGTTGATCATAAATGCTTATTATCCAATCTACTGGGGAAGGTACTCTCATTAATGGTTGACATCTAATATCTCTAAGAACTGTAGGCATATACTAAATATAAAAACTAGATCTGAGGAACCAAATATTTGACTACAGTCATAAACTGATATAACCAGATCAAAGGAACCAACCGTTTCTAATGAACCAAGCTGAACAACTCCATAACAGGCAACAGGTACAAGCAAAATAGTCTGCAAAACCATCGAATCATCCAAATGTGTATATTAGTAAAGGCTTAGGCAGAAGGAAAGAGGATCACAATATTTAACAACTCTGAATAAAACAGATGACCACTACCTTAATGTCTGCTGCCAACTGCAGTTGCCAATCCTCGCATGACTGTACAAGGAAAAAAAATTTCCTCAATTTGCATTTCATTACTTGTAAGAGAATAATAGTAGCCAATTTTGAGATAGCAGTGACCAAACTAACAACTCACATCTAAGTGGTCTTCAGATTTCAATTCATCAGCAAAGATCCAGGAATGCCTCCGGGTAAGTGCCACTTTCCCCACAACCCTGTAAGACAAACATGCAAGCCTGTAAACTAAGAAATCCTCGTTGAGGATTCAAAAGGTGATATGCTAGAAGATTCCAGATGCAGGATTTTGGAGATCAAATTCCATGTTGAGTATTTTGATCAACAGGACTTGTATTTTCATTTAGACTATCAAATTTATAGGAAAAAAAATTCGAGCAGCAAAAATTGTTTTGATATTGATAGTTTAGTTTGCTTCAAAAGATAGATCTCGGCCATTGACATCACTGTGTTTCACTTCAAAGTTCTTTTGTTCTAGATGTCACTTTTTTTTCTTTATATTCAGACTTTTTTATATTTTGAGGTTGCATTAGGTCAAGCATTGATCATCGGCTTTGGTTTTTTGTGGTCTTTCCTTGAAAGAGTTCCATGCACATCAGGAGCATGTCTCTCAGTTTTGACTGAAGACAGAAAAGGGAGAGAATCCTCAAGTTCAAACATTGTGATAACTATTCTCATTATCGTATATCTGGACTATGCCAAACATGATTAGTAATCTTCGAAAAAGAAACAGATAATAAGATATTTAGAAAGAGGAACCTTCTTCCAGAAGGGTGAATGTAAGACAAAATCTAGACAGCATTTGCTTATTTCAGCTATAACTTTTTCACAACTGTGCTACCATTACAATATTACGTAAAACAATCCCAGAACTCCCAGCTTTATTAGCACTAAATTCGCACAAGAGAAAAAGCTTTTTAACAACTGAACTTCTCATTCAACTGAAATATTTTATTTAGACATTTTTATTAATATGTCCATAAAATGCAACAAAAGCCAGTCTGTTACTCCTAAACACCTAAAAAGCTGAAAAGTCCAAGATGACCATGGAACACCAAATTAGTTGAGATTAAGGCTTACAACAAGACTTTGTTAGCTGACATATGCATACAAGGAATGAAAGAATAAACTATCTGCTTAAACTGACTGACAGAGAGAATATTAATAAAAGATAAATAGCAAAAACATCTAGTATATTGAAAATAAGTTTAAAGTGATCTTTCATCCATTTCTGCATAAATCAGATGCTTAAACAGACACCCAAATGACTTAAAAGATCCAAACCCAGTGAAACCAGTAAAACTACAACATTATTATCTTTACATGCAATGCTGGAATTGTCATCTTTCACAAATATGGAAAAAGTGGTAACAAAGAAGACAGAAAAAAGGAACAAAAATGACCTACCATCCAGAGTTTGAGATGTTAAAGTTATTGAGATTAGATATATCGAAACACTAGAATAACCTCCCTAGAGTCTTGACTAGTAAGGTGACTAGTTGAGCAACCTAAAGAGGGCAAAAGGAAAATGGGGGTGAGAATAACTAACGGCTCAGCCTGCATACCCTTCCCCAAGTGAATAACGATGACATTTCATATTTGCCAACGACACCTTGATTGGATGACTAGTACAATTTTGATATTGGGCATCATTAGAATCCACAAAAGAAATCATCCCACGGTTAATATGGAGGGATCCATCAGACAGAGTATCTTCCAATTTAATTCTTGCTTTTGCATCATCAAAATAGCTATCCTCCCATGTCAACACCCTGAAATAATAATACATGATAGATCAGCAAAAAAAATAATGGTGTTGGATCTCATAGATAGTATGAGAAGAGGTGTGTAACCTAGGTGAAAGTCACACCGGAAGCAAATATTTTTGCTGATGCTTGTGACAAAAAAATAGTAATTGTCTCGACTACTTGTATACCAGATAAAACTAGAACAAAAGTACCACAAACAGAAGTATCCAACCATCTCATAGTTATATAAGTAGAACAATAAACAAGTCAAAGTTATGCGGCAAACCTAGATTCGGTATAAGTTACATTATTCGGGGCAAAAAGCATGTAAAAGAAGAAAAAAAAGGAAGCAAGTAGCATGCTCCCTAACATCTTCAATACAAAATGTGTATTTGAATGAAATATGTTGACCCAGGAAACCAGCTAGTCTAAAGGCAACTTGTGCCTGCAGCAGCATTATAAAATGGACATAATGACACCAAATTGATCATAATAAGACAAAATATGAAACTAAACATACCTAGATGCAAGTTAAAGAAAAAGACTTGGTGAGCTTCTGAGTAAGCCCGGCTATAGGATACGTATGCAGTAACAAGTTCAATGAAAACAGAACTAGTTAAGAACAGTTACATGGATATCCTTTTATCTCGAACTAGAGAAGCACACTGAATGATGTCTATATAAAGAATCTTACGTTCTTGTCTCCTGCTTAAGCTTCCAAAAGACAGCATAGTCCCACCGCGTGTTGTGACACAGATTCCTCAGCAACTGCCTCAGCATGGTGGTATTTCTCATTTACAAACTCGATATCTGACCTCTGAGAAGGTGAAATTTCAAGAAACCAGAACTTTCTCAGCTGGCTCGGTAGCAGCCCCGTCCTGCTTGCTTCCTCCGTAAACCAGCTCGTCCTTTGATCGGTGGCTCAGCAGAACCAAGTAGCACTAAGCGCATATTTGGCCCCGCGTACTGAGTTATAAGTAGGTTGCGTCTCTGTTTGCACTCAAGCACCCACTAAGCGACACAAGAAGAACCAGTGACCGATAATTCAAGAAGTCACTTGACACCGTTGTTTTCCTCGGCAGGATGGAGCCTGAAAAGCTAAATTTTCTATCTGATACAGAAGACTGCTAAAGCTTAACACCTACACAACACCTCCCTCGTTCATGGTCTAATCCGATGATTATCGATCTTTTTCTTGTTTGTTAATAGCTAACACAGATTTCTATCATCTTTAGTGTGGCACCTTCTTATCAACGTCAGGGTGTCGCAGTTATTCCAGGAAAAAGAAACCCCAGCATAGAAGCACTGCTATAGGCGTCTTGATGGCCTACTTTTTTGCAGAGAGACGAGAGATCTTTGGGAAAACCAAGAACTTCCCGCCCAAATCCAAACTTTTTAGCATCTACTCAGTTACGAAAGTAAAGATCTCGAGAAAGAGAGCAAATTAGCAGACGAAAGACAAAAGCATCACCGATTTCGCCATCCGAAGCCTTTTCCGCCGGTTGGAACGGTCCCTGAGCCATCCGAGAAAATCCTTTCGATGTAAACGTCGTTCGTACAAGATTTCTGCCTCAGGGAGCAAAAAGCTAGAGATTAGACAATGGAAGATTCCGACTTGGGTTCTTTGATCGTCTCGCGGGCTTCCGCGAGGGTGAAGACGACGTCGTACGGCTCATCGCGCCCTCCGTCCCTTTTATGCGCCTTTTGCCGGACGTGATACGGGCGACTAAACTGTATTTAAGAATCTGAGCAAAATTATACGTACCTAACGTTTCATACCCATAGATTACCGGCAACGACTTCCTCTATCGTGAACGGTCTTTCAATGGGTCCCACAATAGTAAACATACATTTAAACTCGTGGTCTTTTGCGATTGGCGTCGGGACAACGTGAAGGAAAGATTACCCAGCGCCGCACCAGCAAAAGGTCCCACACGTGGGGCCACCCTCAGTGTACGTAAGTCAGAGGGGTATGACCGTAAATTTAAGCGCCGATGAGCTTGGCGATTCGTGTCGGCATGATGGATAAGCATGATGGATTCCTAAATGACGCTTCAATTTTGCTCCCTCAAAATAACTATTTGTCACTAAATCAAGAACTTGAGATTTATTGATTCAAGAACGGCTAAATTATTATTATTATAAGGAAATTGCACTTGAAACATCTTTGAACATGTCATGCTGATGTCTAATTTTGGTTTTAAAATAGGAAATCAAGATAGAATCTTCTTTTAGTTGTGACAATAGCAGGGAAGACTTTGTTTCGAAAGGCATCCCAATGTTAATTTAAGGATGGTTGACTCTCCCGACAAGATTAGAATACTCATTGGGCGGCTGCAGGCAGATCAATCAAACACGCCATTTGATGCAGCATCACCGACGTCGTCCTGTCGTCGCTCAACACGACAAGGCTAATCGAGAAAGGGAGAGGCTGCACCGAGAGAGAGAGAGAGAGAGACGGGAAGAGCTCGCGTGTCTTCTGAGAAGGGCCCCACATTCTGCTAACCAATGGGAAGGCAGAGATTGCTAAATGGTGTCTCGGGTGGGACACATGGAACTACGGGAATGTTGTGGCTGTCTGCTTCAGCTTTGTCTTCTTTTGAGATCAAAGAAAAGAAATATAAATTAAATTGAATAAAAAAAAAAAAGGGATGAGGTCACCACACAACCACTGAGCCACCCACCGCCCACACAAGGTTTGGTAGTCGGAGAACCCATTTGAGTGAAGCATCCATGTCAGAAGAGGGCAAAGATGGTATGGCACGCAGTCCTGAGGTGGCATGCACAATGAGATAAAGGTCAGAGGGATTATTTTAGGGAATAGAGGGTTCATGAAAGTCAAAAGAAGAAAAAGGAAATGGTGGAGAGAAATTGTCGAAGGAGATCAGCAAGATACCGAGACAGTTTCATGCTTGTCTAAAAGCAGATACCAAGACAGGTCTAGAGTTAGGCAGATGTGAAGGGTTTTGACCAAGTTTAGAGTTGGGTTTAGTGTTAGGGTATAGGTTAGATTTAAGTTTATGATTAATTAGGATTAGTTTTAGAGTTAATCAAGTGATATTTGTTATCCAGGGAGATCATATATCCCTGTAAAATTCTGGATCTATAGAAGTGGATGAATGAGATCAACTACATTACTCAATGATCCGCATGGTAGATGCGACGAATACGCTACTCAAATCATTGTACAATCTGCATTAGGTGATAAAAAAAAAGGTCGACCCTTCTTGCTATCCACACACCCTAAACTAGGATTATCAATTGAGAAGGAGAGAGAGAAAGTAGAATAAAAGATGATAGAAAAAAAATATCTAGTCTATACCCCTTTAGTTCTCTCATATTTATAAATGTTCATATTAACTAACAATAATGGATCCTGCTCTATTGGATATTAGATCTCCATCAAACTACCCAAGTCTTTTGGATTAGTGGATCTCTATCAAATAATCTCTCATTGGCTCTTATTGAATCTTATTCATAAGATTCAATAATTCTGGGGCTTACTGGATATCTAATACGATATGGGCTCTAACGGATATATCATATTCAAACCTTTATTCGTCACAACACATATCATATGTGCATGACCCTCTATGCCCAATATCAAGCTAGTCATAAATCATACATGTCAAAACTTATTCTGACACAATGAATTATCATCTCCTATAATAACTCACTCGACTCATCGACTACGGACGTACTGTGCTACTACGTCATAGTCCCTAAACGATATAGGGGAATCCAATCCATTGGACCTATTTGTCCTTAGTTACCGTGTATCTATGTCCCTCATTCATCTAATATCCTATAGACCATATACCGAGTATGGTACTGCCAGACCCATATGGAATCTACTCGAGTATCACTTTAATCGGATTCTTCCCGAGAACTATTTATCTATCAATCCGAATGACCATGGTTAGAGATTTGCCTATGTAAGAACGCATGGGATATTTCTCTCATGACACCGAGAGCGGATGATCCTCTATCAACACTCAATTATCTTCGTAAGGTTGTCTACTACTCCCGAAGACCAATTGTGCTAGATTTAAAATCTTCAAACCTATAAGTTTGGTATCAAAGAATGAAGTACTCGTATAGGATATCCTTAGTGTCTCAAGTCTAAGGATCAAATACACAATTGGGACGACGGAATCGTTGTCTAACAATGAGGTATCATCGACCATCTAGTATTCTGTAAGCGGATCATTCTCTAATGAGCACTTGTACCATATTCTTAGTGTTCTCACATGAGTAACTATGAGACCAGCCACCTCGATCATATGGACGAGTACATGTGACACACTACGTAATCTTTTAATGTACTTCTCGAGTAACTTATAACCGAGATTTTTAAGGTCTGTGTTTAAAAGTGAATCAATCTCATTATTGTGAGTGATGGCACGTGTGGCATACTGTACAATCTTTTTACTTATTATTAATTATTGATATTTTTTTATTTTATATTGTCTATTGTATATATTGTGATGTTCATAGATCTGTGCAATGGAATCGAATAATGAGTGATGACACAGTATGTCACACGTATCATCACTTACGTGATTAGCTTGCAGGGTATATATAACTAGTAGGTAGGTTTTTGCTGGGCTCTTTAGCTCCCAAAGATTCGTACCTACCAAAGGATCACGAAGCAAGAGTTAAAAGAAAAATGAAAAAGAAGAAAGAATGACTATATTAGATGGGGCCAAGGAGTGGCTTCCACCAAAGGGCCTCCTCCTCACACTCCATCGGCCCAGTTGATAACAACCTCATAAACTTCTCTAGGCCTTGGCTTCGGCAGCGCGTTGTCCGTAGTATGCACTGCTTAAGCCACAAGAAAGCCTAGTATTAACTAACAGATAGAATATAAATTTTTCTAAATAATAAAAAATCATATCCTAATACTCATGGCACATCACAAAATGAAACTTGGCTTCAATTCCCAAAATTCTAATTCCAAAGTCAACCAGAGGTTCCATAGTTTTCCATGGTGGACCCCTTCTTCCTTCTTCCTATACTCGACTCGGGAACACTCGCTTGGCTCTCGCCGATGAACCATCATCCTAGCGCTACACATACGATTCTTTCCTTCTTTCTAGCTTCATATCATTAACTTTTAATGATTAATTTGCTCCGAGAAAATCGATAATCTGTCTATTCTACTACTGTATTTAATTTCAACGTTAGCTCTCTGTATTTAATGTACTGTAATCATGAATCGTAACCTAAAATAATACTCTTTCCAAGTCAACGTCTTCACCACTCGCCACAATGAAGTCGACATCGTACTGAGGCTTCTGTGCCGTCAATGTGTATCTACGTCTCACACTGAGACAAGTATCGCAACCGCGTTGCGTCTCCTTCCTCGAACTAGTATGGCCAGACTGAGTCAATGGTCTGTGCTAGCAAACCCTGCGTTCTATATATGTCCAGTGCGTCGTCCTCCCTTCACCACGCCTATTCCTTACTACAAATCACAGGCTCCTTCTTGCTGCGTGCAGAACGCAGAGAATGGAACTTCCCACAGAAATACGCTTCTCCCACGCAGGCGTCCCGTTCCGAGCGACTCTGGAAGAGAGAGCTCCTGCAGGGACGAACGCTGTATGCAGCTTGTGCCTCCACTCAATACTGGAAGGCTGCTCCTTCTATACCACTAATCCGCCCGACTTTCAGGTGCATGCCGAGTGCACCCGACAGTATCTATCCTGTCATACGGCGGCAGCGACGGTCGACGGTCGCAATACCTCTTTTGTTCCTCCTGACAATTCCCGCTCCATGAATCCGGGATCACACTTTGGCCATTATCCTTCCTTTCCTCCCTACCATCATTTATCTTATTATCCTTATCCCTACCCTAGTTATTACGCTCAACCGCATGGCTATGGCCCTGCTCCTCCCCCTCCGCCGTCGCTGCCCCCTCACCATGGTCACTGGAACTCGGTATTCTATGCTCCCGTTCAACCACAACATGTCTATGCTCCTTTTCCTGCTCCTCCCCGTCCCCCGCCGCTGCCGCCTCCTCACCATGGTGCCAGCTGGAACTCGGTTGACAACGCTCCCCCTCCCCTTCCTCCTCCTCCTCCTCATCATCATCATCACAATGATACCTGGACTACGGTGCTCAATTCTGTCCAAACATCTGCATTCGCGGCATTTATGCAGGTACTTTTCCAGTCCATATTCTCCTAATGTGTTGTTCAATTAGACAGCTCGATCGAAACATCTTCGTCTTCCTTGTGTTTAGCGCACCTGTGTGTGTGTCTGCACGTCGATCTGAAGTATATGAATGATGTAATATATGTGTTTGGCTCATTACGGTGGGCATTGTAAGTTTTCCTATTCCAATAAACATGATTGATGTTATCCGTACGACAATGTTATCTATCCACTGTATCTTTTAGCCAATAGATGATGAAGGAACTGCATGGGTTGCTGATTGCTCGCAGACCCGAGGAGTCATCGTCTGCTCACCGAGCTGATTGATTTCCAGGACCTTAAAATCATCCTCGAAACCCGCCTTCCTTTGTTTGCCGAGAAAAGCTTCGACATCCGAGAATCTATAATAACGATAATTGAGCTTTATCTTATACAAACAATACCATTTTATTTTATTGAATTTGACTATTAATTCGGTGTTATCGTCTGACTGAAAGATATAATTGTGTTAGTTGAATAATAACTCAATTCAAATTTATTTTTGGATAATTTATCTAAAAATTAGACTAATTTATTTTTATCACATGATATTAAGATTTTAATTTCACTCTTTTATTATTTTTTTGAAAGAAATTTAAATCGATTTGGACCGGTGAACTCAGTCACTGAACCGGTCGACCCTCCTCGATGGAGTGACGACGACGACGGAGGAGCGGGGCAGGAATCAACGGGATGATGATGACTGGCCTACGACGACGCGAACGCGGTGGCAGAAGAGACGAGAAGGGACGACGCCGGTCCTATGCTTTGACCGGATCAACGGCGCGAAGGTCGAGACGCACTGTCCCCGTACCACGAGATAGGCGACAGAGAAGGGAGTAATGAATGAATCGTCGAATGGCGAGCTGAGGACAAGAAATGCTATCGCATATGCATCGGACATGTACCAGCGAGGAGTGACATGTCTCACTAAATCGTCGTGATACAAAGTTACATATATACTACAAAATACAGACGTGATAATTACAGATTTCACATTGCAATCACAAGGATAAGGCCGCGGTGCTGCTCCTGCTTGCTTCGATCTTCCATGGATCACTTCACCTTCCTTCTTTCTGCAGGAAGAATCCCCAAAACAGATCCACCACGGTTCCATTCCCACCACCATTTTCTATGTACAAATATTCTACATCCATCTTCTCTATCTCCCTCGACGGTTTACGGTCACCCATAAGATTCCTCCTCCCGCATATCACTTCACCACCTCCGGCGCCGGCACCGGCCGAGCCGCCTCGGCTCGCTCCACAACGCATTCTTTGCTCAGCTTCTCGAAGATCTTCGCTCTGAGGGCTCTCCCCGACTCCACCCTCTCCACTGGCTCTTCCCCCTGCGCCAACCCACCGTCCGCGTCGTCCGCCCACCCCAGTCCGCCGCCACTCGTCCCCGCCATCGTTGGAGTCGATGGCAGACTGCAGAAGCCGGCATTGAACCCCGCTGCGGTGCATCTTGGCGATCCGAACAGACCGTCACCTAATTGTAAGTTCCAACAGCTAGGCGCTGGATTCGCCTGGGTGAGCTGTAGCTGCTGCAGTGCGGCCACGATCTCGTTCAGAGATGTTACCACCGGCCACGACGCCCGCCGGAGTGCCGTCCTGCTTGGTGACATCGGCGGGGAAACCGGCGGAGACATCAGCGTCGAGGTTTTGGAGGACATCAGTTTCTTCGATATGTAGCACTCCAGCGCCTGCTGTTGGCGTAGCGGCGAACCATCATAGGACTCCACCGCGGGTAATGTTGGCGTCTGCTGATGCTGCGAAAGGACGCGGAGCTGGTCGGGCGCGTGGGCGAAGAAACAGACGCGGCGGGCGCAGGTGGTGCCGTCCTTGCAGGGCTGCGTCCGGTAGCGCGCCGGGTGGAGCCAGCACTCGAACACCCCGTGAGCGAACTCGCAGGCGTCACCGCGCTTGCAACCGCCCTTGCGGAAGTCCGGGCACGCCGCGCTGGAGTAGTGGTACTTCCTGGGGTCTCGGCGACGCGCCTTCTCACCAGGGTGGACGAAGGGACACTCGGTCCAGTCGTGGGAGCGGCCGCGCGCACACCGCCGCACCTTGAACTCATACATTCGGAACTCGTCCGACGAGTAGACGTCCACGGCCGAGTCGGGCTCCTCCACGTCCTCCTCCACCCATCCCGCCTCCTGGCCGTCGAACCGCAGCTGGCGCTGCAGCAGCGCGAGGGTGGACTCCCCGCCGGCGGCGGCCAAGAGGTGGTAGTCAATCCCCGCCGCCGGACTCTCGAAGGGCGACGACCACGGCGGAACAACGACCGTCGGATGACGACGGTCCCCTCCTTCTGCCCCCGTCATCATCATGGCCATCATCTCTCGCTGGCTCTCCTGCTACCTAGTTTGTCGCAGCGCTCAAGGGGTGATTATAAACTACGAGGGTGAACCCGGTTGGGGTTGCAGTAACCGCGGTTTGGTTAAGCTTCGCGAAACCTGAAAACACGACGTCAAAACTAACGGCGCCCGAGGGGCCGATGCTTCGTCAGAATAACGACGTCAGAAAGAAGCGGAAGCGAAGAAAGACGGAAGTGGGACACGTGGATGCAGCAGACCGTCGAACCGTGGTTCGTGTAGCCGATCTGGGGCTTGGCACTGTTTTCTGTACGATTTGGGTTACAACGGTGAGCCCCTTCCGGAGTGCCAGTGAGAACCAAATCCTACGGCTCGATCCAATACCACGGGTGAGGAGAATGGTGCTGTGGGTCCACCAGTTTTGGTAGAGGATCTTATCCTCCTCCAGCATGGGAAGAACGCCGATGCCAACTGCAGCACTCGTGGCCGCATATGATTATGGTGGGCCACGGTCTTTCTCGGCTCCTACTGCCACGTGGCATGCGTGGAGAGGCAGAGCTGGGTGATGCCAGCGACGTGGTGGGCGACGCGGGTCATCACGCGTGTGCCTGCAGCCTTTAATAATCGTGCATCTCATCGGATCCCCGACGTCCTCGTGAATCTACGGATTAGGTTACCAACGTGCGGCCTTCGAATGTACGCTACCCGCACGGTTCCCCGCCTGTGGTGGGTCCCCGAGTGAGCCCACTGTTGCTGCAATCGTAAGGCAGCATGGATGCCTCCGGATAAGAACAGCACTCGGATTCCGGAACAAGGAAACAGGTCGTATTTCTGTGTGCTACCAACTGGGTTATCACACCTCCTCCTCCCATACTCTTCTTTCCGATGGCAACCGGTCGGGGGAAGAGAGAGAGAGAGAGACTCTGTGGGAGCAAAACATGGGAACCGGAAGCTTATCCTTCTCGACTCTTATCCTTCTTGACTATGCAAGTTTGAGTTTTATATTTATGTATGTGAAAACTGCACGATGGTGTGAGCGAGACGTGAAGCTGATCCCCAGCTTGCATGGGCCGAGCTCGATCCAAATACCCATAGTTTCATCCGGTAAAAGGCTGCTGTGCAATCGAGATCAAAACGAAGAGTATGAGATTTTATGATTCTAATTAATTGATTAAGATATACTGAGATCCTAATTAGATTCTCTCTTTATTATCTTAGATCTTGAACCACTACATCATATTCTAGCAATTCCTCGTCCACACATTAGCAGCATATAACGCATGGCAGGTAGTAGCTATGATTGAAACTAGACGCTTTCCCAGCCGTCCGTTCTTGGGCGGCCAAACCTTACGAGGCGACTCACCGAAGCAGTGGGTGAGTGAGATATTAGCGAGTCTCCATCGATCCTGCCATGGCTGCGAGTTGCCGGGTTTCCAAGCTTGACTCGGCTCCACGTCACGTGGGTCCCTTGTCTCCGAAGAAACCGACGATCCTTGATGAGACGTCATGAGTCGCCGGCAACATGATTTTTAGTCTGAACGATTCTTTCCAACCTCAATATATTACGTGATAGATAAGACTTGAATTTCTGGCGTAATGTGTACTTAATTATGAAATCTAAGAATATTTTACCCCACTCCAGTCTATATAACATGATTTTTTATTAGATACTATCGATAGGGAAATCGATCATAATGAATGCAAGATTTAGTTACTAATGGCTCTTATATTGTTTCCTTTTCTTACACTTTCTTAATAAACTCTCCAAACGTATCATTGTTTGGGTTTTTTTTTTAGTATAATTTCTATCATTTTGCTTCGGCACATATAAATAGTTTAGAGTTATCGGATAGAAATGATGATTGATGCAGGAGCAATAAATGACAGTCATAAGTTAGAACAATGAACACCTCATCTGTGATCCACCTATGGCATATATTAATCTAAAAAGACAATGCTATTTTATTCTTTTCATGAATCATGCATGAGAATAAACGTAACCTCGATGTATGCACTTGTCTTGTTCTACGTAAAATATTATGACCTCGAAGGCCAAGTTGAGGATGAGACAATCATGCATGTTGACCTTGTGGTGTCTCCACGCCAGTTCCCAGTCATTCCCAGACTCGTCTTATCCTCTTGTCCTTACTGCGCTTCCTCCCTAAATTTGCCTGGAATTTACTATAGATTCCATGTTCTCATCCACGACAGCAATAATTTACTATAAATTGCTTGTCGTAATCTATCACGATGATTCACTATGCGTCACGTGCATTAATCCCGTCGAGATAATTCACTATATTATACGCAGTTGACCAATTCAAATCTTTTGTCCAGCTCAGCTCTGCGTCACAGAACAGCTGTGTGCTCCTCCAAATGGCAGACTTCTCCTTTTGCTTGCTTGCTTGCTTGCATCGCCCCCTCCCTTTATATGCCCTCTCTATCTTGTCACCACCGCCAAATACAAACAATACCACATCATTCCCGTTGTTCTTGTTGTTGTTGTTTTCGAGTTGTGTGCGAAGATGACTATGGTCGTCGGTAATTTTTCTTCTCTTGTTTTAGGATTTAGTGTTGGATTGCGTGGATGTGATGGGGCTTGTTCTCGTTGCAGGAGACTCGAAGGAGATGGGTTTGGGTGGTGGCTTTGTGGTGCCAGATACAAACTCATTTGGACAAACCTTCAGGTATCATTAGCTGATTACTGTATTAGATTCTTGTGGTCCACTTTGCTGTTGATGTGATAAAGATGCTTGTGTTTATGTTTCAGTGGCCTCATATGAGTTGTTGTTTCGATGATCTGTGATCACCTCATTGGCAGGGACTATGATGCTGCATCCGAGAGGCAGAAGTCAGTGGAAGAGTTTTACCGAGCGAACCATATCCATCAAACCTATGATTTTGTACGTCGGTCACATCGTTCCTTTTTTCTTGTTAGCGAGCATCGGGCAGAAGCAGCAATGGAGGTAATTAAGATCAAGGTGTATGTTTGATGAACAGGTGAAGAAAATGAGAGAGGAGTATGGCAAGTTGGATAGGGTGGAGATGAGCATCTGGGAGTGCATCGAGCTGCTCAACGAGTTCGTCGACGAGAGCGATCCCGATCTCGACGAGCCACAGATCGAACACCTGTTGCAGACCGCTGAAGCCATCAGGAAGGACTACCCTGACGAGGATTGGCTTCACTTGACCGGCCTGATTCATGGTGAGCTGCTTGTTCATGGAAATTAGTCTCGTGGAGCTTCTGAGGTAGAGTGACGTCGTTGGACTCTGTCCTGCTGTGAAACAGATCTCGGCAAGGTGCTTCTCCACCCAAGCTTTGGCCAACTCCCGCAGTGGGCTGTCGTCGGTGAGCACTGCCATCTTCTTACTTCCCTTTCATCCGGGAATGTCCTACCAAGGTGCTGATTCTGTGAGCTAATTCTTGATGCAGGTGACACATTCCCTGTTGGCTGTGCTTTTGATGAATCCAATGTTCATTTCAAGGTACCGGACTGCTTCAATGGATGATGCCAATCCAAAAATCTCATGCTCTGATTGCTTCTCTTGGTTGCTGCAGCATTTCAAGGAAAACCCAGACTACGACAATCCTAAATACAACACCAAGCTTGGAGTTTATTCTGAAGGATGTGGATTGGAGAATGTACTCATGTCGTTTGGCCATGATGACTACATGTATCTGGTACATCATCAGATTCTCTCTCTCTGTACCTCAGCTTTGATGAACTCAATTATGATCACAAAGTTCAATCTTTAGGTGGCTAAGGAGAACAACACTACTCTTCCTTCAGCTGCTTTGTTCGCCATCCGATACCACTCTTTCTACCGTAATTCCATGAATTCATCACATCCTTTCACTTCTCTACCATAATTTCAGATCGAATGAACATTACTCCGTGTTGTGCTGTTACATTTCAGCTCTGCACAAGCATGGAGCCTATCAGTACCTACTGAATAAGGAAGACAGAGAGAATCTGAAGTGGCTACATATATTCAAGTAAGATCTCAAGAATCTTGATGTTCTGATAAATCTACTCTCTCAATATTGCCCTGCTAACAGCAAACCATTGTTTGGATCCAGCAAATATGACCTGTACAGCAAGAGCAAAGTCAGAATCGATGTGGAGGAAGTGAAGCCATACTACCTTTCCCTCATCGAAAAGGTCAAAGTCTTGGATTTCTTCTTTTCTCTCTGCTCACCGCTGTTACTAAGTAGCTACAGTTCCTGCTGCAGTACTTCCCAGCTAAGCTGAAGTGGTGAGGTCCCCTTGAGCATGATCCACTCCATGGTCATCGACTCTGAGGAGTCGAGGAGTTCCCATTTTCTTGGATTCATCAATGGTCATCTCACACCGAGCCCCTCAACCTTTCTGTATCTATCTCCATCAACCATGTATTGCACTCATGAGTAAATAAAGCACGTTCCAAAGAGCTTAGTTTCTGCAGTGGCAGTCATAATTGTGAACTGTGGCTTATATTATGTTGTTGATGTGCAATGAACGGTGGTATGATGTGCAATGAACAATAATATTATCGGAATTTTATTTATGCTATACATCGCAATGTAAACCATATCTTATATAGTTATATCTATATATAAATTTTCCAAAAAAGAAGTAGAGTTATTATTTCCAAAATGACCGTAATATCCCTCGCGTTCTAAACGGATTTCAGGTAACGGTAGGTGGTACGCTCGTAAATAATCATGTAAGGGAGTACAAAACCGTCAAATAAAACGGTTGTGAACGAAATACAACCGTCAAATATATATGTATTTGGCTCGTTTCGTTTTATACGAGTCCAGAGAGTAAGGGTTCTCTTGCGGCCGCGCTCGCGTCACGGCGGCGCAGCAGAATTCGAAGCTACGGTTTTCTCTCTTTCGTAGATCCTTGGAGTTTCCTATGGAGCTCGGTTGTTGATCCATTTCTAGGGTCTGGATCGGTGTTTCCTCGGTTCGGCCTCCGACACCGATGGCTACCGTCAACACTTTTGATCTCCTGGCCGATGACGACAACGACGATCCTTCTCATCTTATCGCTGTCCGGCAACAGAAGGTTGCCTCCAAGAAGCCCCACGCACCCGCGGCTGTGCCGGCGACCAAATTCCTGAACAAGCCCCTCCCTCCCGCTCAAGCAGTTATTTTTTTTGCTATTCTTGATCCTTCCCGATTACTATTTGCTCGAAAAATTGGTTGGCATTTTGTTTGTTCTTCGGGCTAGTTTTATCAACAATTAATTAGTCAAAGGATTTAGGAAACGGGGACGTCAATGGATTTGCCAGGGGCTACGGTGGCGGTGTTTCTGAAGAGGGTGATGGTGATAAGCCCTTTGAAAGGGGGCGTGGAGGATATAGGGCGCAACGGCAGTATTTTCGTGATGGTCGACTTGGTGGATATGGCAATAGTAATGGAGAAGGCGGGTCTGACTCTGAGCGACCCCCACGTAGAAGGCGGTGGAAGCGGTCGGTGTTATGAGATGAAGCGTGAGGGCACAGGGCGTGCGAACTGGGGAACCACGGATGATTATTTGATTGCACAGTTATGATTAATCTTTTATTACAATAATATCATCCATCAATGCTTGTTTATGTATTTGTGCTGATCTGAGAATAGTTGGATTAGAGGGACCGAAGAAGAGGTAGACATGGATGGGAAGCTTGCAAATTCTAAGGAAGAAGACGATGGTGGAACACAAACAGAGGTGAATAAGGAAAGCATGGAGGCCACAGCAATTGAAACTGATGAAAAAGAACCTGAAAATAAGGTACCTCATCATCTAATCTGATATATTTGACCCTATTTATTTGTAGGTGTAGTTTAGATACTCTTAGTATTATTCACTTTTTTTTGGAGAATCACTGCAGTCTTCTCTCCCAACAGCATTTTTGTTAATGATAATGATAAAGTTGGTGGATTCACTTATTGATTTAAAGAAACTAGAAGCATCTTATTTAGGGTCCAACACTGAACATCTTCACATTACATTTAAGATGAGGTAAATCTTGTCCTTGTTTGCTATTGCCTTTGAGAGAACTAGGTGGCTTTCTATAAAGCTTATATATATATCTGTCACTTCAGTTCCGTTGCAGGCATTCACTAAAATCTACTTACAGCCCTGTCTTTGAAAATTTCCCTGTGCAACAAAATGTCGCTTGCAAGAAGGGCCTTGGAAATTGTATGCTTTCAGTTTTCTTGGATATTGTTTTGGTTGCAAAATATGTTTTGTGACTTTCTGTTAATTAAGGCCATAAATCAAAAGTATAAAAAAATCTGCATGTATGATATCGTTTGATGAACCAGGAGCATATCTAGTATGCTCTTATTTATGGCTGCGGTCAATCGAAGGGGTCATGGTGAGAACCAGGAGCATATGAAGTGCTTCATTTTTATTGACCAAAATACATATTTTGTGGTAGCATCAACGTTTATGGATTTTGGTGAGTGTTTTCAGTGCCATCTATAATTTAGAAAGCCACCACATGTTTTGCATGGATGTTTTCGAGGAGGGAGCTGACAACTTGAGACGTCCTGTAAACGTACCACTATATTGTTTGAAGTAGCAAAGCTAGTACTTCAGTTAGTATCTTTAGTGCTACCAAAGAATGCATTGCCAGTTCTACATTTTCAAATGTTTGTCATAGATATATACGAGGGAGTGGATTTCTAACTGCATCTTTGAAAGGAAGTATGGCTTGAATAGAAAAGGAAGAAATAAATGAAACCACTCATTGAATATTTTCTTTTAGATTATTACATTTTAACTTTGTCTGGAAAAAAATGTGCTTATGTTTTCTGTTTGTGTTCACCTGTTGAACTGGTTGATGTGGGAAATTACATTTTATTAAGTTGGTAAGCTTAGTCACATCACCTCTTGTAGGCTCCACCTCCATGTAATAGATCGTTAGCAAAATCAAATTTTAACGTTACTAATGATTTTAATAGGGTTCCGACAAGGATATGGGAAGAAAAAAATATAGTGCTGATCAGGTGGAGCGGAGCAAAAAGGTATTGTATTCTCTGATAAATAAGTTTGCTTTGAACGGAACCAAACCGATGTGATTTCCTGCTCTAGTCCGAGTATCACAGAGTTTCTGAGACCAGCTGAAGAGGAAAGATGCTACAGTCTTGGTGGTCATGGCCATGGCAAAGGCCAAGGTGATCATGGAGCGATTTGGCAGTGCAGCAGTAAGCCACACTTATGCTCCTTCCATTGAGGATCCTGGACAATTCCCCACACTTGGGGGAAAGTAGAATACTAGTATGCCAATGCCTTTTTCCCCACCCTTCTCTTGCATCTCTTTCAAAATTTTGTTTATCTAACTTAGAAACTTGTCTGACTTCTTTCTTTTAATAATTCTGTTTAGAAATTCTATATGGTTAATACACAGGTGGTACAATTTCTTGTACTTGCAGTGTTCTCTTTGACCACTAGTATGAAGTATGTGGTTAGATAAAACTAGCATTGGAATAGTAGAATCTGATCCAAAACATTGCATTTCTTTGGATTTCTTTGAATCTTCCTGCTGCTGTTTGCATTATCTGATCCAAAACAACCTTATTCTGATCTGATGCAAATTTTCAATTCAGTCAGATATGTTATATAGAAATGTGCTGTGGAATTAGATTTCTTCAGAATAATTAACAAACAACTGTGATGATCTCTATAGCATGCCCCTTCTTTGGCTTTACATTGGTTCCACTGCATGACAAGTAGGGGAACCAATGTATTCGTTTGATGTCACTCACAGTCATCCATAAACCTGCCTTGATCCTATCCTACAGATGACATGAGCAGTTGACATGACAGCTTTTGTGTGTATATATATATATAGAGGGAGAGAGAGAGAAGTGAACAAGTACAAATCGTGCCCAGCTTGCACGATCCTCTCTCTCTCTCTCCCCTCGACTCGCTCCTCCATCTTCCCTTAAAAGAGAGAGCGAGAGGAGAGAGAGAGGGAGAGAAGCCATGGAGCCGCACTGCCACCCTGCCCAGGGATTGACACAGGAGGAGATGGCAGAGCTGGAGCCGGTGATCCGAGCGCACCACACCTTCCCGCGTGCGCCGGGTACGTGCACCTCCCTCATCACGCAGCGCATCGACGCCCCGCTGTGCGCCGTGTGGCCCGTCGTCCGTAGCTTCGACCGGCCCGAGCGATACAAGCACTTCATCAAGAGCTGCCGCCTCGTCCGCGGCGATGGTGGCGTCGGCAGCGTCCGGGAGGTCACCGTCGTGTCGGGCCTCCCGGCGTCCACCAGCGTCGAGCGGCTGGAGATCCTGGACGACGACCGCCACGTCCTCAGCTTCTGCGTCATGGGCGGGGAGCACCGGCTCAGGAACTACCGCTCCGTCACGTCGGTCACCGAGCTCCACCGGGAAGGTAAGGCCTACACCCTCGTCCTCGAGTCCTACGTTGTGGACATCCCGGAGGGGAACACCGAGGAGGACACCAAGATGTTCACCGACACCGTCGTCAAGCTCAACTTGCAGAAGCTCGCGGCGGTGGCCATGGCCTCCTCGCGCGCTGAACCATGCACTGCGTCAGGTCGGACCTGATGACGCTAACATGCACTGCGTCGGTTCCCTCTTTCATATGCTGCCTCTGTTGTTTCACTTGAACTCTTCGTATCTTTAACCTTGGTGTTTGCTATACTGTAGTTTGAGATAAACCCCATGTTTCTTTCCTTATCCTTCATCTCACTAAGAAGGTATTGTTGATGCGCATCTGTACAAGATTTTCCAGTGCCTGCCGATGAAAGATCTGTGGAAGGCATGGGTTAGAAGAGGAGGATGATGAAGAAGAAGAAGAAGAAAGTAGAAAGGTGAGGGGAGGCACAGGAGACATGTGACACTGCATCAGAATCTAGTCTTTGGGAGTGTGTGCGTGAGCAGCCCCTCTTTCCAGGCTCTCTTAACTGCTACTAACAAACCAGAAAGGGACTTCCCTACTCGGAGGTCTCCTCTGCAATCCTCTGTTTCGTTTTTACTTGGGAGTTGCTGCTGCTAGGAAACCTCGAAGGCCATGGCAGTGTCGATCTACCAAGGGAAGATCTTTAAGCTTTTAGATTGTCTCGGTGTCTAATCAAAATCGAGTCAAGATTACCAAAAGAGAAATCCATATTAAAGTCGAGATGAAATAGAACATCTGCGAGGGAAAAAGGTGAGACCAAGAAACCAATCTTCCCACTCCTCAGCAGCTTATTGTGTTCTTAATATTAAGGTTCCCGATTCACTTGAATCATCTCCTTTCTTTGCCTATTAGTATTAGTGAACTCTGTCGAAGTCTGTAACTGATGCATTAGGGCAGGCCAGAAGAGTATCTGCTTTCATTAGTTGTCTCTCACATATGTGATTCAGAATCCACACTGTATCTTGTTAAATCCCCAGAGATTGTCCAATCCATGACAAAGAGTTTGGACTGGAAAGCAATAGACAAGTAGCAACATTGTCTTGTACATAAATCACACAACCAGGCTGTTTTGGTTCGACACTGCATAGCTTGAGCATATAACTGAGTCTTGGTTCATATCTGGAAATATTGAAATGAGACAAACATTACCTCTGGCAGATCTTAAAAGCTGAAGCTAATGATTGAGGGCAACACTTGATTACTTTGGTCATCATAAAAAATCGATTTACACAAGTTATTTGAGGACAAATAAATTTCGATAACAGCCCTTAATAAGCTCGCTTATTCTCGATGATATCTACAATCCTACACTAATGAGCCAAGAAACTGTGTCTGTATAGGAGGTACATGATGCTTTACATTGTTTGGCAAAATTGTGCCTCTGCCTATCGACAAGTCGTATGTTTCTTGATACTAATCTTCTCAGACTTTAAGGGAGATCCGAGTCTTGATTGGCTTTAGCTTCAGTCCCATGCTTTCGGGCGACAGCAGTTCGGGAGAGATGCATAACGGACTGAGAGGACTCCGCGGGCTGTAGCTCAGCTTGGTCGGTCTGTACAAGCCATACCCCATGAGGAAGTACTCCAAGGGGATCAGCATGGCATGGGGCTGCTCTTCTGTCACGACCGAGCCACATGCTTGAACCTGCAGCGTTTTGACAAGGATGCCAAGACAACCATGAGAGGATGAGAAATAGATCCCAGATAAATGTCGATGGTAGGAGGATTTCACCGTAAAGAAGGATGCAAGACGGTTTGAGATGATTCGATCAAGTAGAATACCTCTACCAATGCGCTGTATCTCTTGTCTAGTTCTTTGGTCATGTTCAGGGCTTCTGAGTGAAATGGAGAGTTCTCACCTACAAAAATTAGAGTCCGACACCGCAGTTTCTTCAAATCTTCCATCAAGTCGTGTCTCCTGTTTAAGCATCAGAGCACTATGAATTCTTCACTACATTGTCTGCAGTAGATCTAATAATTTCCAGAGCTAAGAGAGTAAGGGTATACCCATTAATTGACTGAAGAAATCGCCAAACATTTTCACTCTGCTTCTCATCAAGCAACTGCAGATTGTAAAATAAACATACCATGAGAAAATAATCCGAATATATCTCGATCAAATTTCAGAAGGTAAACAAACAGTAGATGAGTTGCTAACACTTCTACAGGCTAGTACAATGTCTGACTCAGGAACTTGTGAACTTCCTCGTACTTCCTGCGGCACATTTAGAAGAATAAAGAACAGCATGATGCAGAAAAAAATTGCCAAGGAGTGAATGCTCCTAGTATACCTTACTGAAGTATCGTTGGAGTAAGTATTCCTTGACCAAGCCACACATTCCATAAAAATATAGTAAATTTGATACTACCTGAGATTTCACATCTGATCATTAGCACCAACTCTCCATTAAGATTGGAACATTATTGGTTAGAATATTAAATCATACCTTAGTATACAACCATTCCGTCCATGAAGGAGCCTTACAGAGAGGTGAGACAAGTATTAGTCCAAGGACACGCTCCCTATATTTAGTCTGAGAGATGCATAAACAGGCTCTTAGGCTCTAAATTAAGTGTTTAACAAGCTAATATGTTAAGGGCCTTAATTGCAGCACTTACAGCAAATAGAGTAAGAATATAAGCACCAGCCGTAACCCCAAAGCACATGGCAGAGCCTAACCTGGAAAGATCAAATTAAAAAAAAAAATGGAAAAAAAATTGTTATGGAACAGTGACCGTGGCGTAGAAAAAACAACTTATGATTTGTAAGCATTGAGTTCACCAAAAGATACTGCCAAGAAGAGAAGGAGAGGGAGTGAGAGAGAGAGCAGATTACCCGAAATAATCAAGAACCTCTGCCACCTGATCTGCTAACTGGTCAACAGAGAGTGTTGGTTCATCTGCAGAAATTGGAGCAGCACCTAACTGCAGGATTCTTAGAGTAGATGACCAGCAAAATCATGTTAAAGAAATATCCAGAATGTGAACCACAGACAGGTCAAAACATAAGCTGCAACGGAATTACCGACCTCATGTCCTGGAGGACTAATATGGTATATGCAGAAATTATGAAGCAGCAAAGAAGAAGCTTCCGGACAAAAAAGTAATCCTTGAAAGCATGACATATCTGAACAAATCAAGAAGAGTAGAAGTTATGTCCATTTTTTTTTTTTCTATTAGAAGTTAAACCAATTGCATGGTGAATGACAGAATTAGCAAAGTTTCAGAAGAACACATTCTTGCATCTTAGCCACAAACTAGGTTAGCCCCATGCACAGTCAAGAATGCAGGGCAAAGGTATCAACACACCAGATGATTAGGACAAAACAAAAATGGTAGGAAGAAAAGAATCAAGAAAGGAACAATATAGTAGCAACAACAAGAACAACAATGACAAGCCACAACTACTGGAAGTCAGCTAGGGAGAACACAACATTTCTAGAAATGAGTGATCGAGTGTTCGATGCAAGCAAAACTAAATATGACATCAAGTAAGATCGCTAGAAAGAAAAACCTTGTGGTACATTGAGTTAACAATGAATGTGATTGAACTAAAAGAATAACAAATAAGTGCGATGCCATACAACTTACGATTTAAAGCAACATCTGGATATGTCACAAGTGCAGGCTTTTCTAGATCCCCATAAACAGCAACTGAAATAGGGCCATGGCTTGTTAATACATGATGTTCCTGAAGAAACAAATAAATGTGCTGATGAGCAAACAAAGAAACACTATAGAAAAAGGACTTCATAATTTAGAATAAGTGATTGCATGTGCACAAGTAAATGGCAAAGAAGAAAGAAATCGAAGCAAAATATGACATTAGACAGAAAATATAGCAACCTTGTTAGTGGGAATGAGAATCAACTTTTGGTTTGAAAATATAGCAACTTTGTTAGACAGAAAAAAAATATGCTGAGAAAGATAATGAGAATCAAGGACCTCACTATAGGAGACTTGATAGTGGGAATGTTAATAATCATCTTTTGGGTTGAGATTCATCTAAGCAGAAGAGACTATAAGTAACACACACACACACACACATATATATATATATATGTATATATATATGCATATATATGTATATATACATATATATACATATATATGTATATGTATAAATATATATATATATATATATATATGTATAAATATGTATATATATATATATATACATATACATATATATATATATATATATACATATATATATATATATATATATACATACACATATATATATACATACACATATATATATACATATATATATGTATGTAACAGGTAATTGTTAAGGAGGAAATAGGCTAAAGAAAGGTAAAGGTGTGTGTTTTGTGAAGACAAAGTGAAATGACAAGGAGATAGCATAGTATGATTCAAGACCATGCATGCCCTGAGATGTTATTGAACACTGGATATGTATAAGATTTTGGAAAAAGGAAAAATAGATCTAATTTGGCCTCCCACAAGCTTACAAGATCAGAAAAATAAGAACCACAAGAATTTGACAGGTGATCTGACTCCAAATGACATGTGCCACAACTGGCAATAGCTAAATCCCCAAACTGGTCGAAAATGACTAAAAACACACGAAAATCTCATGTTGTGGAATCGTTTCTGTATCATTATAGCCTATCCCTTCCAAAATTAGCACACTGAATCATAACCTTACCCATATTTAGAGCTGTCTATCATATTAGACTAACGAAGTAATATTCTCAAAGCATCATCATCGAGTATAATCTGGTACGTCACTCGTAATATCTGTATGTATAGCTAAGCCTATATTTCCCAGCTAGAAACTAACCTACCGCCTGATGCTTCAAGAAAAAAACGATTCTATCTTAAGCAATGAATAGAACGACAGGCAAAACAAGTGCGTGCTTTTCCCGTCATAGCAGGTTCAACGATGGAGACTTACAAGACGTCTTGTCTGAAACACACACACACACATAGACAATGGAAAAAAACTCCGCGAGGGAAAAGAAAACTGTTCTAATAGAAAGCAAAGCAAGCTCTCATCCAAGATAAAGCCTTCAAATTTTTCATAGAGAAAAAGAAATGCAAAACTTTCATCAGCAAACCTGCATAAGAAGATCGATCATGTTGAGAAAACAACACAGAATGGAAAAACAAATTAGCAAACAAAATACACAACTGAAACCCATAAAGGAAAAGAACATCAAATGCAGCAAAATTAGACAATGAATTAAGCAATGGATGAAAAAGACTACTTTTTTTTTACCCATGAGAAGAAACAGCCATAGCCTAAAGCAAGCATTTTGGCGCAGGGAACGATTAATCCCTCTCCACGCGACCAATTACCTCGAGGAGAAAAGATAGGAAACTCATAGAAATGCAATTTACCTGCTCGGAACGCAAAACTTACGCCACATTCTACGTTTCACCCCATCATTAATCGACCCCAAGAAAGCTCAAAGCAACGGAGAGGTAAAGGTGATAAGCATTGAATCAGTGAATTCCTACCTTCCCTCCGAACGAGATCCTCTCCACATCCACCGAGACCGTCCCGCTCGATTCCCCCATGGCTGCAAAATCCAATCTTTCTCCTCCTCCTACCTCTTTTGCTTTTCTTGCGCCTTCCACCTGTGATGGCTTGGCTTATTAATGTACCGTCGGGCTCCTCTGCCTCCTCCTCCTCCTCTCGGCTTAATTCTGGTCAAACTTAACCGTGGTTTGAGGGATTAGCCCATCGACCGACAGGTCAAATCGAATGACGATACTGCCCTTCACAAGATACGAACCGTCCGATGAACTGTCGGCCGCGATCCGAGCCGATGGCGCCAGGACGCCCGCTACGGATCGGGAACTCCGGATGTGGCACGTGGTGGGTTGGGGGTGGGCCGCATCGCGCTGTGCCAGGTGGGACCCACTGTAGTACACCCAAGGCAAGCTCGCCGCGTGGCCCCGTTGGTGTGGGTGGCGGGCGGAGTGAGGCGGAAGCGCGTGCGGCCCCCTCCCCGATCATTGCCGAGGGATCATATCGAAAACGACGACTTAGTTCACGACGCTTCTGCAGCGTGCTTCCCGAAGGTGCACCGACAGCCTGTGTCGTATGCCAAGTCGTGCGTCAAGAAAGGTCACGTCCTGGGCTTGAGAAACACGTGGCCTCTGAGATGTCCTAAGGTTGGCTGCGCGTGCGTGTCCCACTTCGTGACACCGTTTAATCGTTTAAACTTTATTTAGTGGCAATTCATCTTTCAACTCTACTATTAAATTTTATCGAATATTTATAGAAAAAATATAAAAAACATATAACTAATATTTCATGAGAAGTCTGATTTCACCGTACTACCTTTCAAATATAAATTTTTATTTTTTTTATAATCATATTAAAATTAAACTAAATTTATATGTTTCGAAATGATAAAATCGTATGGATACGTCTATCGTCTAAAGTGAATAATTTCTCGCGAACGTACGGATCATACCAATGACCGATCGATCAAATGATCCCTTATCAATTCTAAAAAAAAAATTTAAATTAGAATCTTCCATGAGACATCGGATGGATTTAGTTGCACTGTCGTTGAACGCTCTCTTGGCGTATTATATATACTTCTGTAGAGGAAGAAGGTGGCAAGTCGTTGGCAATTGCAAGCGACATGAGAGTGTGGTGAAGGAAAAGGCCGGCGTTTTCCACGAGTTACTCTCGTCATTTTGCATGTGTGGCAAAGTCAAAAGAGAACTGTCCTCACCTCACCAAATACAGAGAATAATTTACATTCATTAGACTTAGATAGATATTTTCACGTGAACTCGAACATGAAATCTAATCATTATTGAAATGAAATGTCAACCTAATGCCAATTCTATACTGAAACAATGAATATAAGAATGTAGTTTGTGTAAATTAAGCTGGATATATCAGCCTAACGCATTGTTTCGATACCTAAATTTAGATACGTAAGTATAAACTAATACTAATAATAATATTTACTCCGATCAGATAATAAAATAATGGGATGAGATGGGATGAGTGTCTAGTTATAAAAAACAATGAGATCACAAAATAATCTTCTCTAAATTGATTGGTGGATTCTCAAGAAGGAATGTTTGCTTGAAAAAAAAGAGTCTAAATTTCAGTGATAAATAAAAAAAGATAGATTAGTACTAATCGGGATATTAGAATATAATGTAAGAGGAGGCTTCGAATTTAGTGTTAACAATAATATATTATAAAGAATCCAATCTCTAGCTTCGTGGGACATGACGGTCCGTTGACCTTTTTCTCATTGATCTTTGGATTAACATATGAACACAAGGAATCTTTCTCTATATTTTGGTTAATCGGTTTACACCACAAGAACACCATATTACAATTCATTTTAGGGATATGATGAATAACGTGTTTATTTGTCTTTCATGTGCACAAAATATTGACGTGTGTTTGTTATAAATAATGAATTATAAGATGATTTTGTTGTAATATGGATGATCAAATTTCTTTCCCATAACGCTAAGGTGGCAAGTGTGGGTAATCCCTTCATGATTCTAAGAATGAATGTCTTTGTTTTTGTTGGGATCAAAGCTGATAGATCTAAGAAACTGTTAGGATCGAGTCAACACTAAGAGAGAGGGTGAATTAGTGCAGTGAAAAAATGACATAGGTTTGAAAATCTTCGTACGATAAAAATTTGATTTCGACGAAAACTATTTCATAAAGATATAAACTTGAAAGAGTATAGGAGTGTAGTGAAAGCAATAAGAAGCTAAACCAATTTATATTAGTTCGGTCATCGTGACCTACATCCACTCCACCGATTCCTCTTTCGTCGAGGCTATCGATATCAACTAACGATGTTCCTTTAATGAGCGAAGATTAACTACTCTTACAACTTGATTCTCCTTTTGACAGGAGAGAACTTTTACAACCTCTTTTTACAAAGCTTCCCTCATACTCTCTCATAGTATTAAGTCTCTAAACTTTAGGAGGAGGGACTCTATATTTTACAAGGGTTTTCAACTTTAGAAACATAGAGTTTTTATGCACCTTTCTTTCTACTCCATGCAGGTATAGCTGGGGTATTTATAGACCCCAAATGACTTCAAAACTTGAAGCCAAAATTCAAATCTCCGAGATTTCAGAGTACGGCTAGTACCATCGCCTGCATTGGGCGGTACCATCGCTTGTAACTTGACACTAGGTGGTACCACTGCTCAATCTGGTGGTACCATTGCTTGACACACTATCATTGGACGGTACTACCGCCTGACAGCCTCGGAGATCGGATTTTTCAAGTTTTCTAACTCACAAGCGGTTCCACCGCCTGTTCTGGTGGTGCCACCACCTGACTTAACTTTTGGGTCACTGAATAAGCCTCTCAATGAGCCCAAATCAATCCCAATTAAGGCCCAATTGGCCTCTAAATGAGTTAGTATGATTACACTAAAAGCTAACTCAATTTACCTTATAAACTACTTTGATCTTAGACAAATGATTACAAAGCATGAATCATTTGTCCGGCATGTCATTGGTTCATCCGACGCTCGTCCAATCCTTCGGCACATCGTCCTCTCCTTTGGCGAATTGTCTAATCGACATATTGACTCCCGCAACTTTCGATCTCCTTGGTGCAATGTCCGATCCTTCGACTCGATGTCCGAATTCACGGCACGAGCCTTCTACCAACACATTGACCGATTCTCCGGCCCAACGTCCAATCTTCTGACATGTTCACTCCGGCCTAATATAATTCTTCTTGCTTTAATCAATTTGCCTCTCCTTGATCGAAGCTAGTCCTGCGTCACTCAAAACGTAGATTAGATCACAAACTCATCAATTGATTTCATCATCAAAATATGAGATTCAACAGGTTAACCCATAGCGGCCTTAATGCAATTGGAACATTGTGATGGACCAATCAATTTCCTGAAGCGTGTCTAGGAGGGGCACCTCGATACCTACATAGTCTTGCAAGATCAAGACACTAGGTTTGATCGAAATTATTTATGTAAATTAGGCTCGAACCATGTCCTACGACCAACATCGGACCATAGTAGATGGCTTTGAATAATTACCCATCAGCCTTCTTTTGGTTCTCTAGGATCCAATTCTCACGTTTAATTTAGTTGATGCGCTTTGAAGTTTTGGTAAGGTTAGATTTGCGTATATTTGGCTCATTTTGATATGATAGTATCAATGATGTAGTTCGAATCTTAAAGATTTAGATCATACGTCCTCGGAGCCGATCTTTATCGCACGCACGGGAGTCTGTCACGAAACATCCGGAGACACGCGTCGGGCTCGGAATGGGCTCACCAGGTTCAATGATGGAAGAGGCCGACCAGTCGATCACCGCACTCGTAGGCGCTAGAAGATAAGAAATCAACGGCCTCGCCACCTCGAACCCGTCGATCCCGAGGCCTCTGCCGTAGGATGCCATCGACGGGACGGCAGTGATCGCTCTCCGCAGTGCCTCGGGATGGGATCGCATTCGGACGACGGAAGCTTCTGGAAGCCAGGTGGTGGAAGACGGAATGTGGCGACAGAGAACAGGGTCGCTTCGCGTGTTGCCTGCAGAGGCCGAGACGGCCCATCCGTTCGCCGCTTCTTCCCTCTTTCCAGAAACTTCTATCCGCCTCCCTTTCAACCACGCCCGCCCCTTCTTCGCTGGTGCTCACTCCTCACTCCGACGGAGGACAGGAGAAGAAGAAGGGTTGTTGGCAGTGATCCGTTTCTTGGTCCCGGGTTCTGGTTCAGATTGGCGACCCATGGAGAATGCGGTGTTGATGGTGAAGGAGGAGGAGGAGGAGGAGGAAGGGGAGGCGATGGCGGCGCCGCAACCGCTGACGGGGCTCCACGAGGCCGGCCCGACGCCGTTCCTGTCGAAGACGTTCGATATGGTGGAGGACCCTGAGACGGACGCGGTGGTGTCGTGGAGCCGCGCCCGGAACAGCTTCATCGTCTGGGATTCCCACAAGTTCGCCATCGCCCTTTTGCCCAAATACTTCAAGCACAGCAACTTCTCCAGCTTCGTTCGGCAGCTCAATACCTACGTAAGCTCCGCTCCCCCTGAATCTTGTATTCCGTCTTTATGTCCTGCTGATCTCGAAGCGCCGCGTTCCAAAGCAAGAGTTTGGGATATTGGTCAAGGTCGTTCCTTGACGAAAAGAATTCTCAGAACAATGTAAAGATAACGTGGATTTTCACTGGTTTGATTGAAATCGAGACGGAATGGGATGAGACCTGGCAGGTTCGGTTAAAAATCTTCACTTGTCGCTAAGTATTTGTGGGATTTGGTGGTGGCTCTGACGGATGCAGGGGTTTCGGAAGGTCGATCCGGACCGGTGGGAGTTCGCGAACGCCGACTTCTTGGGCGGACGTAAGCACCTCCTTAAGAACATCAAGCGTCGGCGCGGCGTCGCCCAGAGCTCGGGCCAGCAGCACGGCAGTGGTGCTTGCGTCGAACTGGGGATGTTCGGGCTCGAGGCCGAGGCGGATAGGCTGAGGAGGGACCGCAACGTGATGATGCTGGAGATCGTGAAGCTGCGGCAGCGGCAACAGAGCTCTCGGGCGCAGCTCGTCGAGATGGAGCGGCGGATGCAAGGCACCGAGAGGAGGCAGCAGCGGACGATGGCCTTCTTGGCGCGGGCGCTCAAGAGCCCCACCTTCATCCGCGAGCTCGTGCTGCGAGGGCAGCAGCAGAGGCAGCTTGGCGGCGCAGGTAAGAAGAGAAGATTGCCGGCGAACCCAAGCTCAGAGGACCTCCTGGAACTCGCCATCAGCTCGGAGATTGACAGTGTGTCCTTGTCTTCAACGGAGACCGACGGAGCGACGCCGGAACCAGTCGATCAGAGCACGGCCGCCATCAGCGATCTGAGATGGGAAGAACTACTCAACGAGAGCATCCTGATGGAGGGTGACGAAGAAGAAGGAGAGCACTCCGAGGTGGAGGCGGAGGCGGAGGATCTGGAATCGGCTGCAGAGCAACTGGAATGGGAAGAGGACATGAAGGATTTGGTGATGCAGATGGATTCAATGAACTCGAACCCTTAACACTGGTATCTTCCTCGTGCACGTATCTCAGTGCATGTAGACATGATGACATTATTAGGTAGTCTAAAATATAGTTGGAGATGCTGATAGGATCTAAGTGTTATTTCAGTTATATATCCTGCGTTTGTCGAGTCCACCATTGTAAGAAAGTTGGAACCTTTTTAGCTGTGGATATTCCTGGAATCTACAGTTGATAGTCGTGCTTTGTGGTGTCTACAGTTGACTTTTGCTGCAAGTCATAGCTGACTTCTTTTACTGTTTTCTTTGACCTCTTCTTTTATGTGGAGACTTCAACTGCAACAGTTTCTTCCTCCTCATCAACTTAGTTGTAGTTGACTTAATGTTTAATCTCATGCGTGTTAGTCATCATCAATCTGACTCAAATTGATCTAACAAAAGTCAAAATTAAGAAAAAAAAAGGAGAGGTTTTCAGTAAAATATAAAAAAAAACAATAAATAAAACCCGGTACTTGATTCTGCATTCCAATAGAAGCCACGGATGATCATACTGAAACAGTCGCCTATCCAAGCTGCTTTGCATTAATATTATGATGTTCATAATACCTTTGTAAATAACACAAATCAGTAATATTAGACAAAGAGTTATATAACACATGTTACAGCATGATCTAGTGGTGTGTCATGGTTCTATGAGAGGCAACAACTCAGAGAGATGAAGCAAACATGTTTTGACACGAAGAAACCATAATCTGCGTACAAGGTATAGAATCGACTAGGTGGGAATCATCTCATCTTCTTGTTCGGGCAAACCTTGTCGATGGATGTAGATGACGATGAGGATGAGGAAGACAAGGCAGACCTGTCGAATTCCTCCTTGTCTTGGCTAAATGCTTTTGACAGGACTTCCTGCAACTCCTGAAATCTCCTCCTCTTCTCCTCCGAAGTGTGGTGTCCGAGGCCAGTGATTTCTGTGAGATCGTCGTCCATGATCTTGTTGATGACCTCAGAGCACCGAGGGAAAAAGCGCTTCCCAAGTTCCACTGTGACATGCCATCATCGATTTCATCAGTTGAATAGTACAGAGTGCAACATCACCGACAGAGCAGCTGGTTGAATCGAGCACGTATAACCCAAAGGCTGTCTACTGCATGATTAGCTAGCTACGGCGATACGAAAGTTAAAAAGTGTGAAATGATGAATCGAGAATTTCACTTAGCATTTAGTGCCCATGTTACATCATCTATATGTTTCACCTCCTCCACCGGATTGCCTAATTCTACATAGCCAGCAAAAAAATGAATGGAACTGTAACTACTAGTATGATTGTATATATAATTTTTTAAATTATCATTCGCTGATATAAATATATTTTTCTCTTGAGGATCAAGCGCAAGAAAGCACTGAACATGGAAAGAAAAGCTTAAGAAAATACCTGTTCTGGAAAGTGCTCTCATTCGAGCCAGATGCTCTTCCTTGATCTTGAATGGTGCTTCGTTTAGATCCATCGCAGTCCTTTGATTTCCAGTAGAACGGTTGCTGGTAGACCCTAAGGTGAACTCCGATGTGCCATCAACTTGTGCAATGTCCATAGCAACTCTTGCCTCCATGGGGAACAATAGTCTTGCCAGAGCAACTGCACGATAATGCAAAACATAAAAGAAATTAAAAAAACATTATGCATAAAATAACAAAATATAATATTCTGGTATTCTCCTTGTTGTGAAGTCATACAGTATGGAGTAACTAGTTACCATTTCTGTCAGGATTTTGACATATTTAGAAGTTTTCTTTTCGGACCATTTCCAAAAGGCGACTAGTTTCTCCCCAAAAAAATTAGCATTCTCCTTAGCCTAAAGAATTTCTTGCAATCTTTTTATAAAAATCAGTTGAAACAAACCAAGGAATTGGGCGACGTTTTAACAGTGGATGCAGAAGATTGTTAATCGGCATCAAATCTTTGCTGAAAATATGCTAATATATGCAATAAGAAAAAATTCTGCAGAAACACGTACAAGACTAAAAAATCGAAAGCTTTGAATCACATAATGCATGATTACTTACGAGCATCTTTGAATAGAGACAAAGAACTTGGACATCGGAAGCGCTCTTGTTTCCCGTTACAACATTCTGAACTGAACTTTGCTTAGAAGAATAAACAATGAGGAAATAGAGCTGTACATAAAACCAAGATAAAGAGTATATAAATTTTTAACAGATCCTATAATTTTTGTTTAACAGCTCTAACTCAAGATTTGAACTTAACAAGTTGGATAGCCAACTGCAAGCCTGCTTGTATAGGTTTGAAATAGAAATATTGTAGCTTCGCAACAGCATGAATATGCTGAACTTTTACAAGGCTCACTTGATGTATCTCAAAAGTTTCAAACTAATAACCATAAGATGATCATCAGATGCTTGAGGAGTAACAACAGGAAAAATAAACATTACAGCAGCAAGAAGAAGATGGCATAGAACAAAACAAGGCAATAAGTTATACATGCAATTGAGGTAACTGCATCTTCGAAGGCCAAAGTCTTTAGAAACACTAAAAATATCAGTATAAAGAAATATGCAATTTATACAACTAACTGATCTTTGTATTATTCAGGACCTTTGAATTAAACAGAGCATTACGGAGATATAACATTAAGAAGTAGATTTCAGCACATATGAAAGCATCCGAAGCAGCCAAGAGACATAAGCAAAAGATATAAGGGCACAGGAGAAAAATGATATTAATGAATCGATTTGGAATTGGATCAGGATTCAATAACTAAGGAAAACACTTGAACAATTAAATACTTCTCGAATAAATAAAAATCACACTGAAGTTTCAGCAGATTTGATCTCTTAATTTCTTTATAACACACCAGAAACATAATATATAAATGGGCAGTCTAGAGAACCGGGCTCCCCCCAATGAAGGATTTCCAAGGGGTCTATTTATATGCAGCCTAAATCACAAAGTATGATTATTGGAGGTCTCTCTGACCTCCTGTTTAATATATCCTTTGTGTGACTGACATTTGTTACTTTATATATAAAAAATTACCTATGTAGGAAAGGAAATGAAGATTTAATAAAAAAAAGAACAGCATACGATGATTGGAAAAACAAGACTTACAGGGGTCAAACTCCACTCTTCCACAGTCAACGGGCACACAAAACAAATGACGATTCAAACACATAAAGGCCACTTCTGTATTAGCTGATTAGGAGTGGACAAAAGTACGACACAAGCAAATTTGCGAAAAGGGAGAAAAAAATAACTAGTGATATATGATCGACCTTGCAAAATGGTGGAAAAAGAACTGTACAATTAGATCAAAATCAAAAGAAGGATTAACTAGGGATCTGATGGAATTACCTCGATTCTCAAGATACAACAATCTTCCCCGCAAGTCATCACCAGCCATTGCAAGTGATACAGAAGCTTCACCTACTTGTGGATCTCTTCTTTCAGCTTGCTCTAATATCTCAATGCACAAACGACTCTTAGGAGATGCTTCTCCTTCTTCAATCGACCTGAGGTACTCCACAGACTTGGTAAGTCTCTTTGCAATCTGAAGTGCTTTCCTTCCATCCAATGTAAGATCAGATGGTCTGGCTCCCTTTGTCAGAAGTGACACGATGATCTTAGGTTCTTTACGCATTGCAGCTATGTGAAGCACAGTATAACCTCTGAAGTCTCTATGGTTAACATCTGCCAGTGCAAGATCTAACAGCTCTGTTGTGATTTTTGAATCACAATATGCTACCGCATAATGCAATGCACATGCATCATCTAGCGTTGTATTCCCCTCCTTTAATAGCATTCTTACTAAGTCAACATCATCACTGTCAAGAGCTCTATGTATTCTCTTGACGTGTTTATCAGGAAAGCTGCTGCTTTCAGGTCCCACTAGCCCAAAATTCAAGCGTAAATCCATAATTTGCTTAACAATATCAGGAGGCGTCTTCTTCTCTAGGGTGATGGTATCTAGGTCTGACTTGACTACAACGTCTATGCATTTGCTGAGCAGATTGGCACATGAGCTATCGCATAGTTTAGCAACAGAGAGAATTACTGGTATGTCATCTATTGCCATCTTGTCCAGAATACCAAGGAGGTGCCGCTGCAATTAAACAATTGATGGTTAACCGGCATTTCAAGAAAACAATGACGATAAGCATACATGAAGAAAAAACCGATAACGGAAACTTCACATATCTAGATAAAAACTTATAGTAAGTTTTAATCCTGTAATGAATATGTTTGTGCTTTAAGAATACAAGAAAAAACAAAAACACTAACCCAAAAGACGTAAAGAATGGCACAACAAATTTTCCTCCGTCTAAGAAGGTAACTATGCGAAGGCATAAGTCAACTACGGGATACCAAACTAAGGAGTCGCTACATGTGAGGTGGTTATATATGTTGCAAAAATTGTAGTTATGCACTTCATTTTTCTTGACTCTCTATTTGGAAGGATAAGGTTAGTACTACATTGGTGAAAGCCGCAAGCATCGATCTGCGCCTTTTGTGTACTCGGCCATGTGAAATTTGCTTCCATGCGGCCGTAAACATAAGCTGATAACAACAACAGTAAAGACATGATAATAGAAAGAGCACATCCGATAGGAATGAAGATCGTAAACCCAGATATCTATACACTCTTGTTCTTGTTCAGAATAACATCATCATCCCTGGCCTTCTATTTTTAATCATGGTATCTACATGACACAATTCAAAGTCAAATTGGCTCTCATCATGGAAAATTAAACTTCTAAATAAGGTGTTTAATTCCTGTTGAAATAAACATGAAAGGAGGATTTACTATAATACCTCAAAGATTACTTTTTTGCTTACTATGACAAGAAATCGAAGAATGCATCTCTAAAAGAATCGAGAGATGAGAAATTTGGTACAAAGAGATGACTCGCCACGAGACCTCCAACATTAGCTGACCAGTAGTAGAAATATCTATGTTGCTTGTGTATCAATCAGACCTCAAAGATCCCATCTTGCTGGTTGCAATCCATGCTCATATACCCACCCAAAACCTCAAGAAGTTTGAGAGAGAACAGCAAGATGGCATGACGGAGATAGACTTGAGCATTCCATTAACACACCTGGAAGAGGCTGACCAGCTCGGCGATTTGGAAGACGGAGGAGGCGTAGAGCACTTCGGCCATGAAATCGACCGCCGGCCGGCACGCCTCGTGCCGGCACTCCTCGTCGACGCAGGCGCACACCGCCTTGGGCAGCGGCGCCACCCTCCCGGTGTAGAGGTACCCGAGCATCGCCACCAAGGCGTCGTACCCGACCTCGAAGTCCTTTACCAGCTCCTTCAGCTCCATCCTCACCGGGGCCGCGGCCGTTCCCCTCCCCCGCCTCGCGAACTCCTCCCGGAATACGATGCTCCGGGCAGATAGCACGCAGCGGTGTACCGCGACCTCGCGCGGCGCTGACCCGCCGTCCCCTGGGGGGCCGACCGCGATGCGGGCGTCGGCAAGGAACTCAAAGTCCGGTGACTGGAAGGCGGAGCCGAGGTGGTCCGACAGGCGACGGAGTCCCTCGACCTCCGCCGCGGGCGGGGCGGAGTCCGGAGCTGCAGCAGCCGCCGCATCGCCGGAGAAGTGCACGCAGCTGCTGTTGTCGGAGCCCGAGAAGGCGGTGGCGGCCGTGAGGTAGCTGGGTTCCATGTCCCACCGTTGTACCGCCGTCGTCCAACGGCGTGCCGGCATATACTCTGGATACGTCGCGCGCGTTACAGAAGGGGGAGGAGATCTACACGAGATTACGATGGCAGGAAACGTCGGCTTTGGGTTCCGATACAGCAAACGGAAGGCTGTTTGACTTTATGGTGATGATTGACCGAAGAGAAGGCGTCGCTCCATCTCCAAGTACTCCTCTAATGTTCGATCGATCATGCATGATGCGCACGTGTGGAACAAGAAGAAGAAGAAGAAGAAGAAGAAGAATAGTATCCAAATGCTACATCTCCTCTTACAGAGACGGATCGCGTAAAGGTCAATCAAGCCTAAGCAACTACAGAGTTGGTAGGCAAGCGACTGCATTAGCTATAAACGTCGTCACGGTAATTGAGCTGGATCACGAGGAGCAACTCACAAGCACCAAGACAGTGTCACATCATCTAGACATCGTCGATTCGTCAACTTAACCTTTCAATCCTCCGACGCAGATTTATTCTCTTGCAGCGTGCCCAAAGAGAGAGTTGAGGAGGTCAACGGGCGGGGGGGTGGAGGAAGAACACCTGAGGCGACTTTTTGAGGTAATATTATATTGATCGATGAAAAGAAATTTTGCTTTCGTCAGTGATTAGGAGAGGGATTAGTAAGAATCGACGCGATTAATAAAAGGAGATTAGGTCGAAAAGGTACGATGTGGGGCCGACAGGCAGCTAATGCTTACCTCGCGACGCCCCTTGTTTTGTTTGGGGCCCATCATCCTATCCATCCATTCAGCGCGTGTACCACGCGTTCGCAGCCACCTTCGTACCTCACGCGTTCTGTGTTGTCTAATCCCGGGACCCACCGAGGGCTCTGATGGGGCCCGCGTTTCTTCCGATTTGATTTGGCATCATCATCATCCGATCTAAATATTAAATGAATGAAAGATTGTATGATTCTAACTATTAAATATTATTTGGAGCTGATTTTAATACCAAAACTTATTATCGAAAAAGGCTTAAAATCTTTATTCGACTCTATCGTCCTATCAAACCTTCAAAGGAGGATAACAAAGGTGAGGAGAGGAAAAGGGACCTCCAGAAAGGGGCTGTGTCCTCCAGTCAACTAGCTTTCCATTGCCCATAGTTCCTTTCCTTTTTCTCTCACGGGAAGAACAGGCCACAGGTTCATGCATGTCATGAGAGAGAGAGAGAGAGAGATGGGAGTAAATTCTAAATAATTCTGCAATAAACTACAAATTTCAGCTTGAGAGGATCGAGCTGCCATTTCCACGCAGGTTTGGAGAAGCATCGCCCGTCTCTCTCGATCACTTCCACTGTAACTTGGTACCGAATGCATTGATAGCCGGCCATCTCCATTAAAGTCATGCCTGCGGCTTTGACGGTGCTCATCTTACTCCAAGGATGAAAGATTGAGCTTTGGAAAGATCTATTACTTTATTATAAGTATCCTATATTTCTAACTCTTTAATTTATATTCTTTGTGTGCTCTCAAAGTTTTCTCTGTCGATAAGTAATCGGACATGATATCGATCGAAAGTAAGTGGAAACACCAAATGAGATTCAAATCATAAGAGGAATGAGCGCATTAGGAGGGGTGATGGAGGGAGCTAAGAATGAGTGCATTTGATCCATCAATCTCTTCAATAAAGTTCAGCCAACAGATAAGTATTTAACAGATAATATTATTCAAATCTGATGTATGATTACAAATAACCTAACATGACAATAAAAACACAAATAATGTATATATATTATTTCCGTACACATATATGAACAATAATACATGGATATTTTATACATATAAATTTTGAACATATTAATCGTGTGATTGTATTTTTTTATTAGAGACTATAATTATGTATAGGTGTCAAAAATATTAAATATAAAGAAAATCTTATTATTTTGTTTAGTAAGTTAGTATGTTTTAATTTTTAAATTAATTTTTTTTGCTGCACCTCTATTGATAATGGTAAAGAAAATTTGAGATCTTACTTTAGTCATGTATACAGAATATGGGTAGAACTAATAGTACGATGTTAAATTATGTTTTCGGATGTATCAATTTTTTGAGATACTCACTTGATTACTTTAAAAGTTCTATATTTGTCAAAAAAAATTAAAAAAAAAAACCTTGCAAATTTTCTATGATTGAGTTGTTATCCAACATATGATGTTAACATATCGATATGAAAGCTAATCATTTCAATGATTTTGTGACTTTCGTATGATTGTTCAATGATTTCGTGACTTTCATACGATTGCGATGTGCACAAAAAAAAAAAAAAAAAAAAAAAAGTGAAGACTAAACTTGTCAATTTTTAGATAATTTTTTAATCGAACAGAATTATAAATCTCTCAATTTGGATTGAGGATTATTAAATAATTTTTTTATATTTAAAAATAATTTAATTGACACATGAAAATCACTTATTTCATTTGCTGATGTGTCATTCATGAATATCACTCAATCACATAAATAATAACTTTTAATTTTTGATGTAATCATCTTGTCACAACATCACCACCAACTTCTGAAATTTATGCTTATATAATCATGATCTTATTTATATTTTAAGGTGGAGCTAATCCTATCAGATGAACCTGCAATAAATATATCATGGATATATACATTAGTAGATATGATTTTATTTATATATTTCAATTGCTCCAAGTTTAGAGTTTCTTACATCAACATTATGCTCTCTCCTAATTAAGCTTAATTACAATAACCAGGCGGTAAGAGTGACACGTATTAGGAAACCACTCAAAAATTAGCCCACATGACTGTCATTTTCCCTAAATTAATGAATGAACAAAAAAGCAACCGCACACCTGTACTTCTTACTCGTTTTCCGACCGGCCTTCGAGTTCAAAGTACCCGTGGGGCGCAAAAATTATCGCCCAATCATAAGGCAGGTAAGAAAGAGGGGTTGGACATCAACTTGCTGTCCTCGTTGTCCTGTACTGGATCCAGTTCCACGGAATAGCCGCACCTGCGCTGTCGCCTCGTACTGGATCCTGTCCGCAAGCCGGACCACCACCCCCTACAGCACCGTGCAAGAGCGACCGCGTCCTTACGCGTGGCACCGACCGAGGGAGAAGTGGGTGCCGACGTGTCTGTCGAGGAAACACCCCCCGCCCACTCCTCCTCGGCCGTACCGTCGCTACCCTGCGACGAGTGGGAGGTGAATGGTGCTCCGCGTGAATGGGACCCCCTCGACGATCGACGGGGTGGGGGAGTTGGGTAAGGTTCGAGCGTGGCCGCATCTGCTCTGCGGTCCAGCTAAAAGTTACGAGCTTAGGTTCCGTTAATCTCGTTTTGAACGAACAATTTAACTCCGCTTAATAATACCTGGGAAAAAAAAAGATATAATAGCAGAGGCAAAATTTGAGGGCGATGTGCGAAGTCCGGGAAATCCTCGCGTTGCGTCTGGAGAGAGAGGGAGAAAGCGAGAGACGGAGGGAGAGGCAGGGAGAGCCTCCCATCTCTCTCTCGTCCCCTCTCCTCTAGTCTCTTGCTTTGGCGGTCGCTACATCGTCGAGGAGGAGGTCTTCGTCGGGCGCGATCTCCGACGCCTATCGGGCGGTGGCTGGTCCCTGTAGAGTTGGCATTCCGGAGGGGCTTGGGCATCGGTTCCAGGTGCGTCAAATCTTTTCCCTTTTGCGTCCGGCCGAGTCGTCGATCTTGGCTTCCTCGCTCGTGGTCCCGATTCGGTTCTTGCTTTGTGGGATTATTTTTGTGATTTTGGTTGGCCAAACACGGATGAAGCCATCCCTCGGCGAGTTCTTCGTCTACTCTGCGGATCTAAAAGTAATACCGTCGCCGATTCCGTCTTCCTTTGAGTTTCCTGCGATTAGGTCTGCGGTTCGAGCTGCAATATCTGTTTACTCTTCTCGTTATCCTGGTTGTCGAGGCTCAGTTAGCGTTAGGGCACCCGAACACTTAATGCTTCTCCATTTGCCGTTCGACGACAGGAATTTTGATGGGATACTCGAAATCGATCTTTTTCGGCGTCATTATAATGAATAGGGCGGAGCTCTGAGTCGATATTAATTCCATAATTGTTGTAACTTTCAGATAAATATCTGGAATCTTGTCAACCCATAAACATTACACGCATTGTGCTGTAGATTAGAGAGAAAGTTTCCAACTCTGTTATGACGGGGGATGCTTCGTTCTTGTCTGTAGCCTGAGCTTAAAGGAAGTCGAACGAGGGGAGCGATGGCACGGCGAGTAAGGAAAAGGGATCGGCTCCGCTGGAGCCTGCTTTATACTTTCGCCTGTGCCCGCCCGGCCGTGTTAGCGGATGATGAGCAAACCCCCTTCCTCCAAGGTCCCGGTTACTCCCGCATCGTCCACTGCAACCAATCCCAACTCCACGGCAAGAAGCCCCTCGATTACTCAAGCAACTATATCTCCACCACGAGGTACAATGCCATTACCTTCCTCCCCAAGGCGCTATTTGAGCAATTCCGTCGTGTAGCCAATATCTATTTTCTCCTCGCTGCCATCATCTCCATCACCCCTGTGTCCCCATTCAACCCCATGAGCATGATCGCGCCTCTGGCCTTTGTTGTCGGCCTCAGTATGGCGAAAGAGGCACTGGAAGATTGGCGGAGATTTTATCAGGACATGAAAGTCAACAGCCGGAAGGTTAGCGTCCACGACGGGCAGGGGCAGTTTGGTTACAAACCTTGGCAGAAGATTCGGGTTGGAGATGTTGTCAAGGTCGAGAAAGACCGGTTCTTTCCGGCTGACTTGCTTCTACTTTCGTCAAGCTATGAAGATGGGATATGCTATGTGGAGACTATGAATTTGGATGGTGAGACGAATTTGAAGGTCAAGAGGTCGCTGGAGGTAACGTTGGCTTTGGAAGATGATGAGGCTTTCAGGGATTTTACAGCCACCCTAAGATGTGAAGACCCGAATCCTAATCTCTACACTTTTGTGGGTAACCTTGAGTATGAAAGACAAGTCTATGCACTTGATCCAAATCAGGTTCTGCTCAGAGATTCAAAGCTTAGGAACACTAGCTATATATATGGAGTGGTTATCTTCACTGGTCATGACAGCAAAGTTATGCAGAATGCGACAGAATCACCATCCAAGAGAAGCAGAATTGAGAAGAAAATGGATAAGATTATATACATCCTCTTTACTGTTCTCGTACTCATTTCACTGGTTAGCTCCATAGGGTTTGCTGTGATGACAAAATATGATATGCCGAATTGGTGGTTCTTGGAACCAAATAATACAACAAGCTTGTATGATCCTTCAAAGCCAGCGTTATCTGGTATTTTTCATATGGTCACAGCCCTTATTCTTTATGGATACCTAATACCTATTTCACTCTATGTTTCTATTGAAGTCGTCAAGGTCTTGCAAGCGACATTCATCAATCAAGACGTTCTCATGTATGATGAGGAGATAGGAAAACCTGCACGAGCTCGGACTTCAAACTTAAATGAGGAACTTGGGCAAGTCGATACAATTTTGTCGGACAAAACAGGCACTTTAACTTGCAATCAGATGGACTTTCTCAAGTGTTCCATAGCTGGAGTTTCATATGGTGTACGTGCTAGTGAAGTGGAAATTGCTGCTGCAAAGCAGCTGGCATCGGAGGCCTCTGGTTCTCCTGAGCATCACGATGACACTGAAGAACTTGGGGAGGATAATGCGGGTTTTTATGGGACATCAGAGATTGAGTTGGCAAATGGGATTACTTGCATGGTTGAGAAGTCACATAAGCCTGCCATAAAGGGTTTCAGTTTCGAAGATGACCGCCTAATGCATGGAAACTGGACAAACGAGCCCGCTGCCAGTACCATTCTCATGTTCTTCAGGATACTTGCTTTGTGTCAAACAGCAATTCCTGAGCACAATAAGGAAACTGGTGGTTTCACCTATGAAGCAGAATCACCCGACGAAGGAGCATTTCTTGTTGCAGCCAGGGAATTTGGCTTTGAATTCTGTAAGAGGACTCAGTCTAGCGTATTCATCAGGGAGAAATATTCTCCTTCCGAGGACCCTGTGGAGAGGTCATAGCTCAATCTATATATTTTAATCAGTAGGTTATCATTTATCTCTATTGTTAATTCTTGGCATCTTAAGCATTCAGTATCCCACAGGGAGTTCAAGATCCTCAATCTGTTGGAATTCAACAGCAAAAGGAAGAGAATGTCAGTAATTGTGCGTGATGAGGGTGGGCAGATTATTCTTCTTTGCAAAGGTGCTGACAGGTATGTGTGACTAGTTGTCTTACTTGATGGGGTTGATACATTTGATTGTTGATATATCTTTATCATGGTGCGAGAATTTTTTTATCCGTTTATGTTCTCAAATCATTTAGTGCAAGTGGAATGAATATGTCCTCAATTATTACTCATCTTCGGTGCTCCTTTTTTTGTGCAGCATCATCTTTGATAGACTGTCAAAAAATGGAAGACTGTACGAGAATGATACAAGCAAGCATCTGAATGAATATGGCGAAGCAGGCTTGCGGACATTAGCACTGGCATATAGGATGCTTGATGAATCTGAGTATTCTGCTTGGAACACCGATTTTCTAAAAGCAAAAACTACAATTGGACCAGATAGGGAAGCTCAAGTTGAGCGAGTCTCTGAGATGATGGAAAGGGATTTGATTCTTGTTGGTGCCACTGCTGTGGAAGACAAATTACAGAGAGGAGTAAGCTTCTGTCCCTTGCTTTTATACTATCGATTTGCTTGTTCTTTTCTTCTCTTGACAGATAACTCCTGCACAGGTTCCACAGTGTATAGACAAATTAGCGCAAGCTGGTCTCAAGATCTGGGTTCTGACGGGTGATAAGATTGAAACTGCAATAAATATAGGGTACGTCTCTAGCCATTCACATAGCCGAAGACCTATCGTTACTGATGGGTTGACTGTTTGCTATAATTACACGATCGATGATATACAGAACACCGCTTCTCTGTGCAGATTTGCTTGCAGTTTACTTAGGCAAGGCATGAAACAAATATCTTTATCCATCACAAACATTGACCTACTGACACATGATGCAAACAAGGTACATCTTTATCATATGCATTCAATTACTTCCCTTCATCTTGTTCTATGCAGAAATTTGATTTTATGATAGGGTGTGCGTTTACATTTGATGACTGATCAGGCAGCAAAAGAGAACCTTTCGATGCAAATAACAAATGCCTTCCAAATGATCAAGCTGGAGAAGGACCCAGATGCAGCCTTTGCTTTAATAATTGATGGGAAAACCCTAACATATGCTCTGGAGGATGATTTAAAGAATCAGTTTTTGAGTCTAGCAGTTGATTGTGCTTCTGTCATATGTTGCCGTGTCTCCCCAAAGCAGAAAGCAATGGTACAATATGTCATCTTTTGACTAATGTACTTTGATGTGCCAAAATCTCCACCCTTCATATTTTTGTAGTTGATAACAGTTTATCTGTTGCTCTAGGTGACTAGATTGGTAAAAGAAGGTACAGGAAAAGTTACATTAGCTGTAGGTGATGGTGCAAATGATGTAGGCATGATTCAGGAGGCTGATATTGGTGTCGGCATTAGTGGTGTAGAAGGGATGCAGGTTTGGCAAAGGATGAAATAGTTGCTTGAAAACTCAATTATTTGTTCAATTCTGACCTTTTAAGATGTCTGACTCACTTTATGCTTGGCATGACTGGATAACCAATTGCTATATGGTCATGACTACTTTGATTCTTGCAGGCTGTGATGGCTAGTGATTTCTCCATTTCCCAGTTCAGATTCCTTGAACGGCTTCTTGTTGTACATGGCCACTGGTGCTATAAGAGGATAGCACTTATGGTGAGAACCATTGATCGACTGATTTTTTGCTTTTGCAGTTATTACGTTCTCTATGTAAATGTGCATGACTACGCTGTTTACTAGCTTGATATTTTTTGGGTTGTTTTCAGATTTGTTACTTCTTCTATAAAAACATCGCATTCGGTCTGACAATATTCTACTTCGAGGCATATACTGGCTTCTCAGGGCAGTCAGTGTATGACGACTGGTATATGCTCCTATTTAATGTTGTGCTGACCTCATTGCCAGTCATATCATTAGGAGTCTTTGAGCAAGATGTTTCTTCTGAAGTATGCTTGCAGGTATGTTTTCTTATTAGTTTTGTTTTTTCCAAATACAATCTCATTATTGTAATGTTTTGACTTGTCAGACAGATTCACCATCAGTGAGGATTAGTTCTTCCTTTTTTTTTTTTTTTTTCTGTGGCCCAATCTTCTGTTTGTCTAACGTCTTCATTACATAATCTTCTTGTCATGCACATCATTTATGGTCTTGTTCCTATATGACACAAACTGGATTCATCATCATCATCATCTTCTTCTGCAGTTTCCAGCACTGTATCAACAAGGGCCAAGGGACCTGTTCTTCGGTTGGTACAGGATTATCGGTTGGATGTTTAATGGTCTCTCTGCGTCCATCATCATATTTCTCCTCAACATCGCAATCTTCTACCACGGAGCATTCTGTGCCGGTGGCCAGACCGCTGATTTAGCTGCCGTCGGCACCACCATGTTCACCTGCATTATCTGGGCTGTCAATGTGCAAATTGCCCTTATCATGAGCCACTTCACATGGATCCAGCATCTCTTTGTGTGGGGCAGTGTTGTCGCGTGGTATCTCTTCTTGGTTGCCTATGGATTGTCTTCACCAACAATCTCCGGGAATTCCCACCAAATACTCTCGGAAGCCCTCGGACCAGCACCCGTTTACTGGTCTGCCACACTTCTGGTTACTGCAGTCTGCAACATTCCATATCTGGTTCACATCTCCTTCCAGAGAACCTTCAATCCACTGGACAACCATGTGATCCACGAAATCAAACACTACAAGAAGGATGTCGAAGACCAGCATATGTGGAAGAGAGAGAAGTCCAAGGCAAGGCAGAAAACCAAGATTGGTTTCACTGCAAGGGTTGATGCCAAGATCAGGCAGCTCCGAGGAAAGTTACACAGGAAAGTCTCATCACTGACCATTCATACTGTATCCTAACCTGTCAGCCACCGTATCCATGTCTGCAAAAATTTTCTTTTTTTTCGTTGCCCCATTGGTTAGTTTTGGTCTTTCACATTTTGATTACCCACCAATTCGTTTTACACTACGCTTCTTGGGGATGCTCGACACACACTTCCCCTGCTTGTATAAATCCTGCTGCTTTATCACATTTATAGCCATGTCCAATCGAAGCTTCATGGAAATAGATGAGGTAACATAGAACCACAGCTCTGTACTTTGTCACTTATCTCAGATTGCTTTCTTGAGATTACTACTGGTTGTAGTAGCTATGCAGGTATTAGCCTGACCACATCTCAGTCGACATGTTTCTTTTACTTGCCAAATTATAGTTGGCTTTTGCATATATATATATATATATATATATATATATATATATATATATATATATATATATATATATATATATATATATATATATATATATATATATATATAGTTGGCTTTTGCATATATGTATATATATATATATTATTGCGGGTTTGGGTAGTAATCCGGATCCGTCACACACGCGAACCGCCCCTCGCATAGCCAACTACCCAGAACCGTTTCCTTTTCTCTTCAGATTACCCACCACTCTTACCTCGCTTCTTACTGATGTTACGAAGGGTCCCACTGCAGTCTAGCAGGAGGGCGCCAACGGGTGCACCACACGCGTATCGACGACTCCAGAACAAAGCGCCCGTGACGCAACCCGTGACGCGACCTCGCGTGTTGCTTATAGAAGGATTCCATGCCAACCCGAGATGTGACGTCCTCTTTGTGTCGACATCGTTATCTCATCAGATACCTGCGTTCTCCTGCAACGACACGTGGCAAATCCGACGAATTCGAACCCCCCGTTGGTGATCACACGACGGCAAAATGGAAGTCAGCGGATCATCGTTGAGACATCCGACGTCGATAGCCGTCCGATCCAACCATATTAACGCCCAGATCTCGCAGTTACCGTCACGGCGTGACCCCTTTCCGTTCCCGTCATGGAGTGGCCTTTACTTCCTTAGGATGACGACATCTCGTAAAGTTGCAGCATCCCCAATAACACCCTCTTTACTCTCTTCTGGAGCTGTGTCTATCGAAACCCAAAGCCGAGACGAGCGGGTAGAGCGATCCAACGCAATGTCACTGTTCGAGGTATTCGATCTTATTCCTTTTCCTTGTAATCGGTGCTCGACATGATTATTTGGAACTTATTCGTTCGCAGGATCTCGAGCCTTGGTATTTCCTCAATCGATTCCGCGACCATTTGCACGCCTTCTCCGGTAAAAATCGCGTTTTTTCCTTGGTTTCTCGAGTTTCGATCATGTGATTAAAGGTGTTTTCTGTCATGTGGTGGCGATCGACGAAACGGTATCGGCGTCGATGTCGACGGCGAGCTGCGCTGGGGAGGCGGCTGACGAGTGCCGGGACGACGCGGCAGCGCTGACGCTGAAATTGGTGGCGATCGTGGCGATCCTTGTGGCGGGGGTGGTGGGTGTGGCCATCCCCCTGGCCGGCCGGAAGCGGCGGCTGCTGCGGACCGACGGGGGCGTGTTTATTTGCGCCAAGGCGTTCGCTGCCGGCGTCATCCTCGCCACGGGGTTCGTGCACATGCTCCACGACGCCCAGTCCGCGCTCACCAGCCCATGCCTCCCGATCTCGCCGTGGCGGCGCTTCCCCTTCCCGGGCTTCGTCGCTATGGCGGCGGCGCTCGGCACGCTGGTGTTGGACTTCGCGGCCACCCAGTTCTACGAGCGGAAGCACCGGGAAGAGGCTGCGGGCGTGAAGGCTGCCGCAGCGGCAGCTGTGGCACCTACGTCGGCAGACGAAGAGGAGTTCGGAATCACGGTCGTCGTCTCTGTCGCTCCGGACGCCGACGTGGGTAGCGAGAAAGATCCGATGCACATCGTCGGAATGCACGCTCATGCGGCGGCGCACCGCCACAGCCACGCGCGTGACCATGTCGACGGGCACGCGCATGCACACGCCCACGAAGAGGGAGACCACGTGCGGCACGTGGTCGTATCACAGGTGGGCATCTCACATGCTTAATTCACCAAATCTATCCCATTATCCTTCCTAATGGAATAATGGTCGAGTTAATGATGTGGTTAGATTCTGGAGCTTGGAATCGTCTCCCACTCTGTGATCATTGGCCTCTCGCTGGGTGTTTCCCGGAGCCCCTGCACCATAAGGCCACTGGTAGCAGCCCTCTCCTTCCACCAGTTCTTCGAAGGCTTTGCTTTGGGCGGATGCATCTCCCAGGTGGCCATTTGGCTTTTACCACTGCTTTCATTCGTCTCTGCGTTCTGCACTCTTTAACTTTGCCTGGATTCTACCTGCGACGACACCAGGCGCAGTTCAACCACCTGGCTGCGGCTCTCATGGCGTGCTTCTTCGCCATCACGACGCCGGCGGGGATCGCGGCGGGGGCCGGCGTCGCGTCGTCCTTCAACGCCAACAGCCCACGAGCGCTGGTGGTGGAGGGGCTGCTCGACTCGGTGTCGGCGGGCATTCTGATCTACATGGCCTTGGTCGATCTGATAGCCGCCGACTTCCTCGGCCGGAGGATGAGCAGCAATGTGAAGCTTCAGGTGGCGTCCTACGCCGCCCTCTTCGTCGGCGCCGGATCCATGTCGATCCTTGCGATCTGGGCTTGAGACGAGACTAAGAGCTACTTGGAAGATCACCACCACCACCACCGCAATACCTTGCTTGGACTTCTCTAACATCGAACACTTAGCTGGTCCATCCAAAACGCATTAGGAATGTATACCAAAGGATGATCGGTGCTTGCACCACCGCCGATTGATCCTGTAAAGAGTGCACGTGACTTCCTTTTTCTTGTTGGTAGTGACTCTATTTTGTCTTAACTGCTGAAACTAATGTTTGATTTGACTTTATGGATATCCAACTGAATGATACCAAAATCAATTCAAAGCGAGTCAATCGGTTGCCATTCTCATCCAATAAACCTAAATGTGAATTATATCTAATTCTGTATCCGACTTGATCCCAAATAAAATCAAAAGGTATATAAATATAATTATGTAGGTCAAAAATATATGGCACGGACAAAGATGTCGTTTGGGGTGGCGGCTAATGGAGGAGGACGAGCGATGCCCGCTGTGGAGAGCACGATCGCCGACTGCCTCTTGCTCGGTCAGCCTCTCTCTTCTTCCTTCCCCCTCATCTCTGCGTCTAAGTTTTGATCGATTGGGTTTTCTCGTTTCTTGTGAATTCGGGTTTTCGTTGTTCTTTTGTGTGATTTAGGGTTTTGATACGATGTTAAGAGATGGTGGATCTTGCCCTGTTCTTCTTGTGATTTGGTTTCTGTGATTTGATGGGGGAGTGAATCTTGATGACATCGACCTCCTTATGGGATCTCGATAACATTTAGGCGGATCGAGGAGTCAGGACGGTCCGTATGCGTTCTCTTCTCCTTTCCCATCTCTCGTTCTATCTGTTTACTGCGATTCTGGTCTTCGTTTCATTGTTCTTTTGTGCGATTTAAGATCTTGGTGTGATGAAAGAGATGGTAGCACGCGCCATGTTCTTCCTGCGATTTGGTTTCTGTGATCTGATGGGGAGCGATAAAGGATGACATCGACCTCCTTTTGGCATGATCGAGGTCGCGGGAACATTCCGCTGCGCAGAGAGGGGAAGGATCGAGGAGGAAGGTGGCACCGGGTTAGTTCTCTTCTAAGACAATTCTTGAATCTCGGACCCGAGAATTCGATTTGCTAGCAACGATTACCTCCTTTCTCGGGCTGCCGCCTACAGTGCCCAAGTTTTTCACCAAGATCGGGGCTACGTTCACGGAAATGCGGATCCCTTGCAAGAGAACCGAGGAACAGGAAAAGCGGCGCACCTCGGCCGGAGACAAACAGAGGTCGATGTATCTGCTGCGCCGCCACGGGCAGCTGAACAAAAGGGGCCTCGCCACCTCGGCCGCTGCCCCGCCATTGTACAGAGAGGGGTCAACGATTTGCGTGGGACGGATGCGGTCGAACCGCGGTATAAATAGCACCACGGTGCCGGTCTTAGTGGGTAGCGGTTTGGTTCTTGTGTACCTTTAGCTGGTCAGGGCTTTGGTGTACCCAACCACCTTTTATTATGTACATAATGCCGCTTTACCGGTGTTATTATTACACGAGATTTAAGGCAGAGAGAGATGACAACGGCGTCGGAATAATTATATATTTATCCCTATAGTTACATAGGATTTATATCTCGATCCTTATATCTTAAAAAAATAAGTATCGAGAACATTACATTTATCAAAGTGAAACATTAAACCTTAATTATCTCAATGTCATTAATTTCGTGAATGAAAAGGGTGAAAGAATAATTTTATAAAAAAATTAGTTTTCTCCTATGCAGACGGTAGACCACCAATGGCGTCAATGGCGCATAAGGTCGGACTGAAGATGCGCGAGGGGAAAGGGGGAACGGGACGTACGACAAGGAGGTGCACGTAGCAGTCCTCGATCTCCCTCCTAGAGTCCCATCGCATAAGGGAGTAGTAGAATTGCACTACCTTCGGCACTTGCCTCACATTTACTGTCGTTGACTTGGACCCCATCGTTGGCGGTGGGGGAGGTGGAGGCGGGGGATGTGGCTACGCTCTACCTTGCGATGTGGATTTTACTTGTGGGGATGGTGATAGAATCGATGGGAGGTACGCCAAATTGGGACATTTGCTTGTTGCGATGTGAGACGAGATACGTGAAGAAAATGACATGAGGCCGACACACAAGGGTGGTATTCCACAGGAGATCCGTGTGTCGACCTTACACGACGTCGGAATAATTATAGATTTACCCCTATAATTACTTAGGATTTACATCTCAATCTTTATACTTTAATAAATAGTATTAAAAAACTTATATTTACAAAAGTGAAATATTTAACCTTAATTATCCTCTTAATTTCGTTGATGATGGACCACCAACGATGTTAATGATGCGTACTGCCAACAATGCTGGTGGCATGAGAGGCCGACAATGTGTGAGGGGAAAGGGGAACGAGACTTACAGTGAGAAGGTGCACGGAGTGGTTCTCGATCTCGTCGATCATGTTGCACACATTGAAAATGGATGTGGTAGCGAGAGGCACCTCTTGCACTTTGTTGCAAGACTCCCTCTTAGAGTCCCATCGTATAAGGGAGTGGTATAATTTCACCACCTCTGGCACTCGCCTCACGCTTATTATTACTGGATCCCATTGTTGGCGATGTGAAGTTGGAGGCGGAGGAGGTGGCTATGCTCTATCTTGCGATGCAAATTTTACTAGTGGGGTTGGTGATAGAATGGACGAGAGGCACACCAAGTTGGGGCCTTTGCTTATTACGATGTGTGACGAGGTATGGGAAGAAGACGATGCGAGGCTTGCGCACAAGGGTGGTATTCTAAAGGAGCTCCGAGCGTCGACCTCACACGTCATTGGCCTTGCGCGCCTCTAACGTCGATGGTCTACCGTCTATGAAATTATTTTTTTATCATCTTTTTTACCCTTTCATTCATGTCAAAGTTGATAATGTGAAAAGAATTTAGATTAATTATTTTACTTTGATAAGTGTAAAGATCCTAATACTATTTTCTAAAATACAAAGATAATCCTAGATAACTACATAAGATAATTTATAATTACATCCCAATAGTGCCCCTGCCCAGCATTCAATTTCATGTTCAACGTAGGGATCTGCATTTCTTTCTTGGTAAGAAATAGATATCCGCTAATCAAAATCATATCCTATTTTGTGTGTCTTAATTGACCATTGATCTATGTCATGAGTCGATCAAACCCACTTCCTGAAGGTTATTGCGTCTTAAGAAGAGGGACAAACATACTCCTTCAAAATGACTTCCGATTAGAAGAGTCTCTTCCGTCATAGATATCACTTACAAGGCTATATGTATATATAAATAATTTTAGGATCTGATTATTAATAATCAAATTCTGAGTAGCTTCAAATTATGATCAATCGGATAAAATTTAAAAGATAACATTTTAGATTTTTAAGTAAACATATCACCACTACAGAAATATTTTAGGTGTATAAAAAAATTATAGGTTGAACTTGAGAAACCTCATTCTGAAGTAGAGGAAATCAGTATTTGCGGCAAAATCACTCGCATGAATTCCCATGCGCGTACTTTATGATAGGTATTAGGTATGGAGCGGTATTAATCCTACATAGCAATGCTTCTTTCCTCCTATAGGGTTGGTTGGTTTGCCTTCAACCCACAATTGTTGCGGGGTAGAAAGTCGGATATATAAATTTTAATTAAGAAATTAACTAAAACCAAGAATTAAAAGACGGAGAAGAAATTATATGCATTCATTCCATCAGCCGCATGGACTCAGATTAACTTTGAGAAATCCCTGATCCTAAAAAATGTTGTCCATCCTTCCAATCAGGGCCCCAAAACCCGAGCACTATGTAACAACTATTTAACGGAAGAATCGGCAACATATACGGATCAACCTCAAGGAAGGCAGGAGAAAAGAGAAGAGGAAACAAGGGGCGAAACCTCTGAGGCTCCGAAGCACATGAGGGAGAGCACCACCTTCAAAATCTTGCGTCGTCGGAGATAGGCAAGCAGAGAAGGAGGTGGATCTCCGCGGCCGCCGCCTTCGTCGTCGTCGTCGTCGTCGTCGGCGGATCTCTGGATATGGAAGGCCAGTTCCTCGAAAAGGCGGGCGATTTGAGTACTGGGAATGGCTAACGGACACAGAGAGGCGATTCGAAGGACTCTTGCTATATATTTAATCAGGCGTCAGGCTTGGGAGCACGATAAGAGATGGTCATCGCTCCGAGGACCAGCAGACCGGGAAGCGTAGTACAGGTTAGCGGATGCAGGCTTATGCAGTAGTGATTAGGGACCGCTGACACAATCCATCAAAGTCTAATTGACTTTAAGATGGGGTAATATAGATTCGCATGGAAGAAAAATAATCAATTGCAATTACGAATTTATTACCTTTATTCGATTTGAATATATATATATATATATATATATATTATATATATATATCTCTCTCTTCATTCAAGGATTATATAACATGGACCAGACTTCTTTCCTTGATCAATTAGGTGTCCCGTTAGAGGACGAATTTGTGATGACTAAGTAGGGATAGGTATACTTTACATCATCTTCGTCATATGACATATTTATTGGATGGTTTTAAGTTAGTTTGGCACGTGCCTGATCACGCAAGCCCTTGCACATCCAAGGAAGATATTCTTCAACCAAAAACCAGCAAGAAAATGTTTAAGTGACGAAAGTACAGGATGAACAGCTAAAACCAGGATGTCTGTATCCTTCCCTAACTTCGTACAACTTATCTAGAAGATGCTTGATTTAAAAGCGTTTAATCCAATATTCAGTAAAAGTTACATTCCGGCGGATAAAGATAACAGAACAGTTCAAAATCAAACAGAAACAAGAATACATGATGCTATATTTGCCTTTATAAACTACTAAGCTACAAAGTTCTCTGATCTGCAGTTGTTGCAATAAAGCTTTTCATCATCTCAAGCCCAACTCATCCCTCCAAATCTCGAGACTTCCCAATTTATTAATGGGACCTGATCAGTCTATTTTTACCGATGAATATATCTTGTGGACAAACCAGAAACAGGCATAAAAGCCAATTGTGCCGGTCAACACGAAGAACGCATAAGATCCGATCAACATGTACCCAAAGTAGAGGATTCCAGAAACCACTTTGGTAATTTCCAACTTTGTGAAGAAATAGAACGCTGAATATGCAAAGAGGTAGAATGCAGACGAACCTGCAGTCAAGTATGCCCTCCACCACCAGTGATAGTCTTCACTGCATAGCTGGAAGTAGCACAGCACAATCGTAATCTCAGCACAGGTCACGATGAGGATGATGAAGACTATGAAAAGGAAGCCGAAGATGTAGTAGAACTGGTTCAGCCATATTGAGGTCAGGATGAAGAAGAGCTCAATAAAAACAGCACCAAACGGGAGTATCCCACCGATTAGTATAGAAAATGCTGGTTGCATATACCAAGCCTGCTCAGGTATCTGCCTGGGGATCTTGTTTGTCTTCACCGGATCCTCGAGAGCTGGCCTCTTGTAGCCTATGTAGCTGCCAACAAATACTAGGGGCACAGATATGCCAAACCATAGCAACACCAAGGCAAACATTGTCCCAAAGGGAACTGCACCGGATGATTTCTCCCCCCAGATAAGAGCATTCAGCACAAAGAAAATGGCAAAGACAATACCAGGAAACATAAAAGCAGTTTTCAAGGTGATCCTCTTCCATTCTGAACCCTTGAACATTTTATAAAGGCGGGCTGAAGAATACCCGGCAAAGAGACCCATGAATACCCACAGGAGAACCATAGCAGTCATCAAACCCCCACGGTTGGAGGGGGAAAGAAAACCTAGTAATGCAAAAATCATAGTGACCAAAGTCATTCCAAAGAACTGAACCCCGGTTCCAACATAAACACAAAGAAGCCCGGAGTTCACTGGCGGTCTGAAGACATCACCATGGACTAACTTCCATCCTGTTTCTTCCTGGGCTTCGTCCTGAGTCTCTAACTGGTTGTAATTAGCTATATCTCTGTAAAGGGTCCTCAACATAATCATGGCCACCATGCCAGACAGAAACAGAACTATCATTAAAGAGTTGATAATAGAAAACCAGTGGATTTGATCATCATTCATGAGAAGGTAAGTGTCCCAACGTGAGGCCCATTTGATATTGCTGGGCTGCAACAGACAAACTCAGATGTAAGGAACACACTTGAAAAGGAAGGTGCAGAAAAAGAAGGTACACACCTGAAAGGTAACATCATATGAGAATACAACATACGTGTCAGCAGCCACTTCTTGGAGTGCATTGCTACCAGGAGTTATTTTAGTGTCTGAGTTGCATGTAGTAACTTTGGGGTTTTTATCATCCCAGTTACCAGACTCATGCTTCACACTGTTTGGAAGAGCAAATTAAAAAGTAAATTATTATGAATCAATTAATTCTGAAAAGATAGATGAACAGAATGTGTAAGACCACGGAAAGCATAGATAACCAGCTTGGATGAGCTAATTTGATGGTTTCTTATTCAATACATAAATGATGTTGAGAACATCAATGCAACATAGGATTTCACAAACTTCACCCAAAATTTTCACAAAATGCCTTGTGTTAATTATAATGGATATGGATCCTAATAACAGTGCGAAAGAGATACATGTACAATATAAAATGGACATATAGATCATGATATGGACATAGAAATAGAAGAAAAAAAATTAGAACAACAATTGGCCACTATATAAATGAACAAATAGAATTCTTTCATAAGTGAACACCATAATCGAACTTTTCTACTGCTGAAATATGATCCATCATCCTAGGCCATAGTGAACCACTAATGCCTTTTGTAACTTTATAATAGGACTACTATATACAAAAAATGCATATTTGTTGTCTTGTATGCTATTTTAGTAAAGGACATCCACCTTAGATATTAACTTGTGCTATTCCACTCACATACAAACATCACCTTTGATATGTGACACACAACTTTCACTATACCATTGATGACATCATTATCATCAGCCAAGACAACTTTGGTGGGCTTTCCATATCTGTCCCTTCAAACTTTTGAAAATAGCAAATTTGCCCCTCCAGATTTTGGTATAGCATATATATCCCTATGAATATTTAGATGTTGCATATATATCCTTTTAATATTCTAATCCTCCATAAGTTATTCCCATTAGCATCCATCAAATAAAGATTAACGACTTGTCATTTTTACTTATTTGATTCCTCGTCTTATAAAATTAAATATAGAAGGACAAATACAAAAAAATATTAATTTAAGAGGAATGTATAGGAAACTTTTTTAAAGGGGTTAATTGGAGTTTCAACATCACTTAGTTGAATGTCAAAGAGACCAACTACAATGGCACATCTGCAATTTTTTAAATTTTATATGCTTAACTTAATCTTAGAGGGGCACATACAAATATCATTAACTTTGGAGGGATACGTCACACACACTAAAATATAGGTAGAGACTCAAGACTACAGATACATAACGGGGAATGTGCAACAGGTTTTCCTATTTCTTCCAAACAGATGTATAGGCACAGCCACGTTTGTAGCAGCATCTGACATAAGAAAATCTCCGAATAAAAGCACCAAAGGAAGGCTTATCGAAATATTTATTATGAAATCCAATAAAATTCAAATTCAAATAACTATAGCAATCTTTAAAAGAAAGAAATAGTTCATATTTGAACTGTGGCATGCCAAAACAAAGTAGAACCCATCAACATAAATAGCCAAATCCAACCATAAAAATATATACTTCAGCATCAGAACTTTTCATTTTATGCTTTTATGCTATTAGTTATGCTCTATAGAAAAGAATTTCAAATTGCAGGCCAAACAAGCTACTGATACTCAATAAACAAAATAATGGTTACACTGCAGCAAAAATTTTAAAGCAATGCAGGCAATTGGAAGACACCCATAAGATGGTTAATGCTGAAGGGCTGAAAATAAATGAGAGAGCAACATAATGTTGCAAAGATCAGAACCTCAGAGATAAATCTTTTGGCTATCCTATTTAACAATACACTGCTAGAACATCACTTGTTTGGATCATTTTTTGTTTTGTTTTATATCTAATATTGTAACAACATAGTTTGGCAGAGCTGCTGCTGTGTAGTTGTCACTTATTATTACTTGGCAAATGACAAATAATTTAGCCATACTGACGACTGCTTTCTGCGGTACGTTTAACTCTACAGCAAGATCATGTTCCACAACAACTACTACCAAAGTTAGCATAATGCTTGACATTGCTTAAAAAGGTGAACTAATTTGACTGCAGAGCTGCATGAAATATCAGTACCTGCTTGGAATCACCTCAAAACCAACAATACGAGCACCATCTGATTCTGGATCTTTATGGTACATGACTTTGAAACTGAGGTGGTTACTAAGGTAATATTTACCATCCTTGCTCTGATCACAAACACTGCATGTCAACTAACTAAACAAGCTGCTAGGTGTTCACAACCTAATGTGACAAGTGACTTACTTTATATCCAACATGAAAACCTTGTTCATAGCTTGTATCTTGACTGCCATCTCTTCTTAGCCTAGGAACTGCGACAGGAAGATTGTCCAGGATCCTATAAAGTGAAAAACAAACGTGGGTATGATATGTTATCAGAGAAACATGATTATGTGTATCAAAAACCATGCAAAGAAGCTGGAGATTACAGTAAGCATAATATTTACCAGATAGCAAAAGCTATATACAAAGTGGTTTTAGGACTATGATGGATTACCACTTTTCAAGTAGAGCAAAAACAGACCAATAACTTACATGTTCACTCGATATTCATCATCAATTTTTTCCTTGAAGTTCTTAGCAGCTTCAGAGCTAAGTTTTATTAGACAGGCTACTTTGCAACTTTCATCCCTTCTCATTTTAAACTGCAGACATCATGCATACCAAATGGAAAAAAAAAGGTTAGACAAGTAGAAACCTTAGCTTATTTCTATTTAATATTCTATTGTTGTCGGGAGCAAAGCTCTGAGAATACATGAAAGTTCAAATAGGCATTTTACAACGTATTTGTTGTCTATCCAACAGAAAAGAGAGCGGGGTACTTACTGCATAAACAGAATTTTCAATGCGATCACCACGAAGGACCTCCCCCAAATTCTCAGCGCTGTTCATTATCTTGGGAGGCTTACAGTAATCCAAGAAATAATAATCATAAGGAAGTTGCGTTTTTGTGGATGAGAGTTTGTTCACTTTGACTTGCAGTTCATCATCCTGGCAAAAAGGCGAAAAAGGAAAATCACGGTTGACAACATTTTGTCAAATAGGAAACATAAGTTTTTTGGCAGATCATGAACAGAGAACTCTGAAGAACAAAATCTAACAAAATATGCAAATAAAAGAGGCGTAAGTTGATTGGAAATTGGCGCAAGAAAGTGGCAAGATATTCGATGCATCACACTTTTTCTGCTACCTCAATGGACTAACAGGCGACGTCTCCAAAGGTGAACCATTGAACGTATCACACGTTTTTCTAACAACTACTCATCATTATTAACCCTCGCGAGCAAAGAAGTACCAAACGCAGGGAGATCCCCTGGCCAACCTTTGGATCAGTTAAGTTCCTAAGACCAGATTCGCCAAATCAAGCTATAAAAACCCCCTCCCCAGATTAAATTTTAAGGGGATCGAAGAAGCGATGCGCAGATCCAAGGAAAGGAAGAAGAAACACACAGTATCAGCCCTGATCTCGAGATGTCACACAAAAGATCCTAAACCCTCGCCAGATCAGGAAGTGATCACCTTCTGGAAGTCGCGAGGAGCTACGCCGGGGAGGTAGAAGGCGCGGGCGGAGGGCAGCACGAGGTACAAGAGGCAGGAGAGGAGAAGAGCTGCGACGACCTCACGGTTCGCCTTCGCCATTGCGAGAGAGAGAGAACCAGACGCCCTCACTGCGGGGAAAAGGAGCGACGGAAGGACGAGAAGCCCACAGAAGCAGCGAGGACAGATCGGGAATTTTAGTTTTCATTGACTTCGACTAAAACGATCCGAACGCCCAACAGAGACCCAAAATCTGACCCTCCTCGGCGAAACGAGAGTCGGGAGTTCGGACGCTGATGGGACCCACGGACTTGGGTTTGTATTTGTACCCTCTTCTTTGCCACGAGGTATAATGGGCAGAAATAATCATTTTTTATATTTTATTTTTCGAGGTATATATGGATATATTATTTAGCATATATTATCCCTTTAATATAGTTATATAATATATATTCATGTTCATGATCAATAATAATTTATTTAAATTAAAAAATACATAATGTTTAGTATACTAATATTTTTAATAAATATTACTAGAGATTATGAATTCAACTAAAAGTAAATTAGCTAACATAAATTAACTACATTGATACATGTATGGAAGCGTTTATGGAAGTAAATTTATAGGGACCAAAAACAGTTAAAATTCATTTGATATACTTAAAGTAAATTTTTGGGGGTCGATAAGGTTATTTAATTCAATATTAGTTGAGAAGTATGAGAACCAAGGGTTCATAAGTCCGTCGGGTATTTCTTACTTTCAGATGCGTCTTTTAGAGTTCACATATTTCGAAAGGACAAAATCGTGTGAGTACATCCATCACTTAAAAGCGGATAATTTCTCGTGAACTTACGGGCCGCACTAATGATTGACCGACCAAATGATTCCTTATCATATGTGTTTATATCAATTCAAGATTAAAAGGAAGAGATATCAAAATTACTCTATTTTGATGGTACATGGATGCTATTTTGCTAAAAATCATGATACTATAACTTGTAAAAGGATAGGGTAGAATTTAGTCTCACGAGAAATAAATTCGAAATAACTCTTTCTAAAACGTGAAAAGATTGATAAGGGAAATTAGTAACATGTTTATGTCCACCACATGTATGCATCTCATAAGCTATGTGCATGCTTTTTGCCTAAAATAAAGGGAGTGAGTTGGTCCCAATGGGAGCTTCCACGTGGAACATGTTCAAGCATGAAAGTTGATAGGTTTTAGTGGATTTCATATACTTTTGTGACTCATTTCATCTAAAAGTCAACATAATTTTATCCTTTTTTTTATTGTCATATGAAATGCTCTTTAGAAACTTTCTATCGTTGTTATAACAATTTGCTCAAAAAAAAACTTTCACTAATTAGCTTTAAACAAATAGTGCCCTTCACTAATTAGCTCAAAGAAACTTTCACTATTTTTCTTGATTTATTTTCTTCGTCTATTGATGCTATCTTTCTCGACCCCTTCTTCGTTGTTCCTCCATCTCTTTTTTTTTTTTTCGTCCATGACCCCTTCGCTCCTCTATCTCTTTTTTTTTTCGTCCATGACCCCTTCTTCGTTGCTCCTCCATCTCTTTTTTTTTCGTAGGTATGGGAGGAGGAGGAGCGACTCATGTGAAATTTTAAATTTTTTATTAGAATAAAAAGGTAAATAATAAAATCTTAATAATTTTTTGCTAAGTAAAAACTAATTAATATGAATTTTTTAGGTAAATTACTCTAATTATTAAACAGGTTTTGAGTTCATAGTTTTCTCCCGGAGAAATCTTTCGAGAGTTGAAGATTACCTAGAGTATCTCGGACCGGACAATAGCTCGCGGGCCACAAAATGCGAGCCTGTAGAGACTCTCTCAGAGACGTTCGTTGGATCATTGTGTACAATGGATGCAAGACAGGCAAGAAAGGCAGCAGTGACACCCAATTCAAGCACAGGTAAGCTAACTCAATTTAGTACGAGGAGCTCAACAAGAACGAGGCATCTAATGCTAAGAGTGTCAGTGGAGGACTACAGCACGGCATTGAGCGTTTAATTTATTGATGCAGTGTTGTCGGAAGCTCAAAGTTGATGCCAAACACACATCTTAGAGAATATATAACACGTCTACTAGTATGCTGATGAACTTGCTTCTCAGTCCATATAACTTCATCTGAGTCTAGGATGATTGAGGCCTTGCAGAATCTGCTTCTCTTGGTGTTATGTGTGCTTGCATAGGCTGGAGCTTGTGAGTTGTGAGCTGAACGGTGGCAGCATTGGCTTCTTCTCCTTCCTTCAGTCTCCACTGGAACTCTTGCACAAACCTCGCGATGGCCACGCAAGAAATCAGCATCGCTTGCAGTGTTCCTGCACATGCCCGCTTTCCTGCGCCGAAAGCCATTGTCTTGTGCATGTCCGTCTGCTCGAACTTGTCGCGTAGGAATCTCTCAGGCTTCCATTCTTCGGGTTCCTCCCATTGCATTTTGTCCATGTTGCAGGCATAAAGATTGACCGCTATCTGTAATGGTTTAAGCTCAGTGAAGACCAAATAAATGCTGTAGTGAGACGATACGAGATAATCAATACTAGTGGTACAGGAGAAATAGAGAGAAGGTTATGATTTTATCGGAAACTTTCAATAGTCAAATGATTTTAATCTAAGATATTATTCTTTACAAGCCTCAACAGTGATAAAAGTCCAAGAAGCCGACCCAAATAACTGGGGATATTATGCTTATTGTTGTTGTTGAAAGACCAAATAAAGAAAATTCATAATCTAGTGTCAGCCAAATGCTCACCTCAGAGCCTGCCTGAATGTTGAAGCCTCCAAGCTGGGTATCTTCAGTGGCATACCGGAGGGGTATAATAGGGACCGGAGAATGTCGTCTGAGAGCCTCATGGAACACAGCATTCAAATACGGCATCTGTGGCAAATGCTCCTCTGTGACTTTTTCAGACCCACATACTTGTAGAATTTCATGATAAAGTCGATCCTGAAGAGCCAATGGACTTTCAATTTGATGCTAATAAAAGCAAGAGAGAGAGAGAGAGAGAGAGAGAGAGAGAGAGAAGAAAAGAGAAGATAAAGATGTGGTTTATATAGCAACCTGGTACTCTGGATTCTTAGCAAGCTCAAACATAGCCCACTCTGTTGTGACCACAGTTGTATCGGACGCCTCAATTATTGCTTCCCAGACTAATGTTGTCAACTGCTCCTCCGTTAGCGTGTTCTCAGACAGCAGAAAGTCCAAATAACAGTTTATCTCCTACAAATTAGCAAGAATTCAGATCATCTGATATATAAAGCAATTGCAGAAGACTGAACAAAACAAAAATGAATTGATGGAGAAGGACCTCTCCTCGTTCTCTACGTTTCTTTTGTTCCATAATCAGGGCCCTCGTCACCGCCATCTTACGAGTCACCATTCCTTGGATCTTCGTCTCGAAGCTTCTATTTGGGATCCAGCTGAGGTATGGGAAGAAATCCCTCCAATCTACCGCAATAGCACCCATCATTGGATCTACAACTAGTATATTGAAGATTTCCTTCTTTGTCATCTCCTTCCCAAGTTCCTCTACAAAAATGGATTCCACATCCTGGCCCAAGGCCTGCAAAATACTCCGTAAATGATTTGGTTCTGATTGTCAGCATAGAATAATGCAAGCCCTGACACAAATTTACCAACACACACACACAGAAATAATAGATCCAATTAATGTACTATTTATTGACTTGCGTGTTAAGAACCTTTTCCTTGTATCCTTGTACTATGGTGATATTAGACCATCTAAACATCCAGCAATTTCAAGTTTAGACTGGCTTGATATGTCAAGATGGTATACCAAAAGGAACTACCTTAATAACAAAAAAATTTCATCGAAATAAGGAGTATGAAGCATTATACTTACTTGTTTCAAGGATAATCGGAAAATCTCAGCCTGAAATGGTGTTCTGAATTCTATTGCTCGAGAAGGATCACTTTTAATTTCTGAATGCAGAATATTTAAGACGTTACAAATCATTGTGTCCCTGTAACCGCGATTGTGCTTCTGATATCCAATAGCATAGAGAATTAGTGTGTGTTTCAGCTAAAGTGCATAAGGCATATTATAAGAGCAGTGAATCAAGAGACTGTTGGCCTGCGCACCTGAGCATTAGCTCCTAAGAGACTTGTCAACACATAGCGCTTCACCATCCGGTGGAAATCCCCATAGTCACTCATAGCAACCATTGATTTATTGGAAGTGAGCAACATCAATGCCTTTGAGAGCTTTCGAGTTGAAATGGATGAGAATTTGGTCACCATTGCCTGGAAAAAGTGATTCATTGTCATGTCTCATTTCAGTTGTAAGAAATCACAAAGGATATTATTAATTAACAAAATCATATAGGAATAGGGCAAAAGAGATGCCAATACTTGACCTTTCAGGTTGGGGCAACTAAGATCCTACTATTGCATCATTATACTTCTCTCTCTACTAATGTCACTATTTGTCTGTTCTTAATTACAACATCACAAGAACAGCACCAGCATTTGAACACAATAATGTCCACACATCAAAACCAAAGTCTTTTATTTATGCAAATGCAATTAGAACATTATGTTGCATACTCTCAAGTGAAACTACAAGCATCAGCAAGTCTCCATCAGTCACCACATTTGGAGCCGTGTATAAGATGACACTAATAGATTACTGATGCACGTAACCTACAAAATCAACCATTTATATGATGTTCCAGGCTTTTATTCATCATAGTCCCAAGTTATTCACTATAATTTCGTCATGAAGACTTCTTGTGTAACTTTTAGAAGGAAATCACTTCAAAGGTTTCTTCTCACTTATGGCATAGGATAGCAGTGAAATACTCAAATGAACTGGTTGGGATTAGAACCAAGGGCAGGTCCTAAGAGCTTTTCAACAATCAATAGCAGCAAAGGTTCGAATTCTTCTCAAGTTATTCATCATAATTCCATCATGAAAACTTCTCATATAACTTTTAAAAGGAAATCATGTCTAAGGTTTCTTCTCACTTGTGACATCAGATGCCCTTGTTTTGAGATTTGAGAATCCCAAAAAGCTAAAGAACTTGAGAATTGTTGATCCTCCTATCGCAAATTCTCCTTCCTCAAGCCGCCCACATAGATGTAGGTTATCAGCTCAACTACATAAGTTCTTAATATTCCTCTTGATATCCAGGTCCCCTCTGCAAATTTTTGGTCATCTTGTTCTTGTTATTGTGGTGCCATCAAGATTATGCCACTTCCTATATGGCTCTCCAGCTGTCACTAACACAAATCTTTAGCACCCATAAGGAATATAACAAATCTAATAAGTATGTAATACAGAAACAAGTCGAGCCCTTCATCAGGTGCCTTGGGTACATACCACCAAATAGACCATCGATTTAGAATGAACTTGAGATATGTTGTCACATCCCAGATTAAAAAAAATAAACCATCATTTCATGATTCATAATTTATAGAAGAGTTTTTTTTATCTTTGAATTCAAATCCTTGTTTTTACAACACTATATGTATTTTTAATTAAAAAAAGGAATCACATCTTCTTAATAGGGTCACGAGTGATGAAAAAGTCTTCTCCACCCAAGCCTTAGATCTATTGCAAAATAGTAAGTTACTCTGAAAATAAATATAAGATAAAAACACACCAACAACCACACATATTAGTAGGAACCTTTAAAAAATCATAAAATAATCTTCAATATACGTAAAACATATATAAATATCAATAATTTAATATAAAATAATAACATATCAATTTATTATGAAACTTATGTATCAGAAAAACAATGATAATTCTTATGCATTAAACAAAATCATGCATCAGTCACATGCAATACATCTTGATTACATATATAATAATTAGATAACAAAAGACATATATCATACTCGATGGTGCACTCTCCTAATAACGAATGGAGATACATACTCTACCGGATAGATTCTTCCCAACAGTGAATGAAGAAAATCTATATCGCACTCTCAATAGCAAATGAAGTGGTATCCCTCACTCACCTAAGTGGAGACACGTTCCTCCCAATAGCAGATGAAAGAACCATCTAACTATCATATCTGACGGCCTACTAATCCCCAAAGGTAATCGCCCTACTTGCTCTCGGCAGAGATATATAGTCACCCATGATCATTTATTTACATTCATCCATTTATTTATGTATACATCCAAGAAGTAGTATGATAAAATATTACGAGGGACTATGCTTGATGTAATGGCTTGCTAGACTATGTCCATCAGTGGCACCGCACTGTAATGTACCCGTAGTTCATTTCACAGATAGCACTTCCAATGTGGATAACTCAACATAGTCACATATACTACATGATAACAATCACATCAAAATCATCAATTTAATCTAAAAAAACAAGAGAAACTAATAATAATTTTCAAATGACACATTCAAATAAAACTTTTAAGTTCATCAAATCATAAAGACATGAGACATCAATCTCTCAATAATCCTCAATTAATTAGAACCCTAATTAGAATAGCCCAATTGACTTGAACCAAACTTAGTTCAATTAGGACCTAACGGAACTAATCTCAAATCCTTATAGAACCGATCTAGAATCACCCTAAACTGGTCTAATTTAGATTTAATTAATTTTAATTAGGTCAAATAGGCTTCAATTGATCAAGTTGGTCTGGAATCACCTTGAACCGGCTTGAACCGATCAAACCCATCTAATTCAGTCAACTAACAAGCTCAAACCAATAAACGGAGAGGAAATTGGACTATGTCGCATAGTGCTAACCCAGACCGAACCGACCCACTTGAGTCTTGGACAGGTCACATGTGTTGCACATGTCTGTCCCAGATAACAGGTTAGGCTGAGGTATAACGAGCTGGATAGAGGGGTGTCGATGTGTCTAGCGCCAGTTGCATAGTTGGGCAAACCTAGCTTAACGGGTTGGGCTGAGCCTCACTCACGAGTTGGGCCGAGTCTTACTACTGAACTGCATCACGCTTGGCTTGCGGGTTGGGTTTTGCCTAGCCACATAGGTTGGGTCATATTTGACCATATAGGTTAGATCATGCCTGACCACATGGGTCGGGTCATACCCGATCACATAGATTGGGTCGTGCTTAGCCACATGGAAGAACCTGGCTACATGGGCTGGGTCATGCCTAGCCACATAGGCTAGGCCAGGTATGGCTATATGGACTGGGTCATGCCTAATCATATGAAATGGATCATACCTGACCACATGGACTAAGTTTTACCTAGCCACATGGGCTGGGTCATGCCTAACCACATCGGCTGATACTTGCCCCCATCATATTATTTTTAAGAAAGCATCATTTTAATTTAAAATGTACTTGGTCATATGGGTTTTGGTTATGCCTGACTATATGAGTTAGGTCATGCATAATCATATAGGTTGGACCATACCTGGCCATATAAGTTGGATCATGCTTGACCACATGGGTTTGTTTAGTCAATCAATTTAACTCGGATCAGACCTCAATTTGACCCCTTTTATTAAATTAAATTTTATTATTTTTAAAAATACTTTAAAAATATTATAAAATAACAATTAATCTCAAATCTATTTTTGATAAATTAAGTAATTTAGATTCATGATTCTAAATTTAAAACTAATTAAATCATAAAAATTTACACATAATTTCTTGAAACATAAATATGTCTAATTAAATGAATTAGAACTATAGTTAAATTAACTAATCATTCTAACAGCACAATTCAATAATCATTATTTATTAATCATAAAATTTTAAAATTAAAATATTATTATGCATCATACAAATTATAATAATTTTAATATCAAAGATTTTAAAATATGAGTAAAAATTGGTTAAAAAAAAATTCTCTATCTCTCCTCGAAGAATTCTTTTCTATCCTTCCCCTGTCAGGGTTGGCTAGAAAGGACGGAGGGAAAGCCTCCTTTATAGTTCTCACCAAAGGATAAGTAATAATTTATTTTTTAAAATTAAATTTTATTTTATTTTGACACACAAAGATAGAATTGTAATATTTATTCCTTATGGTTCATACACAAAAATAAAATTTGAACCATTTAAGTTCTAAAAATCATGTCAAAAAATAATTTAATTAATTGATAAAAAATTTAACTTATACATATGATTAAGGAAATTAATTTTAATCATTTAAAAAATAATAATTTAAATAAAATAACCCCATTATTTATAGTAATTAAAGAGAGAAATAAAGGTACCTCTTTGGCAAGTTCAGTGGAATTCAGAACCACCACAGTGGAAGTGCCGGTTCTGATGGTATAAATCGGCCCATACGTCGCGGCCCATTTCGCGAACGTCAGGTGAGGCTTCTTCTCCTTCAGCTGCAGCAAATTCCCAATCAAGGGCCACCCAGGAACAGCTGCGACACCACCACCATCGGTCACATGAATCAGACAAATCCACAAGCACGAAGGAAATTATGACCCAAAAAGAAGGGGGGAAACGGCCGAAAGCCGACACCTGGAGGACTATTGGACCGCCGTCTGCGGGCGACGAGGAGGATTCCAGCGACGACGACGGCGGCGGCGGGGGCGCTCCGCAGGAGCAAGTGAAGCGCCGCTATTGACATCTCCATCGCTCGCACGTACCCACCACCCGACTAGTCTTCGGCGTGCTACCCAAAGAAGAAAGAGAGAGAGAGAGAGAGAAGTGGGAATGATAGATGGCAACAGCAAGAGACAAGGCGACCATTTAAGATGGACGGCAGGGTTTTCGGCGGCACCGCCCTCTGCTGCTGCTGTTTTTTCTCCCATCATCGATTCGGTGGTGAGAAGAGATGCACCTTATCGGCCGTTCGATGCATCGTTTTCGAAAATAGGACGATTTTTGGATAAATTCTCCTTTTTTTTTGTCTAATATAATTCTTTATTTTAATAATGCCTAAAATTAAGCCCATAGAGACTCTTTTATTTATTTTTCTGAATATATAAAAATAGCTTGGATTTATCATCTTTTATTTTTGATATATATATATATATATATATATATATATATATATATATATATAATTGAATTCGGATGACTTATGAATCCATATGATTGAGGTACAAAGATATCACCTTAATTCATAGAAACACATCAAGCGAGGTGGCTATTTTTAGTCTTTGGAGGAAAGCCGGCGCAGCATCTTCGACTGCCCCTTATCGGTAGATTCTCCCCCACAAAAGGCCTAAATGGTACTCCCCATGGATACTTACATTATAGGGCATCACCCAACGTTATCTCACCTTTCATTCGATCGTGTACTGCCAAAGGAAAGCAATCAAAGAATCGAACATTGGCTTCACCCACAAATTGAATTTGATTTGGGCTGGAGTTCTAAAGAGGCCCATTAATCAAGTGTGGGTTATGCCTCAAAGCTCCAAAGAAAAACCCAAGTGATAAATCGATTTGAATTTGCATTAGTAGAGTATAAATCACTTGCATGTCACAATGGAGAAGTGGATCGAAGTTTTCTTATCACACGTTCTATAATATTATGTAATGTTAACAATTATATAAAATTGGAATGTTTTTGAGTCCTTTTTTTTTATCTCTTTTAGTATTCCACTCCCAGTAAAAGAGGCTAATCCTTTTTCTGCTATTAGCTCAAGCTTGTAGCAGTAACAGTGCAGCGTAAAATGGCATAATAGCTTCTTGACCTCCCAAGTAAGCCCGCCAGCCATGAACCAGTCTCGGTCTCGCTCTCAGTCTCAGCCTCTCTCTCGACGATGGGACAGAAGGACGACATCACGATGACCACAGCCGCCTCTCTTTGTCTGTGCTTGCCTATCTCTGCTGCCTCCTACTTTGACCCAATTCTGAATCATCTCGAGCAAAGACTTTGAACCCCTACTTTTCTACTTGAAGTTTATCATCTCTCTCTCTGTCTCTCTCTCTCTTTGAACCCCTACTTTTCTACTAGAAGTTTGTCATCTCTCTCTCTCTCTCTCTCTCTCTCTCTCTGTCTTTGAACGCCTACTTTTCTACTAGAAGTTTGTCATCTCTCTCTCTCTCTCTCTCTCTTTCTCTTATAAATAGCGAAGGGGGAACCCATTTGTCTCCCATCGTAGGCCATGGAAGATGTTATCCAAATGCCTTAGCTTGGAGCCGCACGCATGTCCTGTCGCCTTCATGGACACCGTCTTCCTCCTCCGCCCCGAAGCCCGCAGTCGCTTCCTCCGGACCGCCGCTCGCGCACTGGGATGCACGTATATTTGCCTGTGGTCCCCGCTTTACCATCCATCATCCGAGTATCCATCGATTCCTCTCGGTTCACAGACCGACTCATCTCTTTCTTAACTGTGATCGGGATGTATCTGACTCGAGTAATTTCCAACCAGTTGCTTCACCTCCATGGATGGATGGCACCACGAGGACGACAGCAGCGGTCGGCCGAGCTCCTCGTCGGGAAGCCCCTCCAGAAGGCTCTTCGCCGCCTACTTGAGGTCTCTCTGCAGCATCCGATGCAGGTGTTCTGCCTAACGCCCTTCATCGTTTCGCTCCATGTGTGGTATCTGACATATATATGGATTGCTTCTTCCCGCTTCTTAAGCTGTGTTCCTGGTTGGGCTTTCAAGAGCAGCCTTCCCTACATCGAGCTAAAGGACTCGGACCTCATGAACTCGGCATCAATGCAAGTACAACGGCAATTCTATCAGGTATATATGCGTGCCAAGAACATTAATGGCTGAATTGAATGCATCCGGAATGCTTGCTTACCTTGATGTGGTCTCATCTTTCAGGAAGCTGGAATTAAGGTTGGCAATTCTCCGTCTCTTTAATCGTAATGGATAATCTTCGACATAACGATTGACTCGTCCCTTGACAGACTGCAGCTTTTCTTGGATGCACAAGCGGAGAGATCGAGTTTGGGATGACGACTTCGAGTGATGTAATCGATCGAAATCCAAAGGATTTGTATCGATCATTTCTGTGTCATATATATAACGTGGAATTCCTTTTGGCAGGCAAACATGCATGCGAATGTTGAGAAAGTGTTCAGCGAGGATTTCATACGACAGTCGCAATTAGAGCAAGAATTCATTCATCAGACTCAGTTGGAAGAGTTGTTCCCACCTCCCGACTCCTCCGACTCCTCCTCGCTTCGATCTTTTTCGGTGGAAAGTCCAGAGTGCTCGTCTCTCCTTCTCGCCAATACGAGCACCGTTGCCCCTCACCAAATCCCCATGAGCGTCTACGATCGACACCGAACCGTGCTGTTTCCATCAACTGCCGTCGATGATGCTGCGATCGCGAGGGCGATGCTGGCTGTCATCTCTTCGAACTCTTCTTCGGCTGCCGACCGGAGTTGGTCCGGCCGCCGAGTAGGGGCATTCAAAGCCTACGCTACTCCAGCCTTTGCACCAAGATGCGATCCCACTCCAAGCTCGCATGGCCAGAAGATGATTAAGATGCTCATCAACCTACTGAAGAAGATGAATGACATGAGGTTCGAAGCCCGGACGCAGGACGCCCGGCCTACCAGCAACCAGCTGCAGCACATGATATCGGAGCGAAAGCGCCGGGAAAAGCTCAACGAAAGCTTCGATGCTCTCAGAATGCTACTTCCACCGGTGTCCAAGGTGCGCTTCCCAGTTCATCATCCTTGTTCGCATCCGTTTACATACTGATTTCTTCGATTCAATAGAAGGACAAGGCGTCGGTGCTTTACAACACCAGGAACTACCTGAACGCATTGAAAGCTCAAATATCTGAGCTGGAGCGTAGGAACCGACTGCTAGAGATGCAGGTTCGGCGTCCTGATGAGAAGGAAGAAGACGGCGATTCGAACGAGAGAGTACGAGTTCAGATAAGCCGGCAGGCAACCGAATCGACACCAGAAGGCGAAGGAGTCAACCTCGTCATAACAGTGAGGGCGGGTTGCAACATGATCGATTTGATTCACGACGTACTCCAATGCTTGAAACGGATGGGAGTCGCTACTTTATTATCGGTGGAGGCAATGACAGGATCGCCGCAGAAGAATGATCTAATAAAGGCAAGCTTCACCGTACGAGTAAAGGTAATTTTAATTTCAACCTATGCAATTAAAGCTTTCAAATTGGAATTATTTATGAGTATTTTCCTTCGAGCTCTAGAAAAAAAATTCTATCAACCTGTTAAAGTTGAAGATAATAATAAATAAAAGGAAATTAAATATTCTGCAAGCGAGGACAGAAAGGACCACTTGATGTTCACGTTTGGAGGTTTTGTGGAAGATCGAATATAGATACTGTGTGCCAAGGCTGACTGCCACCGAGCATCTGAGTCAATGAGCCAACATCTAAATCACAGCACCAACGCCTGTCATAGTATGATGTCATACAAGATTCATTCAACTAAATCGCTATTGACATTTCTTAGATGCCCCCTTGACTGCTGAATTCAAAACCAGTATATTATGGTTTGTGATTGTAATGGATCACATGCAAAATTCTCACCTGATAGCTGAAGCAACGAACAGGAAGTTTCCTCTTCCCTGCGGTCCAGTCCCGGTTTTCTCTGTCTTCCGGAGAAGAAAACACCGCTGAATGAAGAGACAGCTGACGTTGATTGATGTCACGCAGGGCGCCGATTGCGACGAGGAGACGCTCGAGGAAGCTGTGACCCAAGCTGTGGCTGCGGTGTTGGAGCGATCAGCAACACCCACTTCATAATACTTTTTACTCTTCGCCCATCAAATTTGACCGACTGTTGTAATCGATAATGGCCAAACAAGTCATTTCCTGTGAAAGAAGCTGCAAAACAAAGATGGTGACTGCTTGGATAAATAATGCAGAGACTTAATTGTCATCGTAGCAGAGAGTTTCCCCAGTCAATGGACTGAAGGCAATCATAACGCTACAGTTGGAAAACATTGAACGGATCGTCCCAACAAATCTATGCAAATAATCCTCCATGACTACACTCTATACGGAGTTTAAATGAAAAATCAGAAAACTCTGTAAGGATCCTCCACAACTACACACGCTAGAAGACACTTCATCCATTATAAAACACGTTATAGAACATTTTACTGTTGTTTGCACTCGGCGGGCCGATCAACTTGCTCCCCTCCACTCTTCTGTATTTCCACAATTTAGAATATTAACAAAGCAAATGCAGAGAAACGACTAAGATTAAGACAAAATTAAAAGAGGGGGAAGTTAATAATAATGCACCTTCTGCCTTGTAGCCGACTGCATTGATGATACAGAGAATAATAAGAACACAAGTCAGTGTCTAATAACCCAAGTGTAAAACTTGCAAACAGGAAACAAGATCTTGCACGTATTAGACATACCTTTTTCTTGGACTTGCCATTCTCTTCTTCATCTTCATCTTCATCATCCTCATCCTCATCATCTTCATCTTCATCTTCATCCTCTTCATCTTCACCATCCTCATCATCCTCTATTTCTGCATCATCATCTTGAACAGCCTCCCCCGTGAACCATGAAACTGCATGGGGAATTATCTTGTCTCTAATTGTGGACCTGCAGGTTTAACAGTACCTTTGACTTAATGTTGTGACAAGTGACAACCAGGGAAAGAACCGTTATGTATTGTGAAATGGTGACTTAATAGGGAATTATGATTTCAGGCCAAACATTATAAGAACTAGTAAGCAAATGAGCAAGACTTGATATTTACTTGGCAGGTTCTAAAATGTCTTAAGAAGCCTTTAGCATCTATAACTATTGACATTCTCATTGCACCTATTTATCAATTTTCATTACAAGATAGTGGACCAGCGGACAGCTAAGCCAAACTACAGAAAGGGCTTACCCAATATCATAATCTAATTCCATCTGACTCTGCAACTGCTCAGCCTGCCCAAAGAATGACAATGTAGTTAGTTGTGCTTTTTCTTATTATTCTGCTAATATTTCCTCAGGCTGACAGATGACAATAACTTACAGTCTCTTCATCAATGTCAGCATCATCATCTGGTACTTCTGGTGGATTAAAGAAGTTGAAAAAACTCTCACAATCTTCAGTTTTTGTTATGGGTTTAGCATTCTTTGAACCCTTCTTTGGCTTCTTCTTAACAATTTTCTGAGTCACACACTTCCCTGGAAACCATTCAATATCCGTACTGGAGTAGAAGATGACAATTCACAAAAATCAGTAATAGATCAACCATGATAAGATACACAATGTCAATGAGATAAAAAAGAAGGATTACCCAATTGCCTTCTCCAAGATTGGTTCATGTTCATCGATCATGTGATACGTTTTTGTCAGAACACTGTTCTTGAAATAAGGGTTAGAATTGAAAAAAAAATCAAGTTTAAAACCCTTAGGATTATCAATTCTGCACCATTTTATGTCCTTTAGATACTTGAGAGCTTCCTCATCACGCTCTTGAATCTAGATGAAGAAAAGGATAATAGATACGCCAACAATGTGAAGACGAGAAAAAAAGAAGTGATAATTTGCAATTGATTACCTCCTCAGCTAGCACTTCATTTGTTTTCAGAGCAGTGAGCCAAAAATCTGGCACACCTTTTTCTGAGGCAATGCGGAACAATAAGCATCCATAATATGACTAGAAAGCTAAAACAAAACATTCCACATCTCAGGTGTGTTAAGATAACCTTCACTGGCTTTATCCTCAGCAAGGGTTTCAACCGAAGATTCATTTTTAATGCCGTCAACTTCGACAACACCATTCACAATCTCATATCTCTGTAGTCCATGTCGTAGAATGTTAGCCGATATTAACAACATTTAATCCTAGACTCAGTAAACAAACTACACAACTGACAAAGGCACATAAAAGCAACTAAACATTAGGTTTAGACCTTAGCCACAGTGTTTTTTCCCCCAGTAGTCAAGTAAACTAGAAAATCATATAACATTAATGGCTCTTTAAAAAGTACCTTAGTATACAAGGGCTCATAAAGTTTCTGGTACTTAGCTTCTAGTACAGCCCTTTCCTCAAAAAACTTTGCCTCAAGCTCATCGTGTTGGTTCTGCAGAAAAGAAACAAGAGAAGCTGAATGACATCCGGAATTTGGCATCACCTTTGACTCATGACACGTTAAACAAATTGATGAGGAGAGGGGCAGAGGAATATTGCTAACACAATTGGCAAGCATCCTATTTCTTCCTAATCCATCCAATATCCCTCATGTTCATTCACGTGGTACAGACATGGCACATCTAAAAAAATATATAGGTCAAAATTAAAGAAAGGTGTGACATCCATTTCAGGCTGGTCAATGGTGGTAGATGAGCTGCCAAACTTTAGCAAATAATTAGACTGCAATCCCACATATTATACTGCAGGAAAGATCAATGGTTATAAACACCACCACTAACTTTTATCTTTCTTCAAGATTTCCAATTTGAAACCCCTAATATGATACAAAAGGAGACCTTAAATGTTCAAACACAAAGTCTTCAGGTGACATTTAGTAAGTTAGAAGTTTCCAAGAAAAAAATGCTGATTATTAATCAAGTGAGATTGCTTATGTATACAGTTTCCACAAAGAAGCAAGTTCTATGTTATCAGATGCATAACCACATAGTAAAAATAGCATGCTACATCAAACTAACTGTTTGATTTATGAACAAAGAAAGGATAAATGTCAGGTCAAATTTAGCAGATTAGAATTTCGCAAAAATTAGTTTAAAAGTTCAGTAGTCATATTCAAACGAAGATAAATGTTGATTTCATTCACAATCATATATATGGAAATTAACAGGATAATCCACTGCTTTCCACCATACATACATACAGAAAAAACTAACAATAAGAATCAACATAAACTAGCTAGAGTAATCAAAAGAATAACATGCACTAATAGAGTAAATATGAATGGCATGATATAGTTCAAAAAAATGATCAACTTCAGGAAATGGCACTACGCACTCGTCTATGTACATTTAGCTCTTATACAGCTTGTTAAGGTACATCTCTCCTTACAGCCAGATTGGTTATTCTCTCTTTCCTGTCACATTGGTCATTAATACGACCAAAAACTTCAGTATCATATTTTCAAAAATAGAAAACTAGTAAGGAGAATAAGAACTAGGAAAAAAAGTAATCAGGCATGTAGACACCAAGAGGGAGCAAATGCAATATGAACTCCTCCCTCTTGCCCAAATCTGTTTCCAAACCATCTTCTCTTCATGTATTTTCAAATTATCCTCTTTATCATCCATACCACATCATGAACCGGTCAAATTAATAGCAGCAGTGAATGCAATTCAGGTGCTTCACCATCGATGGGTTAAATTGCAAACTATGAATCTGACATATCTAACATTCAAAAGTGTTGTATGATCGGGCCCAAAAACTGAAACGCTGGCAGCATTGAGGAATCAAACAGATACATCTAGACGTAGGCACAATCATCTGGAAGTTGGACAAAATTAATCAATCTTAATTGCTCGCGACAAGTTTTGACTGATTCTAAGGAAATCCCTCAATTTAAAAAAGAAACAAAATCTAACATAACAGTCCTGTAAATTGACTGATTGATTGAAAGTAAAGTCCCAAACCCAATAGTCAATCCTGAAACCATCCTAATCTTACAAATGTTAACACAAAAGCTACCACAATATTAGCTAACACACGAAAACATTCAGCTGCATATCTAATGCAAGAAATATGAAAAGTATTTTTATCCAGTGTAAACTAGAATAGGAACCCCCTTCAACCAAGAAGAAGAGAATAATAAAACAGGTTAATTGTAGCCCGCATAGTGGCAGACCAATTCACTAATTTGATCAAAATGTATTTAAAAAATTCTTTTATCAAACTAAATGTAATCAACCAATGTAATCAACCAGTCAAGAGTAGAAATGATAATCTTAGAGTGCATTTTTCGAAGATAGGAATACTGAGAACAGGTTGATACCAAAGACATAGGAAGAGAAAATCAGATGCTGAAAAGGAGTTCATCCTCCTCAGACCTCACTATAATGCAACACATTAATACCAAAGGGACCACTCCACTGGTCAACATAATATGTATTTTTACCTCCTCAAAATCCACATTTTCTAGTTCTTATATAGTGCTTCATAATTGTTTCTTACGGGTCCAAGATAAATGGTCCTGACAGAAATTATAATTTTGCAAACTCAAATGAGAACAGAAGAATTGAAAATAAAGGGAAAGAACATTCTAAGATATAATGACAACAGATAATACTTCAATTAGCGAAGCGCTGCTTGAAGTCAAGTATCTGATTCTATGACATGATAACGTAAAATTGGCTGCAGATGTATGTTTTCTCTTTCACCTACCTCTCTAAAACAAAAGGCAAAGCAGCAACTACTAGAAACAATTCATGGAGTTAATGTAGTCGAGTATAAGATACAATGTGCCGGTAAAGAAGAGATAGATGATGACAGACTTAAAATCATTGACAATTTGGAGAACTATTTATAGCAAATCGAGCACTTTTCAATAGAAGTCATCTTCGAGTTTCAAAGAAGTCGAAGTTGATTCGGAGGATGACATTTGAAATTCTAACAGGAAAAACAATGGAACAAGCATTTTTCACGGAATAAGGTTTTACGGCTTTGAAAGGGAAAATAGATCTTCATTCCCACTGACCAATGTATGAGTATTTATGATCCCAAAAATCAAGCACCAAAAACGAACATATAAACAACCGGTCATGCTCGTCATGCATATACGGATATTGTTTTGGCGATATATAAATCTTCCAACGTTAACTTGCAATCAAATATCCGATCACAATCTAAACAGAAAGAAGATGATACGAATCAAAATCCCCAGGAAAACCCAACCAAATACGTAAGACAGAAATATACAAACAAAACAAATCATCCCAACACAGAAAATATATAACAACAGAAGATCTCGAGTCCAGAAGAACGAAGCAAACCTGAATCTCCCTCAGCACCTCGACGCGCTTCCTGACCGCCGCGCTAAGCGTCTCCAGAACATCCGTATGCTTCCCTGCGAGGCTCTGGAGCTTGTCCTGCAACCAACCAAAGTACCCACGAAAACACGTTAAACAACAGAAAAACAGACCTATCCAACCTCAAATCTCCCAACAAACGCAGAGGTTAATATACTCGATCGAGAATGACCAGGATCGCACCTTTAGAGCATTGACCAGACCGACTCTATCCTCCTCGCTCATAGCTGGAAGACAGAAACATTTCGACGTGATAATCAAACGGGAAAAGAAAGAAGGCGAACAGAGAGCGAGAGCGATCGAATTGAAGACAGAGGGTTTGGGGGAGGGCGAGACCGGCACGGAGATCGGAGAGATTGAAGCCATGTTGGTGATTGTCGTTGGTCATTGTCGCCCTCCGCGTCTTCCGCTTCTTCGCCGAGATGGGATGCTCCAATGAGGCAAACCCTAGGGCGGGGGATAAGAGCCGGAACGAGAGGAGACAGCCAGAGAGACACGGGAGGCAGATTTACATCTTCAACTATAGCACGCATAATTCAAAATTTTAGCAGAACTTTGCCCACACGTACCTGTGTACTCGTCACTGTATCCTCAATTTCATTGGTTACATGATAATAGCATATCTGGGTCCCACACGCAGGCACAGCAAATTCTCTTACAACTAAAGCGGGTAAATTCGGCGAGTAACGTTGGTTTGGGGGTCAACACAACTAAGCGGCGCCATTCTGCCAAATTATTTTGTTTGTTTTTTTTAATTATTCTGTTTGTTTAATTGTGGATTTTTAGATATATATCATCGTAATTATAAATTTTATTATAACAAATAAGATCCTTCACATGAATTTCTCCATTAACATTTATTACGAAATATTCATTTTCAACCATGTTGCACTTAAATATATATATATATATATGTATATATACATATATATGTATATATACATATATATGTATATATACATATATATATATATATATATATATATATATATAATATCTAAACTAACCTAAATGATATATATCATTTGATTTTGAAAAGTACATATACATCAAAATATTTATAAGTCAATCTTAATCTTTGTCTATTTCGAATGTGAGATTAATTGGAATATTACACACTCAATCTCCAAGAACGTGGGTGACTATTGTAAAAAAATTTATCCGTAATAATTATGGAATGCTAATAATATTTTTTCAATTGTGAACTGAAACGACGATATCTTTGGAAGTGGTATAAAAGGATGGATCTTATCATTTAGGCCGAGCTTTGCATTGCAACCATCTTGTTCTTTCTTATTATGAATATAACTCAAGGTCTCCAACTCACCAAGAATAAGATCAATTAAGATACTACATCTTAAGAACATGATGAAGGTTATGACTAAAAGATATTGATATGGACATTGATATGTTTTTGCATCTGAAACATCAAACTGCAATGATCATCACTCATGTTCCTTCTCCTTCCTTTCTCTTTCAATCTTTTTTTTTTTTTTTGGGTACAGAACAAGAAGGGAAAAAGTAATTGGGAAAGAAGGATACAATGGCTTTGTGGATAAGATTGGTTGGAAATCCTGCACTCATTGAAACCTGGTGGGGCAAATATGTTTCACCCTATAAGTGGCTTCAGACATGAACAGATGAGTGGTCTACAACACCTCAAAGAACATTGGTGAACAAAGGTGTCAATTGAGTGTTTGATTTGGCTGCTCACCTTCTATCCTTCACTTGATGCAATGAGATGAGATTAATTCGATGATCACACGTGTTTGCGCTAATCCAAGATGGATAGATACAAAGAAGCTCATTAGCATGTCTAAACTTATTTTACTAATATCCAAATACAGATTTACCAAACACATTTTCAGCAACTTGTTGATGAAAAGGAAATGTGTTGTGTGTAGCTAATAGCAAGAAGACCAAACTTGGTTCATGTGGTTGGGAATGTGTACAACCCAATCATATTGCCATGGTAGGAGTTCATATATTATAAGTCCTGAGCAATCTACACAGGAAAAAGATTTCCATGGATGCTGGTACACAAGCCATTAACAAGATTACAAGAAGGATACAGTATTAGTGTGTGAAGCCTTACCATCATCAATCTGGATGTTGTTCTATTTGACTTTGGAAAAGTACATGGTGCATTGGAGGTCTAAAAGAACAAAGGCAAGAACAGATGACAGAGGTCAGCTGCTGTGGACCTCTTGTTCTTTTGACTTATATTTCAATTATAATCTGAATCATCAAAGATGACACTAATGCTTGATTGTTTTCACATTCTCAGCAGATCTGTATTCTTAAACCATGACCTATAGTATCTTTGCACCTTCTACACATCAAATGGCCATACTTATAGCATAATAAATGGCATGGTAACATCATCTGCATCTTGTTCATATCTCTGTCTGCTACATTGTAGAATTTCTATCTTATCCTGAATTTTACTTCCACTGTTTACAGCACTGCTAGAATTCATGTGCAATTTTATTATGTGATATAAGCTCATCGTACAATTTATATTTTATCCTGAATTTAGTAGCTTTTAATACTACCTAAAATTATCATGTTCTTTGAATTCATTAGCCAAATAGAAGCTAGCCATCAGGTTAGGCACTGGTCAAATGAAAGCAGAGTATGGAGATGGAGTGAAGGCTTTTGTCAGAACACATTGATAATGAAAGGATATAAGCACCAGTGAGAACCAGGCTTTCCATTGCATTTAGATTAAAGAAACTGATAAAGGGACAATGTACTATTTTGTGGCCTTCTTCTCTTAAACTATGCAGTGGGATTTCAACAATTTTTTTCCTCTTGCAACACCAAGTCTCTTTAATGTATCAAGTTTTACAATTAGGAATGCCTAAGCAGCCAAATATTATGGTCACATCAACAAATTATTTCTCCTTGAAATGGTGGCAAGCCTATTCTGAACCAAGCTACCATGAATTTTGTGCAAAAACACTTCAGCCTGCTAATTCCAGTGATATGAGATAGTTTAGGCCAATATCTCTGTTTAATCTCTCTCTCTCTCTCTCTCTCTCTCTCTCTCTCTCTCTCTCTGTTACACACACACAAAAGAAAAAAAGTTCAAGTGTGCTACTACAACCATTGTTCCTTTTTTTCAGCATAAAAATTGCTAGCAAGTGTAAGATAATTATAGAATGCATTGGTAGGACAAACTTATTTGGACTTGGAAGGCACCTGTAGGAAGACAACTAAGAACCTAGTAATTCAGTAACATTTTCCTTTTCTTTAGATGGAGTCAAAGGAAAAAATTGAAACATTATGGTGGTTGAGGCAGCTGTCTCTAAAGTCTGACTCCTGTCAACTAGTGTCACTAAATGACAAAAACAAGTAGTCTTTACTATGCTAAAAATTAGGTAGTGAGAAAAAAATTAAATGCATGGTTTCTGGCCTAACATTGTGTGCATGGAGTTGTTAGGGCATCCCCACATTAAGGAAGGTAGGATTGGCATTCATCTTGCAAGGTGTTTTCTGCAGTGGGACCTTTACTTACAGCAAGCTGCCCTCCTTCCAAACAACATGGTCCCAAACACAAAGGGAATATTAAGGACCAGCAGCTATAAAAGTGAGAAGCACTGTGCACCAAAAAGAAGAAAAGAAGATAGCATTTGGTAACATTGGAGGTGGTTTAGGTTGATCTGAATTAACTTTCTACAGCCTCAATAGGTTGAGATCTTTTCTTGGTAGTTTGAATGAGGACATCCATGTTAGCATACTGATTCATCTTCTTTGGCTTAATTATCTCCTTCAAGCACCTTGACTTGCCAATCTGCTTGTCCATCTACCAAATTCTTATGCATGAAAAATCTTACTGCACTGATCATTATCAACCTATGAAGTGCACTAGCAGAAGATGATTCCCTACTATGAGAACAAAGGTTAGGTCACATTCACAGTGGACTTTGGAATCTTATTGGTCAATGATTCTAGTCCAACTGTTTCTTGGTGAAGTAGAAAGTGATAATCTAATACTGTTTCTAACACACCCAAAAATCTAGTTTATACAACATAACTTTTGAGCAACCCGAATTAATGTTGGTGTTAATATGAGAAGTCATAATGGAATGGTTCTAGTGAGTTGTTGAGAAGAACAGCAGCTGTTTCACCCTTTTGTACTGATGATTAACTACAAGAAGCATTTTTATTTTCAGAAATAGAAGTAGTCTAAAAGAAGACAGAATTAGCCAGATTGTTGGCACCAGAAGCAGTCACTTCCAAAGCCTGATACAGATGGCAGATATAATGAACAGCAGTGAGTTGTTGAGAAGAACAGCAATTGTTTCACCCTTTTGCAGATTAGACAATGAATGTACTGATGATTAACTACAAGAAGCATTTTTATTTTCAGAAATAGAAGAAGAAGAAGAAGTAGTCTAAAAGAAGACAGAATTAGCCAGATTGTTGGTTCCAGAAGTAATCACTTCCAAAGCCTGATGCAGATGCCAGATATAATGAAACAGTGAACTGATACAGCTTATCTGTTGTTCTTAATTCATATAGATTAGTGTCCCACAATATTTTATATGGCAAATTGCTTCATGTTCTAGTTGGTGCAATGTCTTGTTCAAGACAGTTAATGCTGGCTCACATGTTTCAAGTCCAGAGTAGTGACAAAAAAGTTGTAACTTTTATTGAGCATCAATCGAGGGCAAAAGATGTCTTTACTCACAGAATAAAAATAGCTTCTGTGGCTACATTAACACCCACAAAATTAAGAGGAAAGAAATCAAAGCATTGATCCAGAGTGTTTAAACACTTGTTCTCTCTCAATCCGAAGACTGCATAAATTATGCCAAATTTCTCTTTCTTTTTTGATTGAGATCTCCACTTGCTCTGACCTGATTGCATGATACTATCATTTGGTTGAAGAACTTTTGGTGTATGTGATCTCAGTGATTAATGCCACAAATATATCAACAGGCTTTACATAATTACCCTGAGAACACAAGATGAATCTGCATATAATATTACTGAGATTTACTCATCCTTGTTCTCCATCGGATCAGTTCAGTGACAAAAGTTCAATTTTCTCATATTTGAACCACATGTTGCCGACAGCAGGTGGTGTTCTCTCGTCTACTTCCCTGCTGCTACCTCCTAATAATTCAATGCACAGCCACTTTTTGATGAGGCGTTTGAGCTGCTCCTTCAACCTGCACGTCAATCACTTTTTGTAGTCCTCCTTTCTTTGATGGGATTTAACATCTTGTAGCAGCCACTTTCTGGTTCATATGTTTGGGAATTTGACTGTAAGAGTATGAAATCTTCTGGGAACCTCAGTATCTCGATGTCAGCTCTTGTCTCTCTGCTTCCCTGTTTCCTAAGAAATAAAAAGTGCATGGAACTTCCAAACACCACGAGCTTTGGGTAGCACACCATACATGGAACAGAACGTCACTGGTTGGATGAAGCCTCGACGGGGGTCCCACGTTCCCGCACCAGTCCTGTTCTCGCTTTCACCCCTCCGTCGTTAAAGAGCAGTGATCCCCAGCTCTTACGGCACATTTCCTCCTCCTCTTCTCTCTCTCTCTCTCTCGCTCTCTCTCGCGCTCTCATTCTCTCTGTTCTTGTGCTGCCATTGTTTAATGGATTCATCGACTCATCTCTAGCCAAGAAGATGGAGAGACGTATGAGAAGGAAGAGACTGCTGTGGCAAAGAGAGCAGAGAACAAGCAAATCATTTCTCGGAACCCTCTGCCCATAGTAAGGTTAAAAAAAGGGAACTCGTTTGAAGCTAAGAACAATAGTTAGCCACAATGGGCGTCGAGCATATACTGGTTAGACGCGGCCGAGGGCTGTCGCCGATGCTGCTACTGGCGGTCGCTGCAGCGGTGGTGTGGCGCTTCACTCCGGTCGATGCCTCCGTTTCTTACGACCGCAAGGCCGTGATCATCAATGGGCAGCGGAGGATCCTCTTCTCTGGTTCCATTCACTACCCCAGGAGCACTCCGGAGGTAAGGATTCCGCTCTTGCGGGAAATGTGGCTCCTTGGTGCCTTTCTGTTTCTTTCGTTGGACAAAGCTCCGATTTTTATACCTCGAATTGTCGACAGATGTGGCCAGATCTTATCCAGAAGGCTAAAGATGGCGGCTTGGATGTAATCCAGACCTATGTATTCTGGAACGGACACGAGCCTTCCCCTGGCCAGGTTTGCTTGCAGCTTATGGAACGGAACCTTCCCCATCTCTTTCTCCAGTCTGCTGCTCTTTTTTGCAGTAAAGTTAGCTGAGTTTTGCAAGATTTTTCTTGATTTATGGCAGTATTATTTTGGAGGAAATTATGACCTGGTTCGCTTCGTCAAGCTGGTGAAGCAGGCCGGCCTCTACGTTCATCTCCGAATTGGTCCTTATGTTTGTGCCGAATGGAACTTTGGGTAAGCTTCTAATTCACAGTCTTGAAAGAGTTCTTTTACCAGTTCCTCGAAGAAAGGTGTAGAATCACATGTCTTTACATGTAATCTGATGATGTCTTTTTCTTCTTCTCTTCTTCGGAGAACAGGGGGTTTCCTGTCTGGTTAAAATATGTTCCTGGTATCAGTTTCAGGACTGATAATGGTCCTTTCAAGGTACAATTTTCACAAAATATACTTTATCTTATTCCATTTTTGCTTGATCGCTGATTAGTTTTGTTCATATAAAAGGCAGCAATGGCAAAATTCACAGAGAAGATTGTCTCCATGATGAAGTCTCAAGGACTATTTGAATCTCAGGGTGGCCCCATCATCCTCTCTCAGGTATTACTGAATCATTTTCCATTCTACTGCATCGGTTTATTAGTCAATATAGCGACACAAACAGGAGAGATCAACATAATGATCTTAGTTCTCTTCTGATTCAGTTTCCTGTTCTTCCATGTGTTTTGCCAAATTTGAGCAGATTGAAAATGAATATGGTCCACTGGAGGAGTATTATGGTGGTGCCGCAGCCAAGAATTATGTAAGTTGGGCTGCTCAAATGGCAGTTGGCCTCAAGACTGGTGTGCCATGGGTCATGTGCAAACAAGATGATGCACCCGATCCAATTGTAAGTTCAAAAAGAGACCTTTTTACTGTCTTGAATTTTCACTGCATCAACTATTTTGCTTTTTGTGCATCGAGTTGGTTGCATCACTTGCCTTTTTTTTTTTTTCTGTTGATTTGTCACATCGCGCAGAAGACTCTTTTCATTTTCCTCCTCCAGCTTTTCCTTTTCAACATCAAGTTCTTGGATTTATATACCAACTGAAACAAAAATGGCACCTAGTTTCCAATTACTCCAACTAAATTTGTCGACGCTCAAGCTTATATCCTAGCGAAGAATTTATAGTTTTACACAACTTTCTAACATTTTATTCTTGAATTTTATATTTACAGATAAACACCTGTAATGGATTCTACTGTGATTATTTCTCACCAAACAAGCCCTATAAACCTACCATGTGGACAGAAGCTTGGACTGGCTGGTAACTTTCTTTGTTCTTGAACTTTAGTTCAGCCCAACATCACACTGAAATTGAACTCATTTGCATTTCAGAAAAAGAAATGGCAAACTGATACCTTCTTGTTATTTAGTGCATTTATTCAATGTATTCATTGCTAACAGGTTCACTGCATTTGGGAGTCCGGTTCCTCACCGGCCTGTTGAGGACTTGGCTTTTGCTGTTGCACGGTTTATACAGAAAGGTGGCTCCTTTGTTAACTATTATATGGTAAGAAGTCGAACATTCGTTTTTCAGTTCCCAGTAATCATTTATTTATACACATCATCTAAGAAAAGTAATTTGCACATTTCTGTCAATTCCAGTATCATGGAGGAACAAACTTTGGTAGGACAGCTGGTGGCCCCTTCATTTCAACAAGCTATGACTATGATGCCCCAGTTGATGAATATGGTATGGTAGCTTCTCTTTTGTGATTCTTTGGAAATGATATGTAGCAATTTTCATAAAGATATGGTTTTAGTCAAAATGGTGACCACATTACGTGCCAGTATTAGAGTGACTCGATCATCTACCTTCTTTTTTTCTGCATCTGAAGCACTTGTAACATGCATTTGACAATTTCATCGAGATAACTTTGTATTGTCATCCTGCTTTTGAAAAGAAATGCATGATTCTAAAAATGGTATGATTGCTCACCTAGCAATGTTTTGAATTCAAAACATTTTTCTAACAGGGGTTAAACCACCTCTAGGTGATGAATGACAAAATAATGTGATTTGACTGCCAGTTGGTTTGCTTCTCCTATGAGCCATTCTTCATCTGAAAAATCTGTTGTTCTGCTGCAAGGATACTATTGTATACTTCTCTCATTGCTCAAACACTTAAAATGTTATAAACTTCCCATTGATATGATGAAATACAGCATGTTTCCAAATCTGTCACTCTCATTCTTTGGAGTCCTTGAAGGACTGGTGTTGCAACCAATTCTGTTGTGAGACTCAATTTTATGTAAAATTTTAATTCCCTTTGTCTAGTATTTACCATTTTTTACTCTTTCTCAGGTCTCTTGAGGCAGCCAAAATGGGGCCATCTGAGAGACCTGCATAAGGCGATCAAAATGTGTGAACCCGCTCTTGTGTCAGCAGATCCCACTGTGACAAAACTTGGAAATTATGAGCAGGTTCATCTTTTATGTGTAGATGTACAATTAGCAAACATATTCCAATGGTCTGGATTTGGAACTAAATCTATAGTCAATTCCTTCCAGGCACATGTCTTCAGATCAAAGTCGGGCTCTTGTGCTGCATTCCTTTCTAATTACAACCCAAGATCATATGCAACAGTTACTTTCAACAGAATGAAATATGATATTCCACCTTGGTCCATCAGTATCCTTCCTGACTGCAAAACCACAGTATTCAACACTGCAAGGGTGAGAAATTTCTGATAATTATTTTTGTTCGTGGTTGCATTTGCATTCTACTCCCACAAGTCAACTCTTCATTTTGAGTTATTTGTTTCATGGCTTGAAAAGATTATATACTCCACTACATTGTTCTGTGGTTCCTAAAACTTTATTGTATCATCTATAGTCTCGGTGGAAAGAGTCCTTGGTTTCTTGTTGGATAAAAGGGTCTCCCATTCAAGAGTCTCAAGCGCATTCGTATTAATCATGATCCAGGTTGAAGCTCCAACATTGCAGATAAAAATGACATTGCTTGGTAGGTTTTCTTGGAAGTCCTTCAGCGAAGAGACCAACACACTGGATGATAACTCATTCACGAAAGATGGGCTAGTGGAGCAGATAAGCATGACAAGGGACCAGACAGACTACTTGTGGTACACTACATCGTGAGTAGCAAAGTTATTATTACATATTTACAACATTAATTTGCAGCTTCTCTTTGGTCGAAACAAAACCAATGTCTATAAATTAATTTCTTACTGTGCTCCCTTTTCAGTGTTGATATAGGGCCAAATGAACCATTTCTAAAGAATGGTCCACACCCTGTTCTGACTGTAATGTCGGCAGGTCATTCTATGCATATTTTCATCAACGGAAAGCGAGCTGGTAAGTTACTTTGGCTTATGCAGAGCTATATTTGAAAATATGCCCGATATTTGATCGGCTCCAATCTACACATTTAACTTCCTTTTTCTGGCAGGGACTGTTTATGGTGGTTTAGACAATCCAAAACTGACATATAAAGGAAAGGCAAAGTTGTGGGCAGGAAGCAACCAAATCTCCATTTTAAGTGTAGCTGTTGGTCTACCTGTGCGTACCTTTGTTTGGAAACTTTTCATGTTATATGTATCCATCTAAAACATACCATGGTAACTATCCTTCTCTGAGATATTAATGTGTATCAGAGGGATATACACAATATTTTGGGGAGCACATGAAATTTTATCTTTTTGCACTTATCTCAGCAAAATAAATTGCAGAAATTCTGGTTATCTTAGTTCCTCTTTTCTGATTTCTTTCAGAATGTTGGTAGTCATTTTGAGACATGGAATGCTGGAGTTCTTGGTCCAGTGACCTTGCATGGCCTTAATGAAGGAAGAAGAGACCTTACCTCACAGAAATGGACTTACCAGGTTTCCCTATGTGCATGATTTGCCTAGCTTCTTCCTAAAAGTTGCAGATTAGTAAGTTTGATATTTGTGTGCAGGTTGGCTTGAAAGGTGAATCTTTGAATCTTCATATGCTTAGTGGTGTTTCTTCAGTTGAGTGGGGCGGTGCATCTTCGAAACAGGCCTTGACTTGGTACAAGGTTAGTACAGCAGAATGCGGGCATTCTTGCAAAGTGCAAATTTCCTTTCTTTGTTGTTCAGGACCGATATGACTAGCATTGTCTTAATCCCTATGATCTTCCAGGCTTTCTTTAATGCTCCAAGCGGCAATGAGCCATTGGCTTTAGATATGAGTAGCATGGGCAAAGGTCAGATATGGATTAATGGACAAAGCATTGGCCGGTACTGGCCTGCCTACAAAGCATATGGTACTTGTGCCAGTTGCGATTACCGTGGAACATACAATGAGAAAAAATGCCAAACAAATTGTGGGGAGTCTTCTCAAAAATGGTAAGAAATCTATTCTTCTTTTCTACCCAATCAAGTAGCTGGTCTGCGACAGTTAAATGACCAGCTAGTGATTACAATCTCAGGTACCATGTTCCTCGTTCCTGGCTTAACCCAACTGGAAACCTTCTGGTCGTGTTTGAAGAGTGGGGTGGTGATCCATCAGGCATATCTTTGGTAAAAAGAAGAGCACTATGAACAAGCCTGCTGCTGAAAGCCATCTGTGAACATTGGCCATTGATGGTGATCAAGTTAAAAAAAGAAAAAAGAAAAAAAAGCAAAGCTAATCTTCCTCTTCAACGGCCGTCTACATGATGACGGCGTGCATAAAGTCAATTGGACAAAGCTGAAGTTGCAGAAGTTACTTCTGGTGATCGGTATTGCCTGGTTAAGTACGAGTAATCGTACACAGGGCAACATTTCCAACATGGCTTTGTCGACACTAAAGAAATTATTGGATGAATTTTGCATCATACAGCATGTAGGAGTCTGAATGTAATTTGAATTCATGTGTGCAAATCTAGGAAATTGATAGTGGAAAACCTTTGTTTTTTATCTTGAAATGGGTTGGGAATAATGTCCACAAAGTGGAATGGCTGGTCTTGTTATTGCAGGAACTGAGCATGTAAGCATTTTGATTCATAAAGGAACTGCCTTCCTTCACCTTTGAAATCTGTAATTTTCAGACACTCTTTCATCATAAGATGAATATATCATCTCCTGCAAGCTAAGTCTCTTTCATCTTATGTTTCTACTACATAGTGCTCAGCAATTTAGTTCTTTTACAGCAATGAAACAATGACACTAAACCAGTCCTCCATTCTTGATCTGATAGTGTTCTTGAATTGTCATCACATCAGTAGGATTCTGTCCGAGTTCTTGAACTGTTATATCATGGCATCCTTTTCGATATTTATAGCTTAAATGTTTTTCTTAATTTAATTAAAATTATTTTATATAAAATTTAATGACAATAAAAATGACCAGTTTTCTGGCTGATGCACGACGTTGATGTTTATACTCGGTGGTCGGTATGATTCTGTCGACTCTGACAGTGCCGGGCAGCTAAAGAAGAGATGGCGATCGATGTTTATTTGGATTGAAGCACAAGCGTGGATTGACCAGTACAAATTCCTCTTCCGTCAGCTGCTACAGGCATGAGTGGCTCACACGAGCGTCTGCTTCATGTTCTGAAACCTCGACGCTTTGTCTGAGAACTTGGTCTTGGTGTAGTAATCCAGGTAGTCTTGGAAGCGGTAGCGACTCGGGTACACCAGCTCGGCCGCCGGGGAAATGATGGCGTCGGCCCCCGGGTTGTAGAACGTGGCGATCGACAGCCGGCTTCCGGTCCCGTCAGCGAGCACCCGGTGCCTGATGCTCTTGTAGACGCCATTGCTCACGACCTCGACCTGATCGCCGAGGTTCACGAAGATGCGGTGACCCTGCGCCGGCGGCACCGGCACCCACTCGCCGTCCTTGAGGAACTCCAGGCCGGGGACCGTGTCGTCCTGCAGCAGCAGGATGATCCCACCGGCGTCGGTGTGGCCGCGGAGCCCCATGACGAGCTCCGGGTTGGAGCATTTGGGGTACATTGCCACCTTCGTCCCCACGAAAGGCTCGGCGAATGCCTTCTTCAGGTAGGTGTTCGCCAGCCCGAGATTCTCGCTCAGAAGCTCCGCGAGCTTCTCGGCTAGCTTCACCACCTGTTCGACGTATTGCTTCATAGCGTCACTGCACGAGCATGCTGCGGCGTCAGCTTGGGGTTGCTCTACGTGGTTATACTCCATGGAAGAGAACTCACCGAACCAGTTCGGGGAGATCATTGATGTTGGAATCCGGGCGATGGCGGTAGAAGAAGCTGGTCTCCCAGTCCACATCCGAGGCTTTAGTTCCACGTCGCAGTCCCTGTGCCAGCCCCGACTCGTAGAAGCTCTCCCTCATGCTCTCCTCGTAGTGCTGCTTCACCAGCTGCTTCACCTCCTCCATCACTCCATCCTCAATCCCATGGTTCTCGAGCTGCCATGCCGGACTCATCAGAGTAACCAAACACGAATACCAATGCTTGCAGAGATAAAGATGCTCACAACGTACCCAGAAGAAGCCCCACTTCTGGCACGCATCATGGAGGAGCGACATGGTTTTGCTTCTCTTCTCTCCCTCCAGCTCTCCAAGGTTGATCACCGGGATCTCCATTTCCGCCGGCTTTCGTGCCTCTCGGGTTATTCCTCCGACTCGGTAAGCACGCTTCCTCGACCCAACTCTTCACATCCGTAGTAGATGCATTCACCAGCCATACTTATAGTAGCTCATCAAGCATTATAATGGAGTCCAAGTGCATCTCGCCCTTTCGCCCATGTGATGGCAATTTACCTGAGTAGCTTTATGTTAGAATAATAGCAGCAAAACCAGTCCAAGTACATCACCTAATCATCCTTGACTTGTACTAGAAACAATTCAGCTCTCCTGTGTTCCATTTTCTTATGCCAAAACCAGGGGAAGGCCACTCAATTTCCTTCTCATCTTCCGGTGGGCGGCATGGGAAGAATCCAGTCTTAACTACTCCATTGAGAACCTTGACATGGGAGACCGATGCTAACCGCGGTGCCTTTTGTTCTGTTTACATTTGGAGTAGGATTGTGTCACTGTCATTGGAACATGGCCCGCAAACCTTATGAGTCTTGCCTTGGATTCGGAGACTGAGAGTATCCCGGAGAATCCATTATCAAATTCCTTCATGTTCTTGTAGGCCCAAGCCGAACGGGAACGACAATCGATGGCTCCACCTGGATCTACATCCCCACTGGCTTCGAGGTCTAAGCAACCGGAAGCTGGATCAGATACTGGCCAACCGAGCAACATGGACTAGATTTTGATGTCGAAAGCATGCTGATTTGGAGTAGAGCTGGTCATAATTTGGTTTAGCTTAGATTTCTTTTGGATTTGGTATGATTGTGTTTCTTTCTGTAGACAGGAACATCAGCATGACTACCATTTAGGAAGGTGGGTCACACTGCATCAGCTTCGACCGAACCCCAGCAGCTCTTCTAGAGCTGAGACCAACTGGTCAAAACTTGAGAACACTTTCTATCTCCGTGTTTCTGCATGCCCACCGGAAGATGGCAAATCCGCTGGTTGATTGAACCTTCAGGAAATGCAGAAGAGTAAAGATGTCTACTGCATTGCAAATTCTACAGTTGATTGCTTTGGCAAAGGCATAAGGTCAAAATGAAGCAATTAACTTACTGTTGAGGCCATTCTCCTCGAACACAATCCGATATATGTTCCAGAATATGTAAATTAGTTGGATGACAATAATTCTGCATTACAAATATGAATTCAATACCTGCCCCCATCAACTTGTTCTATCCTCATCAATTAAGTGGATCCTGTGTGGCATAGATGATGACCTAATAATTGTTTTGCAAGCAGACAAGGGGGCCATGATCTCCTTCCATCTGTTTTCAGGATTTCTCCATGGAGAGCAGAATCCAGTATCTTTTCAAGTGGCCATGGGGAAGAATTTATGAGCTGTGGAGCGATCTGCTGCGTTCTGATATGTATCCTCTGTAAGTTCATCAATGATCAAATCAAGGCTTCATAAGAAACAACTTTGTTGATTTGAGTCCATGAACATCTAATCCAGTGTCAACTTTACATTCTAATGGCAGGATGTTGTTCGGACTTGAGCTAATCAATTCCTTCTGCTGACATGCCTGAAAGTATAAAATCAGAAAGTAGAAGACAGTCATTACTGTTTACACTCGAAATCTGCTGAGTCTGATAAGAGTTCCCATGAATCAGTAAGCAAATTCCAATCATCCGAGGTTCAAGATGGCGACATTGGTTTAATCAATTCCTTCTGCTGACATGCCTGAAAGTATAAAATCAGAAAGTATAAGACAGCCATTACTGTCTGATGTTAAGGTCAATAAGTCAAATATATAATGAACTGACATGAAAAAGTTGATGCCTTTTACCTCTAAACGATCTCCATTAAACCAGTGTCGCCATCTCGAACCTCAGATGATTTGGAATTTTCTTACTGTTTCATGGGAACTCTTATCAGACTCAGCAGATTTCGAGTGGTGGCATTCTTCAGTGGTGGGATACTGGTCACAGAAGACCAACATGACAATGAAAGAACATTTTCTACTTAACTCTCCATGATTTATTTTGCATAATATAATTCCAATGAAATACTCTTAACTAGCCATAATTTATTATGATGTGATTAAGGTCAAGCTATATATCATATTTAATTTGATTTTTACAGGAAAAACTTGATTATTGAATCTGTAAAAAGGTATAAAGGTGTTGAGTCCTGCAACTTATGTAAAGGTAATTACTTGTGCAAATATATCTGCATTTAACACTAACTATAAATATCACCAAGCAAATCTCAATGTGAAATATTAGGTAGCAGCATATGGCAGCTACCTAATTTACAAGTGCCTCTAATGTCATAAAATCAAATAAATCAAAATAAAAAACTTGCTAACAACCAAAAAATACTGATGTTTCCGAAAGAAAAGGTGACATTACAGTGACCTAATATCACAATTGTTTCTAACTTTAAGACGGTAAATGAATGAGCCTTCTTGAAAGTTTGAAGCATTATCTTTAATGTGAGAATCTTGAAGTCCACAAGCAAGGTCCACATATAAGTGTCTTTACAGTAAATTGAAAGGACACTTAGGGAACCCTAAATTACTTGGCACTTGGCAAAAGTATCGTTCCAGAAATGAAGCAATCACAGATTCTGGCATGTTTCTAGATCACAACATGTTGTTATAGAATATAGATCAAGTATGTGAAGGAAAGCACCTGAATAACTGTGCAAGGAAGGATATCACCTCTGTTGATTGTATTCTCTGCACAACTTCTTGGGGCAATCTGTGTGAAATCAGAACTGCTTTTTGTGTGCTACAGAAAAAGATCATAAGTTTCTTATATGAAGGCAGTAGCATCCCGACAGATCTCTAGCACAAGAAACAATCAAAATGCATCAACAGTTATTGGTCGCATGTTCAGGGATCAACTCAAAGCATGAAGAAATCCACATAATATACAAAGAGAAAAAAGTTTCTTCTGCTGGAACTGATAGATACAGGATAACTTTTGAAGCAGTTTATCAGTATAATACTAAAACTAGGGAAGGAATCATGTCTTAGTTATTAACTCTCTTAGTTTGGCATCAATCTACAGGAACACATGAGTGAAATAACTGTCTTAGCAATCAGAGCAAGTCAGGTTGCACAAACAATTCTCAAAACCAGAACATTTCTGCTGCTTCTGAATGACATCTGATGCATCTAAATTATATGTATGATATACCGATTGAGAAGCTGAAAAAAATGAATTCAAGATTTTTACAAAAAAATGATATCTAAGTACCCTTAGCACTCATCTAACTGATATCAAGACCATATATAAACTTTCAAAGGTCGGTGTGGATGAAAAAGACTGAAGCATGGAATTGCATCCCTTAGTGCCACAAATTATAAAGCAGAAAGCCCAATTAAGGATCAACATATTGACAATAAAAACACAAAATGCAGAAAACTTGTAAACATATATCAAAGATAGGATGCAAGAATTTAGAAACCTCAGCTTTCATATTCAAATGAGCTGTACAAATTTTACCACATTTGTATTCAGGGTTTGGATATTTTTTGGGCAAGAAACAAGCATCTAAACTGCTAGTAACCTTCTAGTTTTGACAGAAAATTTACATCTACAAATCTGGGTTGCGTATGGCGAAACTAATATTGCTTCATGCAATATATAGGCATCAATATCTAGAAGATGCTGATCTCCCATCTAATTTGGATATCCCTCTTGAACTTCGCAAAGCATCTGCAAACTTTTTCAAGTCAGCTTTCTCAGGAATATAAGTACCTTCTTTGCCAATCATATTATTCTGGCTGCAATTGCTCAATGTATCCTCTAAAAGTGATATTTTCTTATACCTACAACATGTTCCAGAATTTCTCCTATGAAGTATACCTTCTTCCTCTCTTGCTTCTTCCAGATCAAGCCTCTGCAACCTCTGGATGTCCAAAGAGTGCCTGGAATTGATTTGAGAGAAAACATTTTTATTACGTTGCCCTTCGACTGCTTGTGCTTCCGTTCCTGCCAACAGATTTGCTGCAGCAACATCCTCTATCATGCGTGATGGTGAGCTATCATATGAATCTCTAGCAATTGCATCATCAATAGAACAGATAGAGGCAGATGCTCTTGTATCAGAATTTACAGAACTTGGAGTTCTATCTGCTGCTGAAGCTCTCTTTCCCCGGTTTCCGCTTCCTAACACTAGCTTCTTAAGCTTGCTTAGCAACTTTAGTTTATTTGAACTACTATGTGTTATTGCCGATGAGGCATCGGTTGGTGTATCTTCAGGTTCTCCGGCAGAAGCTTGTGAGGAAGAAGAACACTCTGAATCAACTTCAAAAAGATTTAAACTTTTCTCATCAGCACCCAAATTGGCATACTCCAGTATGAGTTGTTTGGCCTTTTCTTCAGATTTGGGACTCAAGCATTTGCTAAGATCTCTTGCGACTGTTTTTCCCAGAGGTGGCTGGTAGTTCCTCAGCTCGTATCTCAAGCAAGCATTTACCCATCTAAGATACACCAGCTCCTCAACATCAGTACACCTATCAGTTTGAAGTTGTTCGATGTCCTCCATCAATTTGTCATTCACCTTCCTCAAGTGGTTGGCTTCCTCTAACCCTTCCATCTGCAGGCATGTTGCAAATGATTTAAGCTATCGACACAAACTTCAACCAAATAACAGGGAGCAAAACTATCATAGCACACATCAACATGGTGATATTTGGAGATGCTCAAACAGTAGCAACATATGAAAGATTTGGACAGGTCAATAGGAGAAGGAAGACAGGACAAATTGAGAGCACACACAAATGATATGAACAATTAGTAAATATGAACAATCAAGCTACATAAAAATATACAACCATTTAGCCATAGAAGAAGAAAAGAAATATGTAAATATGTTCCTTTTGTATATCAAGAAGCTATCATCACAAATGATATGAACAATTAGTGGGTTTGACAAAGCAAAGTAAGCAACTATTTTCCAGCAGCCTAATCCAACAGAAAAAGAACCACTACGAACCTTTGCATCCTCATGAACTGAAGACACAATCATTTTTGCAGTTTCCAACTCCCTTGACAAACATGAATTCTCATTTACCAACATTGAATTGATTGTTCTGAGCTCTATGCACTCATCTTCCAACTCCTCCAACCTCTTCAACTTCCTTTTAATCTCTGCATCAGTTTTCACATCCTTTTGCTCCCTATGCTGCAATGAATTGATACTCTGGTGAAGAGAGGCTATTATGTCTTTTGCCTCATCCCTATCCGATTCCATCTTCTTCTTCAAATGTTTAATCTTCTCTCTTGAACAATCAAGTTCACTAATTACTCTTGAATAATCTGAAAGCTGAGATTTTAGCCTCTGATTGTCAGCCTGCAGAGAGTCTATCTTTAAAATGTACAACTTAGCCTCCATTGCACTAATCTTCAATCTATTCTCAAGCTCTCCCATAGCAGCTTCTTGCTCTTTCACACCTTGATAATCTAGCAACCGAAGCTCAAGACTCCTTTCCTTCTCCCTTAGGGACAAAACCAACTCCCTGAGACTTGCGATCTCTTGCTCCATCACGATCTCTTCCGTGGTATCAGGCTTCTCAGGCACCGTGATATTTCGGGCGGTTTCCAGTTCTTTACTTTTCACCTCAAATTCTTGCATTACAAAATCGTTGAATTCATGCAAGAGGAATCCCTCATCATCACCCGAGTTATAACTGGTAGGAGACAGCCCAATCATGGAGACGCCATCGATTATCTCCCCCAAATCCTCTTCCTTTAAATACAAAGTCTAAATTAGCACAAATCAAACCAGGAAAGACGGTAATTAATTATAAGATTTCCAAAGCTTACACTCTTCAGGATGCGGAGTTCCTCTTGGAGGCAACCGCCACTGTTTTTCCCACTACTTTCCGGCTCTGCACCACCTGTTTAAGAAAGGGGGGAAATCTTGATGCAGTCAAAGTCGAGTTTTGATCATTGGTTTTGTATAGCTCTCCAATTTCTCGCATCAGACAGCCAAAAAGATCAAATCATGACGAAAACGCAGACGAACGCAAAGAACCTGGGGACGAGGATTGAGGGCATCGCGGACGAATGGGAAGCCGGGGGCGGCGCCAGAGCTGGGACGCGATGAAGCCGGCGAAGGAGAGAGCAAAGGCGATGGCGATCTCGACGAGCACAGGCTTCACGTCCCTCTTCCCTCTCACCACCAACGCCATCCTCCGACTACTCCTCCGATCGCCATCCCCCGCCGCCTTACCCGTCTCCACATCCATCTCCGCGCTCCAAGACGGAATTTCCGCAGAGACACCTGCTTCCGCTCCCCTCAAAACGAGAGGGAAAGAAGGCAAGGCGACTCTTTTTGCATCATGTCCTCCGTTTTGAGCTCACTAGCCTCCGAAGCAGAAGTCTGCTGCGTTGCTTTGGCTTCCGTCAATGGCGAGAAGGCGTCGCCCAAGAAAGAAGAGCCGAAGTCGCACGACATTAGAAGTAGCGATCGCCGCTGGGTCATCTCTCTTAGTTCTCATCCATCTTCAAAGAAACATTGAGACTCGAGAGGTACTCATTTGTGACGCGCACCTGTCTAGTTCTCGGTGGAGCCCAGTTACAGGAAAACGGCTCTCTCCAATCACATGAGAGGTAGAACAGAGAGGGAAAACAAAACGGGATAATGAATGTCTACTTGTGATGTTGATGGTATCAATTTTGTCCTCAGTGAGACAAAATGGGGGCTGGCTTTAGGAGCTGCTTCTTTAATGCCTTGCTTTGTCTTTTGGCAAGCTTTGGGTGTGTTCTTGTTTTGTTTTGGTTGCCAAACTTTTTGTTCCATGCCACATCATCTTCTTGCTCTTGGATTGGATTATATAGATCAGGGACATGCTTTATTATGTTAAATAAAATAGTATTTTTTATCCTATTCAATTTAGGTTTTGCATGTATTTTTTTTACAAAACTTAAAAATCTAAATATACATCATTATGATTAATGTATTAGTTGATTGTTGGCATAGTGATACTGAAAACTCTTAGCAACATTAATACAGGTGCAGGCTCTCATGAGATATTTAATTGGTTACCGTAAATCAATCTTAAATTCTAGAGTTAAAGATCTATTTTAACTAATATGATTTTGAACATCGACTTCTTAAACCTTTATGGTTTACTTGTATATAAAATAATCTTTATATTTTAAAAAATATAACATATAATCTCCTCTCATCAAATTTAAGTTAACAGACGTTAGAGTTTACTTGCGTAGAATATCAACTCACAATAAATTATCAATATAATAACATAAGTAATTTAGGATTAAGATATGTGATTTTGGCCATTGACATTTTAAACTATTATGATTTTTTCATATTTAAAATAATCCCTATATTTTAAAAAACGTAATATATAAGTTTATCCCATTAAATCTGAGTTAACAAACGTTAGAATCATTTTACGTGACATGCTGACTCATAATAAATTATTAATATAATGATATATATAATTTAAGTTAAAAAAACTGAGACCTCCATTAATGACTTTAAGAGATGTGAAATGTCCACCAATAGTCGCACCGAATTGCTATTACCTAACAAGGCATCGGAAGCTCTTGAGCTCGTCGTCAACATGGGAGACGCTACGTGCATACGATGTCCTGCTAGACAATAACAACTTGGTGCTGCTACTGGTGGTTGCTTCCATGATAATGTTTTTTCCCGCAATTGATGAATGTCTCAATTTTTTTTAATTTAAATTATATGTGTCACTATATTAACGATTTATTATCAGTTAGTATGTCACGTAAGCGGAGTCTAATGTTTGTTAACTTAAACTTAACGAAAGGAACTTATATGCTTCGTTTTTTAAAATATAGATGTTATTTTAGACACGAGTAAATCATAAAGATTTAAAAGGTCCATGACTAAAATCATAAGAACTATATACTATATTTTTTAAAATATAAAGGCTATTTTAGACACAAAATAAACTATAACAACTTAAAAATCAAAAATCACAAGAACTAAAATTTATCTTAACCCTAAATTCTATTATCGTATGTATAACTTGTTTTGAATTAAGTGAGACAACCTAAATCCAAAAATATAAATATTGCACATATAAGAATCAAACATGGAGTGAGATAATCTGTTCTAATTTTGATTTTGAATTAGATTACTATAATATTTAAAATTTAAGTTGTTAAGAAACGCTTGAACATATATTAAACTCTAACCATTATTTAGGGAAATACTATATATATATATATATATATGTTATATAAATTATTTCCAAACTTTGATAGGATTTATTGCCAGGCACCTACCATTAATGACCCATCAATATTTTATTGAAGTCATGTTCTACATGAGTTAAGTTACTTGTTCAATTGTGAAGCCTAGTTGGATCTATCTTACACTTCAATATCTAAACAGGAAGAGGAGTCAAAACTATAAGACAAGCTGGAATAAATAATGTTAGGTACATGAATCCGCATCATATGTTATTTTCTTAAAAATATTCTTATTTTAGGTATTTTTCAAAAGATATCAATCTTCAAATATTTTACCTAAATGTATTATTGAGGTACTAAGAATACTATTAATGTTATTTAAAAATATTATAAATAATATAATATTATATCTCTTTAATTATAATATCATGTTTTTTATGTTTATAATTAGTTTGGTTAAGGTTAGGAATTCATTTTAATCATTATAATGTTTTCGATTAGGTCTCACAATATTTTTATTGTGATAACTAAAACACTATAACATGCCAAATCACTCTACAAGTTGAGATTTTTATTAGAGTAATTTAAATTTTTTAAATTAAGAATTTATTTTTTAAATTAAAAAATAAAATAGAAACTAGTAATTTGAAAAATACCTAAAATGTGAGCATTTTGTAAAGAAATCACCAAATAAACATCTAGTTTATGGACATTTATAAGTCTATGCATAAGCACATCAAGCATATCTTACACTTCATTTGATCATTATAATGGTTAAGGTATATACAACTGTTTCAAAAAAATTATCTTTTTTAGAAATAAAAAATATAAACCATAAAATAAACATAGTAAATGGATGAGTAATTATACAGAATCTTTGAGAATATAGCATTTGGTAGAAAGTGACAATGGTTAGAATATTTTATGCAGTTCACACACCATCAGGTTATTGAGACAACTGCAGTTCTCAAATCTACATCACATATCTGAGAAGAGGTTAATGAGAAGCATGCAGCTCATTATTATGGTTCTTTGGTAGTCACATCTATCTACCTCCACTGTCCAAATCCAAGTGGATGGTTTCATAGTTCATGCAAAGAATCATAACAACTGCTAGTTGGGTCACAGGAGACATTTCCAAATTTATCATTTTCTCATTATAGGAAAATCATAGAACAAAACTAAATATTGCATATAATCTTGACAAAATATTAGAATTTAATATGTATCATTCAAAATATGCACCAATGAGGACTGGTATAGTCTCAGACTCAGCAAAAGAAGTTTCATCAGGACCTCCAAAACTTAGGGCAAGTAAAAGACTAATGCATCTTTGCTACCCAAGCTTTGATCTATGTCATGATCAGTAAATTTTGAAAATTTAAACAAAAAACAATACCTGGAATTTAAGAAATAGGAAAAAAAATCTACTAGTACATATTCCTCTACCATAGCTGTTCTCTTTCCAAAAGATGCAATGCATTGGAGAAGCAAAATTAAAACTACAAGTATCATGCAACTTGATTAGAATGTACAATACCAACTTGAGTGCATCCTTAAAACTATAGGAATCATGCAACTTGATTAGAATGTACAATACCAACTGAGAAGTGATACTGGCATGTGTCCAGCCACATATGACAGAGCAGGTGAACTCAACAATTGCAGAAAACAATATGAACCAAAATGATGAAATGTAAAGTCTTATGACACACCCCTCTAAGATGGATACTCTGATGACATATGAAGCATTAGTAGAAAACAAAGTCAACAGACCTAATCAGAGTGCACATTCAAGTAGCCTTGATTACTGCCTTCGAGTAGTAAAGCAGCTTTACCAGCAGAAAATATCCTTTAAGTTGAGCACCTGCAATCTCAAATAACGTTATCGTGTTACATGTATTCAGCAAAGAAAACATGCTAATTAGCTACTCAATTGTTTCGAGTCATAAAAGTCCTTCCAGATAACTATCATCGTCAAGAGATCCAAATAAAAAGTCCTCATTTATGAACTGGCAAACATCGATAAGTTCATATAAAGATACGATGAAACATTCTATCAGTTCCACATGATTTAACAAAATCACATCCTAGGAATGAGACAGCTACTTTAACATTTTTGAATTTGAATTTTTGGAAACATAACCATATCTAGCAAGCATTTCTGCACTTTTTCAAGTCATTCGCAGTTGCATTTATCAAAGAAAGTAATGTCATTGTACATTGTAAAACATAATTTCTCAAACCTCATATACGCAGCAACTGTACTGAACAAAATGTTCATGAAGTAGTTGATCTCATCACGTTTACGCAATATTCTGATGACAAGAAATGTTGAAACGATAAGAAAAACGACAAACATAAAACACTTTAACCATACTATAATTCAAGTTTCAAAGCTTGAAAACATGGTGGAGCAAAGAAAAGCTAATTAACTTAAAAACAATCATTTTTACTAAAAAATAATAGTCTTTAAATGGCATGACCAGATGACAGCAATTATGGTCAACATAATTGTAATGCAATTGATTGGTAAAGTCAGTACAAAAAACCAAAGAACAAATGGGTAGATCACAAACATCTAAATCAGTGACAACAATATAATGAATTATGCTAGGCTAAGGGCATCTTCCAACAAAAATATATTCATTTTAATATCCAAAAAGAAAAAAAATGAAACAATCACCCCCAAGTTGTTCTGGTTAGTCATTTGGGAAAAAGGACAGAACATGAGATTGGATGCCATCGATATATAAAGTTTAGACATCATGAATAGACAGAGGCAGGAAAAGTAGTCCAGCACCACATACAAACACCTTGTCATGTAAGTGAAACCGTAGCTGATAGTCTATAAAAGAGATGCTCAGCATGATCCAAGGAAGCTAAGAACATGGAACAGGAATTCTTAACAAAAAGAGGCAAGACTACACCAAAAACAACTATCAAGCTTACAACGGAAAGGCAATCATGCAATTACATTGAACATCATAACAAGACAAATCAAAACATTTCAACTCAACCACGTATGCTTTTCAACCTAATACAAAACCGATGCAAAAGCTTCAGTTACCCATTCAATGGCTTCCCTTCCCAACTTAGCTTTGGTTCACGGCACGAATTAGGGCTTGCTAATGCGAGCCTTTCTTCCGTTTCTCCATGGGCAGTTCGGAGCAGCCATGAGACCTAAAATAATCACCATCTTGCCAGGAGCTTGGGACGAGCCATCGCCATGGTTTTGTTTCTTGATGTTGAAAGCATCTTGGTCTCGATCCTCGGAAAGCTCTCTCTTTTGGTTATCACCGGCCTTCTTCCCGGATCGCGACTGCTGTTCCAACAAAGATCGCTTCTTTCTCTCCGCATCCGCTGTCTCGCCCGACACCGACCCGGATGTAACATTCCTCTCTCCAGTCTCACCTATAATGGCGGCAGGTTTAACTGTAGCTTCATGAGTGTTGAGGTTACGCGATTTCGACTCGCTTTCGGCCTCCGTAGTTGATTCGCCATCCAAATTCTTGACCTTCGAAACAGCCGCGCTTTCCAAATGCCCATCTTTGCAAAGTACAGCTGGGTCGTCCGCCGCTTTCGGAATGGGTCGCTCAACCTCACCACATGCATCCACCCCATCCGATCCCTCCGTCGGGGACTCCGACGAGCCCGCCCCGTTCGAGACCGGCGGAATCTCCGGACAGACGAGTGCCTCCGGCGTCGCCTCGTCAAGGCAGGAGCCGGAGTCTGACGGGCCAGAGGCGTCTCGAAAGATTGGGCTGCTTCCCTGCGGGAAGGCTCGGCTGGCGAAGGCGCTCCGCCGCCTCGCGTTGGGGCCCCGGGTCGTGTGCTTGGTTCCCATGCGGAAGGGGGCCAATAGAACCCTAAGGTTTTCGGGAAGTCAACGAACGGTAGGCAGAGAAGAAGGTAGCGGAAGAGGCGTCGTGGATAATGACTCTTTAATGGGCCGGGCCGGGCCGGGCCGGGATGTGAATCTAATGTCGCATGGCAGGTCGGTTTTCTCGTGCAACGTTTTGGTAGGCTATATTGATCGTGCAACCCGAATAATGAAGCACGAGGTTTCGAAGGGATAATTTATATTGGATCAGAATGCTTGCACCAAATAAATGATGGATCTTATCAGTGTTTAACGTGAGAAAACACTTGGATCCACCTCCACTATATATATATATATATATATATATATATATTGCCCTTACGGTCCTTGGAAGCCTATAAGAAGGACGTTCCTGAGAGCCCATGGTGGAAAAGGTTGTGGGCGATGCTATCCCTGAAGTGAATGGCGCTGAAGGAGCGGAGGCCGTTGTCGGCTACCATCTCGTCGTCCAGCAGCTCGAACCGTAGCTCCGGCTCCATCTCCTCCTTCCTCATCTCGCATAGGTTGTGGAGGACGCAGCAGGCCCCCAGCACCACCGGGAGATCCTTCAGCTTCACCTCAGTCCTCTTCTGCAGGCATCCCCACCTCCCCTTCAGCCTGGCGAAGGCATCCTTCGCCACCCGCTGCACCGCCCCGACCTTCTCGTTGAAGGCGTGCTGCGCCCAAGTCAGGTTGGCCTGGGCGTAGGGGACGAGCACCCAGTCCAGCAGAGCGTGGCCGGTCCCGCCGACGATCCATTGGTTGTTCAGGAGGCCGCTGTTGGCGCGCTGGTAGAGTGCTGACTTCTCGAGGACCTGGTCGTCGGGCATCGACCCGGGCCAACCGATGCAGACGTCGGTGAAGACGCCGTCGGGGTCGACGACGCCTTGGAGGGTGACGGTGTAGGAGCTCTTCTGGTTGCGCTCGGTGTGGCGGCGGTTGAAGTAGGCGGCGACGCTAACTCTGGGGGCAATGACGGGGATATGGGTGGTGTACATGGCGCCGACCACGTTGGGGATTCCGGAGAGGGCCTCGAAGCGGGCAGCGGCGGCGGCTGCTCCGGCCGAGTCGGGCCAGGCGAGCGACCGCGGCATCAGCACGTTCCGGATGGCGGCGCATACCTCGAGCACGAGCTTGTGGCAGGTGGAGATTCCGAGGCCGAAGCGCCGGGAGACGAGCCGGAGGGGCTCGCCGGTGGCGAGGCGCCACACGCATACAGCCACGCGCTGCCGCACGGGGATAGCGGCGCGGAGCGCGGTGTCCTCCTTGGCCACGGCGGAGCCGAGCTCATCACAGAGGAAGTCAAAGGTGGCGCGAGACATCCGGAAGGCGCGCCGGAACTCAATATCCGGGAGCTCCGGGTCGATGTACCGGTCCCACCAGTCGCTGGACCGGTCCCTGACCCATACCCGGCGCTGCTGCTGCTGGGGCTGCGGCGGCAGCTGCTCCGGCCTCTGTAGCGCCTCGTCCTCCTCGTCAGCGGACGACGACGAGGGAGAGGAGGACTCGGAGGGCTTCGAAAAGACGTGCCGCCGGCTCGACGAGGGGTCATCCACCCGAGGGCGCTTCCCGGGGTTGGGGTCCATGGCCGAGGGGGCGGCACCGTCGTTGAAGAAGGAGAAGTAATAGGAGAAGAGGTCGTCGTCTAACGGGGGGGCGGCAGCGGCGGAGGGCTTTCGATGAGCGGTCATGAATGAGTCTTCCAGCGCCGGTAAGCTGGTGATGAGCCTCGGGAATGAGAGGCTTCGACAGCGAGGAAGCATTCAGTATATAGTTGCGGCGAGCGAGAGCGAGACAGTGAGAGAGAGGGCGCCCGGGCGTGGCGCGTGCACGCGGTTGGGTCGTCCCTTTCTCCTGGTTCGGGGAAGGAGAAGGGGGGAGTCCCCGCGGTTCGCTCACGCGGGTACGTGGACTGGTCCAGTTTCCCTCCGCCTTCAGATCCCCACGTGGCCAAAAATCCGGCCGTCCGTTGGCGGCGAGGCCCCCGCGTGGACGGCTGCACACGAGGATGAGAGTTCGTTGACAGGGACCGGCGCAGCGTTTGGTCGTGGTTTCAACGGCGAGTTCTTAGACCGAAAGGCCGCCGAGGACAGAGAAAGCCGGACGCTGTGGAGATGTAGCAAAATTCTACCCGTTCCCGCTGTGTACCCGCGTCATGATTCCATGGAAATATAGATCCACGTATGGGTCCCGCATCTGGTTCGCTCCCTGCAGCCGTCGTAGGATGAATGGGTGCGAAGTACAGGTGAACACGCTTCTCTCTTCGTGAAACTCGTGTGGCGCGAGAGAGTGCTGCCTTGTCATTGGAGGATCGACCGCGTCGATGCGAGCCCCAATATGAGAGAGGCAGTCACACGTCAGGCAAACAATAAATTCTTCCGTACAAAACCGTACGCTCCGTGCGGAGCGGTGATGACGTGGCACACCGGTGATCCAAATCAGAAAGGATCGGTCTCTGTGGACTTCATTTACAAATAATGACATCATAATTAACAATATCACTAAACTAAATCCCAAAAAACGACTTGCTCGATGGCTCTTTCTGTCGCTTTTCCTCCCTCCCCCCTGTTTCCCACGTGTTTGGCTGCTGTCGGCAACACGTTGCTCACGTGATCGGCGTTGGTCTCGGTCCTATGTCTCCACATGGCAAGCATCAGCCGTCGAATAAGTGATTCTTGCTCCCAAGTCTGTCCATTTAAAGCTTGATCGAAAGTCAAAAGGCAAAATTAATTGATACTATGAAAAAAGATAACGGACTAAAAGATTTTGTTCCCATTTCAACCTGATTGCAATGGTGAGAAGAAAAGCTATCGATTGATGTTACAGCCACAGGCATTCTTCTGATGGAGCAAATAAACCAATGCATTTGGATGCGGAGTAAAATCTAACCTATCTGCACAAGATATCTTTTCATATTCTGGTACTGTAATTTCAGTACCATTTGATAATTTTGTTACAAAAATGTTCCGGACCACTGAACAAACAGCTCTTCTGCAACCTATCTGTACATCTTTTGTGAAAATTTCTTTAACCCGAAAGATACACAATTTTAAGGTACATATATGTTAAGGTAGTGTAAATCATTGTACAGGGTAGTAGCTTGCAAACATCGATGGAACAACCATGAGCAATTGTCGCAGGCAGTCGTTGGCCAGAGGACAATGATTGCAGAAACAAAACTTCATCCAGCAACCACTAACAGTGGCACAATGGTACTCGAAATGAGTCAGGACTTTGATCTTTATAATCTAACCCAAGGACTCCAGCTTCTCCACCATCACCAAGAGAGAAGAGTTTCCGTCGCAAGCTTCCTTCAGCACTACCAATCTCCTGGCAACTTCAGTTTTGTAAGTTGGCTCTTGCGAAAACATTAATCCATATCGAAGGAGAGTCAACAGCATGGTCTGTAAAGATGAAAATTAGATCAGTTATAGAGACCCAGACCCAGCATTGATATGGTATGTCTCACGATACCCGATACACAACGTTTACTTACCTCCTGATGTGGCTTTTGTGAATAGCTTCTTAAAAGAGATTTTGCTAACTTATTTCGCATAGCTAGCTTCTCAGATGCACTCGTGTTGAAAATGAAACAAGAGAGGTGATGCACTGCCAGCGTGAAGCTAACAGATTCTCTAGTGGAAGCTTTTTCCAGGCATCCGGAGGTCCATGACTTTGCATATGCCTCCAAAATCTCTTCTTTGTCCTGTAAATTGTATTTGGATGTCAGTTACTACATGTTAGAAAAGGCAAAAAGAGATGGCATGTTAGCCTGCATCGATCCAGCACAAGAATATGTAGGAAATATCTTCAGATGGCTGAGGCCCAGTTGCAAATGGTTCAGAATGTCAAATTTTCAACGAACGCGTTGGCCACAAAATGGACAGACAAATCGATTAGTTCAGGACAAGAAGCCCCTCAGCAATGATGATTTATACACAGGAACTTACAGATCCAATTAGTCAGATCACAGTACAGGAGAAATTAATCAACCATGTAGTAAATCATTACTTTCAAAAAACTGATAGTTCAAGAGAGTACCTCAACAGGTTCCAGGTAACCTTCGGCACCAGCTATGCATTTTCCTATTGGAGGTAAGAGTTCAAGTGCATGGATATTAGATAGTGCATTCCACATGGCAAGCCTGACACTGGCTTCAACAGTTCGATGTAGATAAACTGCTACTTGCCGACCATAGATTATGTCACCATATGACATTGCACAAAACTGCTCAACGATATCCTCAACAAATGTATTGTAGCTTTCATGAATTGTTGTCTGAAAATTAAGAACTTCCTGGCTGCCACTCACTTGAGCTTCAGATGAGGAAGCTACAAAGTCTCTATATTCTTCATCTTTGCTTGTCATATTTCCACATTTTAGTTGATCAATGTGCTGACCATACATATCTTGCAAAGTTTTAAAAACATTCCCACTTCTCTCTTCCCCAAGCACATCCATATTTACATGCAAAGCCATAGATAAAGCATGTAATTTCCAGACCACGGGAATGCCAGATATCAGAGAATCTCTGGATGTAGAGCACAGAAAAGAGGACATGACTTCCAGACCTAGAAAAAAAAACAATCCACTTTTTGCAACATCAGCAGGTGAGCATGTGGCCATTTTCTTTAAATCACCCATGATACACACAGCACTGAGAAACCAATGCATAGGTAATGGCAATCTCTGGTATGCCCACTCTACCAACAAACCATTGCTAGAATGATCTCTGGAAACTGCAGCATGTGGTTCTATTTCCTCATGAATTGTTTCCAAAGCATGACTCCTCTTATGTATGTCATCATTATGCACTTGAGTGGCAGTCTTCCTCTTGGCAGTTAACCACCTTTCTCTATAATAGAGTTTCAAAATCTCACTGAAAAAAATATAATCCTCTTCACCATACTGCCAGTCAGATGCATTGGAAAACTTCATATGATGAAGGAAATGATTCACACAAAAACCAAGATACCTCAGCACGGGAAGATGGAACAAATAATCCAATGCCTTATCTAAGGTGGCTTCATCCCCAGGTCCTGCAAGCAAACATATCTCAAGCATGGAATTTATTCTCTGCAGTGTAATGGCATTATCAGGTCTAATAGATTCGACTTGAATTGGATCATTCTCAGACACAACAGGGATGATATTATACAAACTCAAAATCAGTTGTGAATCTATTTGTGCCAGCAGCACATTCAAGGACCAAAATCCTCCACCACAAGAACCCCAGCCAAATCCAATTCCAGGTGCAGGTCCACCCCTACCAAACATCTCAACAGACTGCAGAACTTGCTTTTCTGAGGACAGAACATCAATAAACAGAGTGAGAACTTCCAAAAGATCATTTTGAGCAGACCTAATGATACCTTCTTCTAGTGTCTTTTCAGGTAATCCCAACATACCCTCTGTGAATGACTGACCATTGTTTATAGTTTTGGCTCTCCGAACATGCTCATCAACTAGTTGAGAAATCTGGACTAATCCTCGAAGACAACTTACTGAAGATAATGATACATCAACATTCTTCTGTTGCCTCAATAAGCAAAGGACTCTTGCAAGAGATCCATTTTCAGTATAAAAATCTTCAAACTCATATTTGTTTGAACACAAGATATCCAGAAATCCATTCTTTATAATTTGAAGGCCTATCTTGAGAACAAAATGGCGCAACCATGGCAGAGAAGAATTTTGTTTATCCATCTTTTTATGGGTGCATGGGAAGGCAAATGCCCTATCAAGTATACTACAAAGCATATGAAGAACTGCTGAAATAACCCATAACAAAGAAGCCATAGGTGCAACTTCAACATGGCTCATGCTCTTCTTCGGGTCAGCAATAAGTGAAGATATATAAGGTATATCCCTTAATGATAACCAACTTATAGCCAGGTCAATCATTGGAGAAACATGGTTCCAAGACCAAAATTCTGCCGCATAGATAGAAAAATCAATAGTTTGTTTATTTACCTGATCCATAGAATGAAGATTAGGTAGCCTTTGAGCTAAGGCCTCCAGAACTAGGTATGCTTCCCTTGTAATGGAAGTGAATTCACCCAAAATGTCATTTCCAATTATCTTGGTAAATGTAGGAGGGTTAAGCCATAAACACATAGCAGGGAAAAAATCTACAAAGTATGTAATGCAGAATCCATATTGGATAAAGACCCTCCACAAGCGTAACTGTTCGACCATCAAGGCTGAAGTGAGTTTACAGTACTCCCTTCCAGATTTTACCCAACTCTCAAGGGTAAACACATTTTTGTACCAGTGACACATTGCCTGTTGAAACACTCCATGTTTCACAAAATCTAAGCATACTCGTTTGTTTGCTTGAGATAAAACCTACATACAGAAGAAAGTTGCTTAATAACAATATCATCGTGTCTGAAGCAGCAACCTGTCTGATAAAAGATCAGAAAAACAGTATGAAATCATCATTTTCCAAAAAGAATCCTCAATCGGAGAAATGTAAGAATGAGATTTCAAAATTAATGAAATAAGGTCAAAAGAATGCTTATATTCAATAGCACTAGCATAAGACTGAAACTTAGATAGGGCAGACAACACGTTACAGAATTTTATTATGCAAGTTACAGATTATGCAATAGAGGGATCAGACATCTCAATACTCAATTGACTAGGGTAACAAAGGCAGTTACAAGGCTGACTTGAACATTAATATGCAATCTGAATATTATGAACTTAAACAACTTTTTCTAGTGAACTGACAACTTTTATAGAACTAGCTTCCTCTGAACAAGAATAAATTCCTAAAAGACTACAAACTAACAAGGGCAAATAAACATCATAGCAGAGTCAGATAACCAGCTTCAATGAAATAACATTGATTTTCAGCTGGGGTTGGAGAGTTTGCATATGAAGACAACATGTACACTGTCAGTTGTGATGCCCATACAAGTTAACACGAGTGTTTAATCTTGTGCTTAGCTCACGCTTCAACCAAAAAGATGTGTAGAGTGTTTGCATATGAAGACAATATGTACACTGTCAGTTGTAATGCCCAAACAAGTTAAACACAAGACCCTTCTGTCTGTACTCCTAATAATAGGTTCCGAATTCTCTGTGAATGAGTATATTTGCTTAATGATCTAATAGTTTTTAATCCCCATCATTAGCTCCCAGAATAGAGGTAGTGATATACAGAAACCAAGCAAGTTAGTTCACTGTACTACAATATACAAGAAAGTTGCATCACAGAAGAATTTCAAAGCAAATGACCCTAAATGTAATCATTCTGTATTAACAAAAGACATCATGAACACTTCAATTCGCTCTTCTGTATACCAATAAATGTAAAATAAGCATCATTACAGTCCATGTTTGCTTTACATCCATAAGCATGATAACCACACTGTGCAAACTGTTTGTCATTCCAGCATTCATTGTTTATGGCATCATGAATCAGAAAGAATATCACATAAATTAACTTGGACCATATGACTAACCAAAAATACCAGTTTGCCAAACAAAGTTTGTGTAGCAATAGTACCCCACATTTCATGCATATGCCTATGCTTAAATTGGTGGCTGTATAAAAATATAGATATACAAATCTCTTTTAATGAGAAGAAACAGAAAATGAAGAATTATGTGGTGATAAAAAAAATTTCACAGCATACTACTATAACAGTATTACACGACTACATCATACAGTCTGAAAACATCTTATTAAACAGAAATACAGAAGCGGATACAATCTATTTTACGGTAACATAAAGTAGATAGAAAAACATAATCAACAAAAACTGACTTAGATCTAAAAATAGCAAGTGCAATCAAATGACTAAGATTTATTGCCAAAACTAATAATAAACATGAAGTGTTTTATAGTTTACATACTGCTCATAAGATCATGCAGAATTTGAGATTCAAAAGAATATATCATCCAAAGGAAACATATCATTTCAGTCGAGCCAGGATCTAACCTTCAAAAGAAGAACAGCTTTTATCTGGGATGGATATCGTTCCACACCTTGCTTGGTGAATATCTTAACAACCGTTTGGATAAGGTTTGGGCACTTCATAACAGCATCAGCACAAGTTGGGGAGTGTCTGGCTACAGCAACAACTATAGAAACAAGGGACTCTTCTAAAGCTGGAAGAGGGTCCATCTGAATCAACAGAAAAATATTTAAAAGACACAAACCATTGGGAATTTTAAAATTTTCAAGAAGGAAAAAATTGATGATGGGAAAAGAACAATGAGCCAAAATTCACCTCCGCTTAATATGGACTATCGATATAGAATTTTTGCTTCAGAAAATAAAACAGAAATAAACAAGAAAAAAAAAACCATATCTAGCATATACACATTCTATAGGCACCATCAAATCACGAGATCTTAATCACAAACACTGATGAATTGTTGTAGTCAGGGCTGATCTCTAATTGTCTCATGTAAATTTTATGCATTTATTTAAATTACTTTGCTTATCCGGCAGCAACAAAGTTAACAATAAAACTAATGCTGGTTACAACATGAAACCATGATGTTGTGGTATAGCTGCCTACTTAGGCTACTAAATTAGTTTTAGTTCACCAAAATATTTGAAGTACTACCAAAAAAACTCAAGGTCCTATTTTAATCCCCAACATCCTAGAAAAAAAACAAACTGCAGCAAGTCATCTAGATCAAATTACAAAGAAAAGGGGCACAAACCTACATGAACTGTCTGATGTCATGATATAACAATATGCACTCTGTAATGTAGAAAGCAGACATTCATAATATGCTAACCTCCAAAAGATAGCAAATTCTGGGGAGTACCCCCATCCTAACAAGGCCAGAAGCAACATCTTGACCTGCCACAACAACATCATCTTGAATTGTATGTTGCTCTTCATTTTCATCATCTTCACTATTCTGTTCATTAGTAAGGAGAATGTTTGAAGGTTTTGTGTTGTACTTCCAGTATCCACCGTGAAGAAAACCACCATCAGCATCAGGTCTACTCCGAAATACAGGAGCCATAAAAGTATTCTTCTTACTAGTGGTTACTTTCTGCATTTTAACAGAAGAATGGGTAATATAGAAAACAACAGATAAATTAAAAAACAACTCCTAGAGTAATGTAAGTTCTACCTCTGCAGTATCAAAGAAGATCTCATTTATGTCAAAGCTCAATATGGACTGAATTGTCTTGCAACAAGCCATTACCACAGAATCATGGTTATCATCCAAAGCAATCCTGTAGATGAGCTCAAAGGATTAGAAACTGAGACAAGTATTCATGTACATGACACAAATTGAAATTTGTCAAACTCAGATATTATCAATAAACAGCAACTAACTCATACATGTTTAGGAAAAAAATAGAATACTAAGTAATAACAAGGTTCCAGCTACTGCATCACAATAATATTAAAATCAATGCAGTCAGAAAAAATATTATTAATACAGAACCAATGTATCCACTAAAACAGAAAGTTCTCTACCAATATTATTCACCATGTGGTTTAGCATGTCAATCAACATATTCTTACAATTATTCGTTTTATACATTATCTCATACTGTATGAAAATTCTCTGCTGGAGTTTTACTGCAATCAGCAGGAGCCAATAAGCTATAGCCTACATGAAATATAAATCCCACAAACTCAAATGTCATTGTCTGATCCCATTACGCAGCCTTTCCCATTAGAGAGGAACTAGGCTGAGAGGAATCTTTCAAGCATGAAGAAGCTTATTAAATGCATTAAACATATTTACTTGAGCGACTCTCAACTTAGTCTTGAATTATAATTCACCATGAAGAAACATCATAGCAACCACAAAAAAATCCTTCATCCTTACTAGGAATCTAGACCAGGGAGGAATATAGATATTCAAACTATGTTCATCTCTAAGAAAATGTGTCAAAAGAGAAAGTTGGAAAAACCTATGTCTGTGTATATTGCAAGAATATCAGAAATTCCATATAAAGCAACATAAAAATACTTTAAAACACAAATCTTGAAACTACGAATTTTTTTCCCTAAATCTCAGTTCTGTAATTGCTAAATTTTTACCTTAATGAAAGAGCCATCTGAGGTTCTGGACCAAGGACAAAAGCCCAAACAGCTTGCCAATCAACAAAATAGTCGACAGGGTTTGTTTTTCTGACATGAGAACAGTTATCCATATGTTGTAAGTTGTGTAAAGCCTTGCTGAGTACAGATGCTAGCAGCTTCAAGGCAATAGCCCGCTGTCCAGGAATCTGGAGTTGAAACATGTAAACTGATTGAGATATTATTTGAGAAGAATATCACCATTTGAAAGGTATGGTAAGAATACAAGCATAATAATCCTGATACTTGAATTAAAATATCGGTGTATAAGAGGTATGCACCATGCGATGGTAGTGGTAATCCAACAAAAAAGTCTTTTATGCAGAAAACAAATAATAGAAACAAATTGTGTAATAGAGATCTAGTCCATGAAAATGAAAAATAGACTAAATATGGCATGATTCAAGAAATAGTAGTAGATCTTTCCAAGAAGTTGCATTTTACAACATTATTAATAGTACTAATAATATTTATCTAAATATGGAAATGTCTTTTCCATATTTGAAGAGTTTGTGATAATAAACACATTCATTAATAATTTTAACTTAAAAGGATGACCTCTAAAGCTGTGGTGTCTCCCTTGACACGCAAAATAAGCATATGTTGAATGGACGTCCACCTTGGTAGAGAAGGCTTTCTGTCGATTAAATATTTTGGGGCTTCATGTCATTGTAATTTATAGCATTAAAACAATAATAAAAGTCCTTAGATGGAAGTCTAGAAGATAATCCAAAAGTATCTCCCATGCATCTTTACAAAGCAATAAAGAACATCATTCCTCCTTAAATCAATATCTTCCCAAAGTAAGCAATATTTTGAACATGGCCAACCAGTGAACAGCTAGTTTTTTACTTGTATAGATGGAAAAAACGAACTGAAATTAGATGACTGCATTTCTGGATCAATTTCTTCATTAGTAGTCTGAGAAAAAAACTCAAACTCTGCATGAGAAGAGTTTACTTGGCTCTACTTGTCAATGTTAACAACCTTATCCCTACAAGTAGAAAAAATTGTTTACTTGACTCAAACCCTAGTCACAAGGGTTGCAAATAAGCACTTTACTGTATTACCATGACACCCCAAAAGAATCTGGGAGGGAATAAACACTTCTCCTACCTTGAGTTTGATGAGTTGAACTAGTTTCCATTAACAAAAAAAAAAAGACAGAAAAGGATGAGTTCAGCAACACTGATCCTGTCATGATATGGAGCAACCACTCTCACTGAGCCTCAATAGGTTATAAAGCAACTCAAAGTTAGAAAATGAATCACAATGACTACCCTTCATATCTATCTACACAATCAATCCATCATGATTCTTCCTTGATCAAGCATCTTTGTTTTCTTCATGGATGAATAGCAGATTAGTCCTATACTTAACAAGAAAACAAAATGGAGCTGTCATTCTGGCTTTACCCACAGAGCAGAAGAATCTGTAAAACAAGATGCTAAAAGAATCACTTTTTCTTAAGCTCAGGAAAGTGGCAGCAAACTGACCATACTCCTAGTGAGTGCTACTGCCTCATGGATTGTGTACCCAAGAGCAGCAGGATCTCCCTCAGTTCGAAGCAAGTCACGCTCCGCTACGTTCTCAACACTACAAGGACCCACGTCAGGCTTGTCACCTAATAAAAGGAAAGATAGCCACAAAACAACATCACCACATGGTTTAAAAAGCAAAGGAAAACTACCAAGCCAATGGAGGAGTAAATAGAGAGATAAGCAAATGTACACTCACAATTAGAGTGGATAGATTTTCTAGAACTCATTCTCGAAAAGAAATACAACAAAAACAACAATGATAATGACAAGGACACATCAGATGAGCATAAGTGCATGCTCACAATTCAAGCGGGTAGGTTTTCTAGATTCGTTCATAGAAAAGAAATAGAACCAAAAATAACAATGAAAGTGGGAAAGACAAACCATAAATGATAAACCCCATCTATCAATTGATGTGTCCTTACCCTAGTGTACTAAATAAATGATAATTTGATTTACAAAAAAAATTAATAATGTGTCCTTGACATCTAAGAAATTGAGAACCACCTTTCTTATCCCTGCCATGTGTACTAGTTAAATAAATGGTTTGTTGTTATTCACTGGCAATGGCAACCATAAATGGCAGTTATTTATTGAGAATATATATTCAAATCCCAACTACTTTTGGCATAGGCATTCCTTTCTTTCCATTTGAAGACCAAACAGTGTCAAGTTATGCTACTGCATCAATTGGTAATGGAGTCAGGACGAATTGATATAAAAAGAAGGGCTTATGGATGACATATTTAACCCAAGTGGAGCAAATGTGGGAGAAGAAATTAGACAAATGTACAAGATGGAGAAAGATAAGAGGAAGAAGAGAAAAGTAGATGAAGAAACAAGAGGGAAACAGAAAAGGGTAAGAAAATATTAGGCCAAAAAAATGAACTTCATAGGTGCATGTGGTTTAATAATGATATTTCTTATTTATGAAAATTTAGTTGGTTCTAATTCTATCTTAGAAAAAACAAGTTCCAGACTACGTAAAACTAAAACTAAATATATGATGTGCAAATTTAGAAAAATCAAGAAAAATTTAAGGAAATTTTTAAGATAAAAAAAGAGGAAGTTCTTGGAAGCAAATGGTTGAGACATTTTTCATATGTCATCCAGCAAGAATGGAAGATTGCTAAAAAAATATTGCTCATAAAATTAAAGTAGGATGGTTTAATTGAACAGGAGCATCAAAAGGTGTCACTTAGCTTAAAAGAAAATTTTAATAGACAGTTGAATGACCATGGATCAACAGGACAGATCAATACTTACTGCATGATGCATATACTGCACCATCCATGGACTGGAACATGGAGTGCCCGATTTCACTTGCAGAGCGAGCCACACTGCCAAACAAGCTAAAAAAATCAAGCTTACCACATGGTCCAAGCCCATTATCTGGCCTTGATTGGGCAGTAAGCCCAATTCCTTTTTTAGTTTTTCCCTGATTGAAATCTAAAAATAACATCCCTGGCATGCCATTGCCACCCACCACCCTTGATCCTACCAAATTGGTACTCCTCAATCATCGCCTTCTCTCCTCTGCTGCCTCCTCTCCGCTTCTACTTCTTTGCCACCCCCCATCCTCTACTTCTCTGCCGCCGCCTCCCTTACTCTTCTTCTCCCCTCACTCCACCCCCCCAAAATAAACCCAACCCCTCCTTTTCTCCCCTCTGTCTCTTTCCCTCCTTATTTGTACTGTGATACGTTCGACGTACCATGTGTAGTACATTGGAACTAACTGCGTCCTGTGCCCAAAACTGAAAACCATGTTATGGGCAGCTCTATATTATACGATACTTTACACTTAGGAACAAACATACAAAAGTTCAGTTTCTGAGACATAGATGTTGAGATGAATATGTAATGTCCTTGGAAAAGAAAAAAACAAATTCAGATACATGCATTTGAAAGCAATTAAGAGTAGTTCCAACTGAGTATAAGATGAAGACAAAAAAATCTACAGTTGCATAAAGATATTTAAAAGATTATGCACCAGCGAGAAAAAGTGAACAATTTAAGATCAATGGTACAAGAGGAGGACAAAGGAAAATTTTATAAGAAATGATAAAAACAAATATGATGACTTGGTTTGACCGATGATATAAGCCTCCATAGAGCTCAATGGTGTGACAAGATCCATAGAGCTGACCACATATAATTGGGACCTTACAGGATGTCTAAGGATATGACGTGATTTCATTCTCACATCTCATTGCACTAAGAAATAGGTGCTTTCTTATAAAATCCAACTAGACTTTTACTTTCCTAGGTGCTTGTTCACTTCAAATAAGACTATAAACATTTTCAAAAAAAATGGAAAAAAAATTAACAGCTTAAACCTATTCCATCTCAAACTCTGTTTAGGACAACTAGGCAACCAAATTTGGATTGACGAAGGCTCATTCACAACCCAAAAGCTGAGTAAGTTGCCCTAAATAAGCTTGAACTATTTCCTGATCGATGAGACTCATAGATCAAATGAATCCCAAATGCAGTTTATCTTGATATTTTTATTACAATAAAGAATTTTTTTTTGACAAGAATTACAGTAGCCAAGAAGTTACAAACTAAGGCCAAGAATTAGTCTCAACATGAACTACAGAAGACCTAAAAAAATCCCCAAACCCTACAATATATCAATCTTTCACATTACCAACTACTTTCTTCATAGATCATCTTATTTATTGATTAAAAACAAAAGTTGGGCATACTAGTATTTTTTCTGTTAGATCCTCTATGGGACATTCCAGAGAAAAGAAAATTGAAGGGTACAAATTAAAATTAATAACTAAGTACATCCTTTCAAGAGTGGAATGTCACAGGAGAAGCAGAACAGCTGTCCAAAATAAAATTGTATCATGTTTCTTCACAGCAGTCAATCAAAGAATAGCTTGTGTCTTACCTTGCAACTCAAAGATTAAAAGGTTTGGTAGCATGCAATTAATTCAGTTTAACACACAAGTAAAGATATTTGTTTCTTATTATGCAATCTCCCTAGATAAACTGTTCAAAGACATATTGTTATCATTCGCCGGATAACCAAAAAAAACCATGACTTTGCACACTGGAAGACAAAATCGTTGATACCAAGTCAGGTCATTTGGCAATAATTTATGCTACAAAGGGAAGAGAAAATACCACTAAGAATGTGCTGAGCAGAATCAATTTCCAAAACATTGCCATCCAGTGAAAACCTTAACGACCTAACCTTCTCAACTCTCTCACTCCAAGCCTTCCATGAGCTATTATTTGATATAGGCTTTGTACTCTTTCCACTTTCAGCCAGCTTGGTACTCACCAGCACCTGTTGTCCCTTATTCTGTTCATGCTCAATATCATTCCTGCTCCTTAACTTTTTCTGTCCATGCTTCCTCAGCATCTCTACTAAAGCAGGATCCATCTTCTCCATTATCTCAGCTCGTGCCTCTGCTATATCTTCCTCTGACATCTGCTTTAGCCGGGACAGATTCTCAGCGTCTATGTCATCCATGAGAGAGGAAGACCCTTGATTGTTGGCCTCGGTCATCTCTACATTGTTAATAACATGATTTTGCCCAGGCCTTGCAGGGACGTCATTTACAGCACAGGAGGAATCCAAATCACTGTCTCTTGGTGCATCAGACAGTAACTTCCCCATGATAGACTTTGGTTCAACCGTTGTGGTGATCGCTGCTGAAAAGTTTCTGTTCATCAAATCCCTCAGTGTCATCTCCTCACTGTCCAGCATATCAACATTTGGTGAAGAAGTCCTAGGGATAGCTTCCTTCTTTCCTTCACTTATAGCAGAACTGCTCTTCTTTACCTGAATTACTTTTCCAGCGTCAGCTTTTGCTTCCTTCTTGGATTGTGGTACAGAAGCATCATCCTGCGGAACAAATTCCTTCCACCTGCTAAAGTCGAGGGATTCCTTCTTCTTCCTCTCAATAGGGTCTGCAAATGACGCGATGGGGTCGTAATCGGTCTCATCCTTGTCGTCCTCAATGTCATCCTCCTCAGCGTCAACACTCGCAGAGCCGACTGGCGCCCAGTGCTGCAAGATTCCGGAAAAAGAACAGTGAGCGACATCGATGACGATGTCGAAGAAAGTGGTAAGAAGGGTTTGCTTTTCCCCATTCCTACCGGACCATGGGATCGTTGGCGAGCGACGGGAAAGGGGAGGACGGTGGGACGGGGAAGGGGAACAGCGTAGGGCTTTCTGCTGCCCTCGCCGGAGGGGGGGAAGCCCTTCTCGACGATACCACCGACGAGGCCAGGCGCGTGCTGTAGGTCATGCACTATCTTCTTAAGGGCGAAGGCGGGGCCTCTGGGCTTGTTCGAGGTGCGGGACTTCTTGGCGGATTTCTCCGCTTCCATGGCGACGCTCTTCGTCTTCCGAGAGGTACCCAATTAGGGTTTATGACGTGCACCAGTACTAGCGAGGCCGACGGCTAGCCATGCCGGTGCTTAAGAACGGAGGAAGGGATCTTATCGGGTCGGATCCAAATCAGATGCCCCAACATCCGATCCAATGCAATAAATCCATAGGTCACAATTATTCTATGGATTAGAAAGAATGTGTGTACTATGAAGTCACACATACAAAACATGTTTATAACCATTAAGTAATCATCAAGAAGTCAAGTAAAATAGTTTGTTGAGATTATAATCAAGTAAACAAGAAAGAAAAGCTAGTTATGTTCATTATTCATGTTAAAGTTTTTTTCTAAAATTTAATGGAAAGGATAAACCTCTAAGAAGTTTCTTAAATATTTTTTTTGCAGAATGAAAATTATTTTGTAGTTATTTTTCTTAATTTTCTTTAGTTTTTCTTTCCAGTATATGACGATTAGATTTTTTTTTTTTTTTGTAATATAAATAAATTTTAAAAAAAATAAAAAATAATCAAACAAAGAATAAAACTCTAATTAACACATTGACTCCTTCCATGCAAGATGACCTAATCTTCAATAAAAACACCTCCTCTTCTTATTTCCTTCCTCGAATCCGCATCTTGTTACTGACAAGATCATGAAATATATATTAATGCTACATTGTTGATTGTTTGGTAAAATCATATGGATTCGTTGTCGTTCATACATTCTTCACCTAAATCTATCAGGTAAAATGCACCCTGCTAAACTGATTTTACTAAAATTTTACATTCTTCACATATTTTATTTAGTTGAAACTTACCGAATGCACATTACTCGAACAAGAAAATTCAGTCTTCGAATAAAGAAAAAATCCTACTTGCATAACACAACTTTTGCATTTGAACTTTTTTCCTTCCATTAATACATGGCCCAGTGAGTAGAGACGCATTGCACACTTTGGAGAGGTGCTATGATTCAACATTAACAGAATGTGCAGCTAACACTTCTGGAAGATACACACGGATAACACATTTTTACCTGGCCTCAGGAACTCATCTAGGAGACGCTGTGATGTCTCAACATATGAAGTCCAAAGCCATATCAACATTTTTCTATCATTGATCTCTGTACAAGACAATATCACTACTTAAACTAAAGATCTTCTTATCACTTCTTACTGTTTCTAATAAAAATATTCTCAAGTCTGTTGTTTCTTTCCTGGGACCACTAATACTAATTAACTTATCTAAGCACAGCATCTATATGTCCACTTTAAGCATAACATGCTTCTGAAAAAAGAAATGAATGTGTCGTTATGAGTGTAAGAAGCAATGATGTCTCAATTATTTGGGTTGGGTTTGATTACATGGATCTTCTCCATCATTAACTATATACAAGACAATCTCTCTATTAAATCAAAGATCATTTAAATTCCTTCTTATTGTTTCTAGTATAAGTCTTTCACTCCAGACGATCCCTCTTCTCACACCATTAACACAAATCAACTCACTTCATGTAACTATAACATCTATAAATCTTTAGGAAACATGCCTAATAAGATATTGTTGTGTCATGGAGCCTTCCAGTGGAATCTACACTTCAAAAATCTTATTTCTTCTCATGGCCAGAACTAACATCCCAAGGTTCACAAAATGTAGGCAGTAACTCCATTCCAAAATCCCAAACCAATTTTTTATCCTTAATCTATTGTTTTAGAACTCTACCAAGCCTATCTGTTGCAAAGATTGGACTATATATCACCAAAACTAGACCAAAACTACAAATTGCATCATGTGGGAGTCAAAAAATAAACAATTAGCATTTGAAAGATTGAACTCCAGACCAAACAACAGATTATGTCAGGTGGCAAACCATAGACAATGGTAGCATGTGTCGGTGCATCCATCTTGTAAGTCAAAATCATTGTGCACAGAGGAAGATAGTAGTAATCAGCAAGGTACCTATCTTCACAAAGATAGATATGAAATGAACATATAGTTAGTACAGGTCGAAACATAATCCAATAAACATAGTTGTCCAAGAGACATTGTCAATCACCCATTCGACAAATGATGATTGCAGTATTCAAACCATATATGCAATAAGGTTACATGGGGTGGAATAGGAAATATAATCTGACATATCAATCATTATGCTCCCCCTCACAGAGCTTACCATGAGGCTTCATGTTCTTCTTCACTTCACTGTGCAGAAAGGACAGTACTTGACAGTGTGACAAACAAATGGTTGATCTAGAGAAAAATGACGGCGAGTGTGATCAGGATTATAATTGTACACACTAATGCCTGCAGAATATAAGGCGAGAATTAGATCAGTTCTAACTTACCTACATAAGAGATGCAAACACCTCGTCGATACTTAGATCCCACAAATACGAAGGAATATTACGATGGTTACCTTTATTCCTATGACAGAAAGCAAGCTCTTGAATGTTCACTGAACAAGGACCAGATGCAGAAGAGTCACAAAGTAACTCCTATTGTAGTCTAAACCAAACTACATAATCTGGATGCAAGATTGGAGTAATGCATGATTAACTATTTACTGTAGTTCCCTTTGCCTCTCTCATATCTTCCGCAAAAATCCTCAAGCTTTACTGCTTTCATCATGAAACCACTCAAGGTTAACAGCCTAAAGTTAATTCTTCCAAGGCTGCCATATCTAATTTCTCGCAAGAACTAGCGTGTGTTTATGCTCGGTCACCATGTTGGTGACTGTGAGTAGAAGTTCAAACCAGGTGTGCCACAATCTGTGCCCCAAACCAGGTGAAGAAACCCAAACTAGGGATGTCACAATCCGAGCCCAAAGCCATGTGAACCTTACTGCCAAAAAGGTCTAAATGCAAAAGTGGTAGCCAATCCTTCCAGTTCCTGATGTTAGACAACTAGATTGTTCCTAATCTACTTTAGGTAAGGGCTAACCACACCCAATGGTGCTTGGGGTAAGTGTCTCTCCAAATATAACAGAGTCAATGCTAGTATATTTAAATTAAGCTCACTAGAATTGTCCATGCATGAATTGTTGTTTATTGGTAACTTCATCTAGTTTCTGGTAGTAACAGCTAGCAAAACCATTAACGGCTTATAGAAGATAGCTTGCAGCAATTGCCTGATGGACCCATAAATTTAAAGAACAGTCAAAGAAAGGATTTTTATATCATGTAATAGTAGATATATAGATAGATAGATAGATAATAGAAAGAGAGAGAGAGAGAGAGAGAGAGAGAGACCGCTATTGCTGAAGCAGCAAGGCCAATTCGTTCTCGTGGATCCTTGTTATAATATCTGCATAAGTAGAGAGTTGCAGCACAGTACCATATCAATGGGCACAAAAATCCTAAAAGCAAACTGCAAGAGAGATTGACATAAGCATGTCAAAAAAAGGATGTACAGGAGGAAAATCCATATTAGGAAGAGTCCATACTCACGATGACCATCCAATGCCACAACCATAGCATGGAAGTGGTTTTTCAAACAACGCCAATCTTGGGTCTTCTTCATCTCTTATCAGAACATATTTTCCACCACAGTCCTCACAGTCAGAAGATTTCCCTGTATTCATCATAAGATCTCAGTAAGAATTACACTTTGATATGGTACTCGAAAGAATTATTATTTCTTAAATATTTAAGCTTAAATATTTCAAGTTTTACAACGAATACTATTTCCCCAATGGTTGAATTATTTAGTCACAGAACCATTGGATATCTTTAATTTTGATGAGCCTGATGAGGTTTCAAATGCACAATAATCACAAAGGCTTCAGAAAATCTATCATTAAAAAGTACTGAATATACTTCAGGTTTATGGCTACTCTGCAATAAATTAAGCCTTCATGGCCTTTGGTCTCAAATCACGTCAAACAGAAATTCACTCAACGCCTTAAAGAATAGTTAAAATTAAATGAATCAACTTCCATACCGATGGTGTTTATCGTGGGACATTGTTTCTGTACAGGCAGAATTTGGCCTGGTACATCCAAATCCCTGATAACTAGTGTGTTGGTGTCAATGTTCAGTATATAGTACAACAACCCCAGATTTCTTCATTCTGGAATCAAGAAACAGAACTCTTCTACAACCAAGGGAGCTCAATTCCTTCCAGTTGTTGGGAAAATATATATGAAACAACTATTTTGCATTATGCATTGATATTTACCAACAAAAGTAGACCCAGGGACCTGTATTGGAAAGTTCAACAATGTTCATATATCTGTAGTTCCATTTTATAAGGAAATACCATTCAGTGTGCAATTGAAAGAGATGAAAATTTGCAAGTGCACATTTTACTCACTGTGTGGTGTGTGTTTTGGCCTACACTAACATCTGAGAAATCATAAAACAAACTCATATCCGATACCAAAAGCTATCATTCAGATTGCACAAGAATGAGAAGAAAAGGCTTACTAGAGAAATATCAAGCACTAGGACACAATTACCTTTCTCCATGTATGCATGAACTGCAGGATCAAATAAACAGTCAGTTCGTATGCGTGGATTGCTTTATTGGAGAAATAAGCAGTTCTTGACCTTTGTAAATCTTAGTACACCTGGTTATAGTATGATGGAATTGTTGTAAGTTTTCATCAAAAGTTGAGCTTATCTTTTACCACCAAATGATACAAAAGTAAGCATATGAGAAAAGAAAATCATGAACAGATGAAAAAAAAAGAAAGCTTGCACAAATATCCCCAGTACAGAATCCGTTCACAGAAAAGGGCATAACATTCTTAGGGCACCATGATATAGCCTACAAACTGGAGGATTAAATTTACTAGATTTCAGTTTATGAAGCCATAAAAAGCACCAAATGGTCTAATAATAAGCACTCTGCCTATATCTACGAAAGAGGCATCTTGGAACAGACAATCGTAATTCAATAATCAGACAATCAAGATAAAAATCTGCAGAAGGATATGTTCACTAATGTGGATGAAATGCCAAAGTTTTGCTACACACTTCATTTTTATTCCAGAGTTCAAAGTTATTTAAGCCAGCCAGCCTATATTACACAGATAACCTAATTTTGTAATCATAATCAATCTTGATACTTACACCAAAGTCTAAAAGAAAAAACTTCATCCTTACTTTTTAGAAAAAGAACAAATAGACCCATAATAGATTTGTGTCTTAACAGCCTTAGCCATATCAACAGGTCAAATTTTCACATGTTCAACCCATGAAAAGGGGTTGTGCGACCTTCTTAGATCTCTGGAACATGAAACTCTGATGGTAAAATTGACATGCCTGACGCTAACGTGCTACGTGTTACGTATTATTGTCAAAAACAAAAATTTTATCCCTAATCTCAACTTCCGTAGCATCCAATTTTTCTCTCTTCCAGAAACCCCTACATGAATCTGAGACTCCCTTCCTACAGCAGACAGTTTTGCAGAAAGCAGATGAACCCGCCAATTCGTCTACTCCTAACGCCACCTCAAGGGCAACCAGATTAGAGACGAAGTGCCATCTCATATCTACCCGCAAGATTCCGAACGACAATGGACTCTATTCATTTAAAACCGAGTATATCCGAAACTACAAGATCGAGAAGAACGAGATTCGCTCTTCTCGATTCGCAGAACGAAGAACAGGAAATGAACTAAAAGAAGAAGAACAACTAGAGATTTGAGATGATTAACTCAACCGCTAAATAGATGGTATGAGATCAAAGCAAAGCTCACAAGCAACAGCGGCAAGAAGAAGAGACTAGACGGAGGTCGATCGAGCCGTGCGCATCCTCTTTTGTGGGTTAAGGTTTTAATAGTGTGCTAATCCGACACCGCGGTAAAGGTACCGCCCAAGATATCCATCGGATGCGTGCATCTTTTAACGGGTCGGATTTCTTGCCTTCGTGATATCCAACTTGAGGTAAAGATATGTTCACAGGATTGCATGTATCTTGTAGCGGGTCGGATTTTTTGTCTAAGTTATACCAATTCTGAGGTGAAGACACCATCCGGTACATCCATAAGATGGCATCTATATTGTAGCGGGTCGAACTTTAATACATCCGTAGTACGACAGGTATATTATAGCGGGTCGGGTTTTTTTTTTGGTGTTTGCGATATCCAATTCGCTTAAGTCGGAAATAATTACGTCCTTTCCTTTATTCCCAAAAAGTACTCTTTGACCATTTGGTCTAAAAGTGGGCCCCAAAAAAGTATCTGAGAAGCGTATTCGGTCAATGAGTCATAAAATCTTTTGCCCTTTGTTCCATATGACTCGCGTTCGACGCCAATCTTACCTTAGCGTCCACTTCAGAAAGCTTGTGTTCATCGTTTCGTCTCTCCAAGAATTCCTTAGGCAGAGTAACCTTCTTCCTCTCCTCGAGAAACCCTTCTGTTCTTTTCTTATAATCGAATCCTTTATGTAACTTTGATTCGAGATCAGGCCGCATCTCTGATGCTTCACTCATCTTGCATGCTTTCAGCCGGAGGACGAGAGAAAGACGGTCTTCTTCTCCTGCCTCTTGTCATCGAGATGAGACAGTGGACCAAAAGGCGGCCATGGCACGCCATCGCCGCCATCTCTGCCGTGTTCGGGGTGAGCGTCTTTAGCTCCAAAGTCCAACAGGAAAGAAGGAGAGAAGCGTGCGATGCAGAAGAGTCCCAGGTCATCTTGAAAGCAGGCAAGCACAACGACGCAGAACGCGGAGTTGTGTTCCACAGCATCGGCTCTATGATCTGGTCAGCCAAGGTTGGTCGCAAAGATGGTGAGGCACTCCATGGCGGAGAAGATGGCCGCCAGGCGCAAGAATCGGCATCCTCGTCAAGTGCAAGCAGCATGGGTTCCAAGAACTCGCCTAACCAAAGAACAGGACGTTAGGAGATGACGCGTGCATGGAGGTTCTTGATCTCTCTTTCTTTCCCTTGACTGTTGCTATTGCATCCATGCTTGGAGTGAGATTTGATTCCTTGAGAGTTGTGAACTCATTGTAAAATCACATCTAGGCCAACGTTTTCTCCAATCGATCCTTCCAATCGTTGTTGATGGCGTGATGTAATGATCCTAATCTTCCTCGGTTAGGATGAACAGTTTATAGTTCTTTGATTGTGGCACAATAGCAAACTTATATGTATATATATATAGATATTAGCCTAAATGCAAGTCAAATAAAGAACGAACTGAGTGAGACTTCGAAATTAGCAAATATAAGCCTCTCTTATTTTGATCTAAAGATAGAATGAACTGAGAGAACGAGATTGAGTCGGTACGAGTAAAAGATGGATCGACGCCGGTGGTGGTGGTTTCCCCTCTCCATCAAACTATATATAGATTGCCAGGCTGTGGCTCCCCTCCCTTCTCGCCACCTTCCTTCTCCTTATATAATAGTGCCATCGAACTCTTCCAACCCTCATCAAACCCACCACCAGTTCGGTCGACTGTTCTGGTCCGGTCTGGTGCTCCACCAGAGAGAAGAGGGAATCGTATAGAGTTTTTGGAAGGAGAAATCGTGCACCAAGGAGGGAAGGAGGAGAAGGTTTGTGTGATGGAGTCGAGGCCGAGGTTTTTCCTCTTCTACCTCCTCTTCCTGGCCTCCGCTGCCTTCTCTAATGCCCACATCGGGGACTTCGACGAGTACTGGCAGAAGAAGGCCGACGCGGCACGCGACAGAGCTCAAGGATCCTACAACCCCGACCCTGAGTCAGTCACCCAAAGCTTCAACGAGGCAGTGAGCAAGTAGGTCCACTTATTCTCCGCTCGTGTTATTCTCCCCCTTCAAGAAGAACAACAGCAGAACCATTACGGTATTAGCTTTGGAGTAATGATGATGCTGCATGCAGGGATCTGGAAAGGAACGTCACAAGGAGGAGCCTTCGCGGCAAGCACAAGTTCAACGGCCCATGCGTAGCGACGAATCCGATCGACAGGTGCTGGAGGTGCAAGAAGGACTGGATGCAAAACCGCAAGCGCCTGGCCAAGTGCGCCAAGGGCTTCGGCCGGCACACAATCGGCGGGAAGAACGGGGACTTGTACGTCGTCACGGACGCCTCCGACAACGATCTCATCAGCCCGAAGAAGGGCACGCTCCGGTACGGCGTGATCCAGGACCGGCCGCTGTGGATCGTCTTCGCCAGCGACATGATCATCCGCCTCAACGAGGAGCTCCTTGTCACCAGCGACAAGACCATCGACGCCCGGGGGAGTAACGTCCACATCATGGGCGGCGCCGGCATCATGCTCCAGTTCGTGCACAACGTCATCATCCACGGTCTCCACATCCACGACATCAAGGCCGGCAACGGCGGCATGATCAGGGACTCCGAGCACCACTTCGGCCTACGCACCAGGAGCGACGGTGACGGCATATCCATCTACGGTTCCAGCAACATCTGGATAGATCACGTCTCCATGTCCAACTGCATGGATGGGCTGATCGACGTGATCCAAGGCTCCACAGCCATCACCATCTCCAACTCCCACTTCACAAAACACAACGACGTAAGTCACGACCCGGTCAATTACCAGTACCTACGCGCCCGTGCATTTGAATTCTCATCTTATGCGCTATCGATTCAGGTGATGCTGTTTGGTGCCAGCGATTCCTATCAGGGAGATGCCATGATGCAAATCACAGTTGCCTTCAACCACTTCGGGAAAGGCCTCGTCCAGAGAATGCCGAGGTCAGAGATCAGACACATCCACCCTGCATTTGTAGTCCTCCTTCACCCTGCACGCTAACTTCTCTTCACAGGTGCCGATGGGGCTTTGCCCATGTCGTGAACAACGACTACACGCACTGGTTGATGTATGCCGTCGGCGGCAGCCAACACCCGACCATCATCAGCCAAGGCAACCGATACATTGCTCCCCATTCTCTCGCTGCCAAGGAGGTAGGCCAGGCCTTCATCTTCCGCCCTCTGCATGCACCGCCATCGCGTCCTCTGAACTCCTAGCGGAATGTCTCGTCTTGTCTCGTAGGTGACCAAGAGGGACTACGCGCCGCAGGCGGTATGGAAGGATTGGACATGGAGATCGGAGGGCGACCTGATGCAGAACGGAGCGTTCTTCGTGGAGTCCGGACCTCCGAACAGGATGAAGTTCAACACGAAGGATCTCATCAAGGCCAAACCGGGGTCCTTCGTCACTAGACTTACGCGCTTCTCGGGTGCTCTCAACTGCTTTCCCGGCCGCCCATGCTGAAGATTCTTCAGAGATCGCGTGGAGGCAGAGAGGAAGGGAAAGATATCCCGCAATAGCTTGAACAAGTGAAAGAGAGCACGTACGTGCTCCTCCTCAGAGAAGAGAGCCATATGTAGGAAGTGAAGGTTGAGAAGAGATTTAAGTATTATATATTTCAATTGTTTGAGACGGTAGAGGCCTTGTTTTGGCTCATGTCTCATATATATTTCTATGTTGTCTTCTTTAAATTTCTATCTGTATTAAACAAAAAATAAAATATATTCTTTGTAATTTTACAATAGTCAAGTCAATATATATATATATATATATATATATATATATATATATATATATATATATATATATATATATCACTGTTTAACATCCATTTGAAAAAGTTAACCACTGCAAATCAGAGTCAATATTGATTCATTGAAAATAAAATAAATTTATGATATTTTATTATACTGATATTTAAAGTAACCAATAAAAATTAAGAGTTAACTAACAAAGATTAACTATAATAATACATATACAATAAATTTATGTTTAGATGTATAAATAAAAAAAGAAAAAAAATACTGAGTCACCAAGTATTTAAGGTGTCCAATCTAGGAAGGTCCTCACCACATCATTCCTTAAGGTTGAAGGGGGAAGCAATCAAGAAGACCCAAAGATGGCTATGATGTTAGACTTTCCACACAATCCCAAGACAATTCATTTCTAAGCAATATCAATTTATGATTTCTTCACTTGGGATGATGTGCATATCATACATGAAGGTCATGTTTTTGCAAAAGAAAGAGATGCAATATTTTTGAACTGTTAATTTATTCTTTCTTGTATGAAATTATGAACCCAACTCATGGGCCTATTTGGGCATTGATTTAGGTAAACAAGCATAAAATTAGTCTTAACATTAACATGCATTACTCCACTTAATCATCATTCTTCTGTTCCCAAGCTTGAGATTATGTTTCACAAGCCTTTTTGACATAGAATTTTGCATAACTTTTTTTAAAAATTATTTAATAATTTGAATATTTCCAATTAAAACTATCCTTTCTTTTGAAGAATAAAATATGATCCAAACAACTGTTCAATTATTAAGCTGACATGAGTTTCTTCTTTTCATGCCCTCTTGACATAAAAGTATTGTTTTGGCACCAAAAATGGCCCCTATTATTTCCACTTCTCTTCTTGCTTAGCTTGATGTGTCAAAGCCATGCAAGAGTGGGATTGTTGTTTCACAATTCCATCAAATGCATTAATATGTCAAGTGGCAACCAGCACAAATGAAATCATAGTTTCTTGAGGGAAAGAAGGCACCAAAAAGGTTCTTTCTAATCACAACCTGAAGCACTTAGGTCACTGTTGTGGTGCATCAGATGGTTTGTCCTTTACCGAGATTATGGAGTGCTTTAAGCTCTAAAGCTGCCGGCGCAGTGCCACTAGTGAGTGACCTTCTTTGTCGAGCTCTTTACAGCTTGGAAGATACTATACAGAATTGGAACTGTCAATCAGGAGCATTCAATTTCTGAGAGTAAGCGAACCCAAAGCTCTGCATGCGTTTTGGGCTCGAATTACTTGTACAGAAGCCGCGTTCTTGCGACCGACAGATTAAAAGCTTAAAGTGCGAGAAGTCAACTGAAATTTTTGACCAGATCTACGTCGACATTGCTTTTCCTCTTTACTCCGGTTGTGCAACGTGTATCATTTTCTTGACGATCATATCATATCATCAACAATATCTAAACTGAGGTCGGGAATTCTCTTGGGATTTTACGTTGATTGTTACTCAGCATATATCACTTGATTTTACTAGTATTTTTCTATTTTTATTGATTATGAGTCAAATTAGTAATGTTTAACACATGGTATGTAATTTCGAATGGTACCATTCAGTACGGACGATACGTACTGATCTGATAGTATACCGGTACGTGGACTGTTCGCTACTGAACGAATCGTGCTACAGTGCTACAGTATACACTAAGAGGAAAAATATTTAAAATCGCTCGATAAGTCCTGATGTACCGCTCGATACGCCCTAGTGTATCGCTTGGAACGTCAGTACTGTACCGTACCGAACCAAACTCGAAACATCGGTGCGGTATGATATTACATACCTTGATTTAACATATTATATCAAATTTAAAATACATCATCTAACTTTTTCGATACCCAATAATATGTTTATTGTTTGGTTTTTGGATCTTAGCTTTGATACCATGTTAACATTTTAAGATCAATCATGAGTTTAACTCAATCCGAATATACGTTACGAATATCAGCTCAACGATATGTTCGGCAATATGAAAATATTATTTAGAGATTTTTCAATCTCGCTTGTACATTCATCTCATTATGTATTATGTATCCATCAGGAACAAAATTGGCAGCTCACTTATGTTTATGAAAGAAACTCAAAACTCTTCAGTTGTGTTCTGAGTTCTGACTGTGCTTTAGAACTTTTGAAGTGATCAGTATGAAACTGATTAAATGTCTTTTGTTGGCTACAGCATGGTAGCAGCTAATAAAGAATGCATTAGAATGATAATGATCATAAAAGTGATATCTTTTGCGAAAGGTGCATAGGACAGAGGATGTAACATAACCATGAAGCCAAACAAGACCATGAGAAGAAAAGGAATATGAAGAAACAAGATGGGGATGCAACTTCAATGCAATGAATCCCAAAAAGATTCAGAAGATGGAGAAGACAATTTAAGCTGACAATTTCTTGCTTGCTGAAGCTATTAGAAATTCTAGTGTTGCTTAAAATAAAACTCAGAAACCTGACTGACAACTATTTGTCCAACAAATAATGGATCCAAATGATAGTTGGGACAAACCATACATCAATCCTGCATTACTTTGCTGTCAAATGCATCTGACTTTAGGCTTTGGAATTTGGCAAAGTTATAAAGCAGTGTTGCTGCAAAAGATTCAATGAGACAACAATGGATGGTTCATCATTGCCACTAGGTTGGAACTTTAATTCTGATTGATGGGGTGGTCCTAATCTTGATGGTGGACCTGATCAAAGCAAATCACACTACAGTCCAAATAGAACACTGTGCAGCAGCAAGGTACATCTGCAGAATAATGCATGCATGAGAATACTATGACAAGGCAGATGGCTTGATGCTAAATTTGCATTAGATGGAACACTTGAACTTTACCTTGGTTTGTTTCTGAGGAAAACTTCACCTTGATTTTGTGCAGACCAGAGATTGATTCTAGATTCTTATATTCATATGCATCAGTGCTCTTTGTTCAAAGTGCAAAACTGACAGGACCTAAAGGAAACCAACATATGTCTCTCTCTTGGCCAAATGAATTTTTCTTTGCTCCAACACAAATTGGAGTTTTTCCATGTCCTGTTCCATCATATGTATGACATCCCTACCCATACACACCAAGAAGGTAAAAGGTTGATGACATAATTAACTTCCTACCTTGACTGAAATTATTTTGGTGATGGTCTGACCAAGCATATCAGTTTCAATCCCTTGTATTTTAGTTGACTTTCTACTGTCTTGGTGCAGAAGCAGTCAAGAAGACACATTCCTGTTCCCTATACCAGTGAAATGGGAACAATCACACCAAGCTACTGATAGGATGGTCATGACAATAAGGTTTTGTATTAGATGTGTATAGATATTCAAACAAGAGAATAGGATGTGATTCCCTAACCCTTTTTGTAGTATATATTTCTGTGGCAAAGCAACGGAAGATAAGAAGAACCTGTCATCCATATCAACCTTTTCCTAATTCTAGGTGAAATTTGGAGTATCAAAATGAAAGAAATAGGAACAGGAGGAACAAGACACTAACCTGCATCTTATGGAGATGATGATCAAAGGATAGGAAGGAAGCAGAACCAGTAGGTACACTGTTGACATGGACTCATTCTTTGATGACCAGTCACTTTCACTGGTAAGGTTGGGAACTCAAGATATTTGTCTTATGTAGGGCCTCTCTGCCTTTAAATAAGGATCCATCCTAACTCTCTCCTTAGTCACTTGCATTGTTTCATCTTCTTCTTCCAGTCAGAGGTCCAACCAAGTTGCTGATAGAGAGCAGAAACCAAAATGGTTGGTCACCTTTCTCTCTGCTCTAACTATCTCTCTTTATTCTCAGGATCCTTTTGTTCCAGTGAGTCGATTCCTGGCTTTCTTCTTTCTTCACAGCAGGAAGAAGGGCATGAATCTGAAAGATGGGTTGGTTATGTGGATTGGAGGAACAGACCTGCCTTGAGAAGCAAGCATGGAGGAATGGTTGCAGCCTCTTTTGTGCTGGGTAACCTTGCCACATAGTAAAAAGTCCTTTTTTCTAAGTCTTCAGTTGTTCTTGCTAAGTGTAGAGTCAACTCACTCCTAAGAATTTCTTCTCTTCTTCTTCTTCTTCTTCTTCTTCTTCTTCTTCTCCTTGTTATAGGAAAAAGTTCATTTTTCTTATTCTTCAGGTTTTGTTGCTAGTGTACTTTCAGTACAGAGTCAACTCATAGGAACAAGTCACTCCTAGGAACAACTTCTTGTTTGAGTTGCCAAAGGTCTTAGCTTCCTTTGTTCCTGTATAGGTAGCTCCACAACAAAAGCCTCCAAAATCATCATTCACTTTGTTACTTGAGTTCCACATGCATCTCAAGCTTGACACTCTGATCCTAAATCAGTATATGAGATGTCCTGCATAACTTTTTAAGAGCCAGAGGTAAGGCAACTTTTGCCCATAATTGATTCAGATGTATTTCTTCTATGACAACCATCATAGAAATCCAATCCATAATGACTGACCAATTACTCCATAATCTACCCTCAGGTTCTGTAACACTAGAAACTACAAGTCCACTTCCTTCTCCTCAGTTTCTGTGACACAAAACTGCAAGATACAACTCTCCTCTGTCTTCCTTTGCTTTGTTTCCTGTTTTGATGGAACACAACATGACAAATGAGCATTTGCATATTTGTATTTGTGCATGAACAAGCTTGATATTGAGAGGTGCAACTTGGTGCAGTGGTGGAGATAATGGAGAATATGGCATTTCTAGCTAATGCAAGCAACTTGGTCACCTATTTGGCAGAGTTCATGCACCTCTCCCCATCTGTCTCAGCCACCACTGTCACCAACTTCATGGGGACAGCCTTCCTCCTGGCCCTACTGGGGGGCTTCCTATCTGATGCTGTCTTCACCACACATCACATCTACCTGATAAGTGCTCTTCTGGAGTTCCTGGTGAGCTCATGTTACATTCATCTTCCTCGAATAATATTTCTCTCAGAGAAACATATATCATTATTTCATTTGCTCTCACCAGTCTTACATTGTTCAGACATGAATCATTGGAATATCTTAACAGCTTAATCCTTTGAATCCTTTCTCGCACAGCAGATTGAGTCCCCTCTTTGACTGTCATGAGTTCATTGTAGCAGCAACTTTCCTCGAGAACATATTTATAATGTCAGAATGCATCTTCAACTATTTGATCTGAGATCAAATCCAGCTCCTCCATCTTTGCTAATCCATGCTCTGGTTTCTTCTATCTAATTAGAATATGACACCCTGTAAATCTTAGTTTCTGGCCTACCACAAGCCTTTGAGTGCACGCATCCTGCATCCAAGAATATTTGCTCAAGTGTGACCGATTATTCAAGCTCGTAGTCACAGAGATGATGTTTTTATCGATCATGGCAATTGCTTCCTCGATCTTGCTTTTGAGGGGAGGAAGGACAAGTGGAAAAGGAAGAAAGCTCAGGTTCTCCACTGATCCCATTGTTCCTTGCTTCAACGTAACAGGGACTCGTCATCCTCACTGTGCAAGCCAAGTCTCCGACGCTCAAGCCGCCTGCATGCAGAATCCCGGCCGCTTCCCACGCTCCATGCCAAGAGGTCTCCGGCGGCAAGGCGGCGATCCTCTTCGCCGGCCTCTATCTCACCGCCTTGGGCGTGGGCGGGGTCAAGGGATCACTTCCCGCCCATGGCGCGGAGCAGTTCGACGAGAACACCGCCCGCGGCCGCAAGGCCCGCTCCACCTTCTTCAACTACTTCGTCTTCTGCCTCTCCTGCGGTGGCCTCGTCGCGGTGACGCTCGTCGTCTGGGTGGAGGACAACAAAGGATGGCAGTGGGGCTTCGGCATCTCCACCTTAACCATACTCCTCTCCGTCCCCGTCTTCCTCGCAGGCTCCGCCACGTACAGAAACAAGATACCAACTCGAAGTCCTGTCACAACCATAGCCAAGGTGGTGTCACTCAAACTTGCGCAAGCTGCAACGAGTTGGGATTTTACTGACACGTCTCTGTTCTACCAGGTTCTGGTCGCTGCGATCTTGAACCGTAGATGTCGTCATAATCCGATAAATGCCGTCATCGACATGGCTCCGAGCCCTGTGAAGACTGTCGAGGTGGACGCGAAGGAAGAAGTGAGGGATGATGAAGGCCCAAATGCAGAGGTGAAGTGCCTCAATAGAGCCGTGGAAGGAAAGCCCATGCACGGAGCGCTTCTATGCACCGCGAAAGAGGTGGAGGATGTCAAGGTCGTCGTCAAAGTCCTGCCCATCTTCCTCTCTACCGTAATGCTAAGCTGCTGTTTGGCCCAACTCTCGACCTTCTCGATCCAGCAAGCAGCAACGATGGACACCCGAGTCGGCGGGCTCACCGTCCCGCCGGCGTCGCTCCCCGTCTTCCCCGTCGTCTTCATCATGCTCCTCGCGCCGATCTACGACCACGCCATCGTCCCCTTCGCACGCAGGGTGACCGGGAGCGAGACGGGCATCAGTCACCTGCAAAGAATAGGCTTCGGGCTAGCGCTCTCGATCGTGGCAATGGCGGTGGCGGCGTCGGTGGAAGCGAAGCGGAAGCGGGTGGCGAGGGCCGCCAGCCTGCTCGACTCCGCCGAGCCACTTCCGATCTCGTTCTTCTGGCTGGCGCTTCAGTACCTGTTCTTGGGCTCCGCGGACCTGTTCACGCTGGCCGGAACGCTCGAGTTCTTCTTCAGCGAGGCGCCGGCGGGGATGCGTTCGCTGGCGACGTCGCTGTCCTGGGCATCGTTGGCCATGGGGTACTACCTCAGCTCTCTGCTTGTGGCCGTCGTGAACGACGTGACGGGCCGCGGAAACCGCCAGGCGTGGATGGCCGGACGCAGCTTGAATCACTACCACCTCGAGCGGTTCTACTGGCTCATGTCTGCTCTCAGCTCCTTCAACTTCCTTCACTTCTTGTTTTGGGCTAACAGGTACAGGTACCGATCAACTGGGAGCAAGCTTTAGTGGTATCAACGGAGGAGGAGGAGGCGATGGTAGTGATGAGCTCAGCGTCGAAGTGATCTAATAAAGACTTCATGGGAAGATCGCGGCTGAGTTGGGCATTTCATTAAATAAAAGTCATTCATAAGATGTTTTGGCCCATATATATATATATATATATATATATATATATATATATATATATATATATATATATATATATATATGCCAAAGTGCTGAAACAATTACTATTTATAAAGTATTAATACTTCATATATATATATATATATATATATATATATATATATATATATATATATATATATATATATATATATATATGATAAAATTAAGTCATAATATCGGACTTAAAAATATCTCTATGTATTTTTATAATGACAAAGAACTATATCAAACTCATAATAATACATTATTACATATACTAATAAATAAGATAATTATAAATTTAAATTAAATTATATTAAACTAATATAAAATTGCTTGTTTTGGTTAAGGTTCATTTTAACCCCTATGATTTTATTCATGAACCTTTTAAGCTCTTATGGTTTACTTGTATCTAAAATAACCTTTATGATTTTAAAAACATATCATATAATCCTCTCCCGTTTGGTCTGAATTAACAAATGTTAGAATCTATTTACATGCTATGCTGAGTCACAATATTGTGAGTCACTTGCCAACTTCAAAGCGCACACAATCACATCGCCCACCATGATATTACATGCCACTGTGAACGACACGCTCTGATCTAAACGAGTATCACCGTACCTTGTAAGCCACCTCCCTTGTGAAGTATGGTATCACGAAGATAAAGAGTAGGTAAAAAATGAGCAGTTGATTTGGTCTATGTAAGCCTCCTACACCCGCTCGCTATCCTCGACCAGCTTGTCGAGGAAAAGGAAGCAACAAAGATTGTAGCGATAGACAAAGGCAGAGAGGCAGAGGTAGGAGAGGTTGGAGGTAGAGATAAGGGAGAGCTAGACTACCGTATCATAGGCACAATGGGTGGGGGAGTAAGAGAGGGCGAAGTGGAAGATGGTGAGGACGAAGACGCCCAGGAGGAGGTAGAGGAACTAAGAAACCATTACGTGCTTAGCTTCAAACTGGTCAACGCATATACATCTGAGGTAAGATCAAAAGCTCCTAAGCTCGCCATTAGTGTCGAAGAGACTGCATGCGTACGACGTGCTGCTGGTGGTCACTTCCACGATAACACTTCCTCCTACCATTGATGAAGGTCCCAGTTTTATTTTTTAACTTAAATTATACATGCCATTATATTAATGATTTATTATGAGTCAATATATCGTGTAAGCACATTATAATATTTATTAACTCAGATTTAACGGGATGACTTATATACTATAATTTTAAAAATATATGAGTTATTTTAGACACGAGTAAACTATAAGAGATTAAGAGGCCCATGACCAAAACCACATAGGTTAAAATGAATATTAACCTTAAATTATACATGTCACTGTATTAATAATTTATTATGAATCAACATAGACTCTAACATTTGTTAACTCAGATTTCACGGAATGAGCTTATATACTATATTTTTTAAAAATATAAAAATTATTTTAGATACCAACAGACCATACAAGGTAAATGATCAAAATTATATTAGTTAAAATGGACCTTAATCTTATATATATATATATATATATATATATATATATATATATATATATATATATATATATATATATATATATATATATATATTTTTTTTTTTTTTTTTTTTTTTTTGTCGGTGGAAGTGCTTTCAATTCCTTCTCTCTGAGGCTTTTGGACGCACTTCTCGCCTACGCCTTTTGGATCTCAGGTTGCAATCTGCTCCGAATCATTTGGGGCTCTCCGTTTCTGTTTAATCGCAATCAGGAGGGTTTGTCTATCGAGATTTAGGTTTCCTGTCAGTTTTATTGGTGGATACTGGCGTGATGCTCGATTTGGTTGGCGGCTACGTCTCGGATCTGAGAGCGCTCGGTCTCGATTCTGGGTTTCTTGGGCCGAGGAGGCGTTTATTCTGATCGCAGAATTTTGGGGGAAACCGTCATGTTTTGGAGAGAAAGAGAGAGGGACACGAGTGATGGGGAGCAGAACGGCGGTCCACCTTGTGGCCAGGTCCGTGTTCTCGTCGTCGGCGATGCAGGTATCTGATTGATGTAAAAAAAGCGCTGATCTTTGGATGGTTAGTCAGTTTCCTCGTTGATTTTTGTATATGTTTTCCGGCATGATTATTAAGTGGAACTCTGCGGTTCTTTCATATTGCACTCTGGCAGCGACAAGTGTAGGAAACTGCAAATATGCACGATTACAGACGCCTGATTAGCCATCCATTACTTGTGGAACTGATAGTTAAAATTCGAAGGACTCCTCATGTCCTGATCCGGTTTAATGAGATAACTGACACATTTATTATTTCTACATAGCTCAATTGCGGAAAATTATCCATGTAGTGGACCCCAGAAATTCAAGATCTTAAGGCTTGTTGTTGTTGTCGAAGAATTTTGGAAATCTCATAGTTCATATATTCTAAGTCTAGTCATTTGCTTTATCTTTCTAACCCAAGATGCCTTATTTTTTAATGATCAAGCTGCTATCTAATACTCTAATTGATATTTTGTGCACCTTCCTTGACCTTGACATATTTTTCATAAAGATTGGTACTTCCAAGTTCCAAACATACTGACAGTAAAATGATGATAAGTGTATATATTCATGAACATCCATGCACTATGTACGCATGAAGATAGTTCAGGAGTCATGTGGTGTGTGCTTCTGTGTGGTTAATGTTGTTGTAGTGTAACCATTTCAATATTTGATCTTGTATTAGGTGTTGGAAAGACATCTTTAGTGCACCTAATATTGAAAGGCACTTCTATTGCTCGACCTTCTCAAACAGTGGGCTGTTCAGTGGGTGTGAAGGTAAAAATTATTTCTCTCTTTTTCTCCAAGCATAGGTATGTTTACTATGTCAATTTTCTGACAAATCTCATAATTTATCTTACCCAGCATATTTCTTATGGAAGTGCTAGCAGCTCTTCTAATAGCATAAAGGGCGATGCACAAAGAGACTTCTTTGTCGAGCTTTGGGATGTCTCAGGGCATGAACGTTATAAAGATTGTCGATTTCTTTTCTATACACAAATTGATGGTAAGTCTTTTCTTTCACATTGTGACAGTTGTCCATCTGAACTAGTTACCCAGTGCTGGATTCGTCTTAGTTGCTCAGGAAAATCTGTCTTAGATATTGTTTCTGGTATGTTATTATTACCATCGTATTCTCATCATTATTTGCATCCTCAAAAGCAACAAGGGTGAAAATTGTACTGCCAAGTTATTACTTTTGGGTGCTATTACTGATTTTCTTGAGTCTAAATTTTATCGAGTTGATTCTGCTTATTATATCCTTAATTGCTTTCTTTGTGATAATATAAATATTTTAAGAATTTGAATAGTTTTTCATTTATCCTTAAACACAAGAACAAGAATGACGGTTATCTTAGTTACAATAAGCCTAGTGTTCAAATAACAAATTAAAATTGGTATTGAACATTGTTGAGCCTTGCTAAACTGTCTTATATTGTGTGAGTTTCTTGGCCACAATTTAGTGGGACTATAAAATAATGAAATGTCCCTTTGGCATCTTCGAGTTTTTGGGCACAATTTAGTTCCTAGAGTGACGGAACAATCTTCTTTGAATATATGGAGGTTTTTTGCTGTATCTCCTATATATTTGACCCTGAAGTCATGCATGAAAAGAATAGGAATACTCTGCCTGCTGTTGTTTTAGTAAGTTCATAACTGAATGTTGAATTGTCATATATAAATTCCAAAGTTTCTATTCGCATAATTTAAGTAGGAAAGCACCAGCAACTGTTAGTTCAAGAATAAGAAATTTGTTCAATTAAATAAAATTTGTTTAATTAACAACATTGCTGGAAGTGTTTCCCATGGGGGTAGGCTAAGTAGGAGTTGAATGAAATTAAGTAACTTTCAGGAACCAATCAGTTGAATGACATTAAATCAGGTTTTAGGCACCAAAGTGCACAATCTTCTGTTGTTAACACAAGTTAAAATTTATAAGTTGAAGAGTTGGAACATTGACCAAGGCACTTAATCTAATTGCGAGTAGGCATATATGGTCAACAAGCTTGATACTATTCTATTTTCTGGGACCTTAATTTGATTGATGGGTTTCTTCATTAGTCAGCCAGCTTCTTCAAATTTTCTCATTGTAAATATAGAGGATATGACTGTCAAAACTTTCTTTTTGTCTATATTATGTTGCTGGCAGTTTCATCTCCAGAAAGACAACTTTTTCATGGGCCCTTGAACTTGTTAAGATCCCTGCAGAAAAGCTATCACCCTACTTGGTGCTATAAAATTTGAAAATTATGGCTTACTGCCGCTTGTTTAATTTTAATGAGAGATTTCTGTTTAGAAATTATTTCCTGGAGTTAAAAGGAATCTTAAATGACTCACTAGCATACGGACTACCCTTTTTTGTTCAGGTGAACTTTTTTCCTGGAGTTGAAAGGGCTTTGCAGTGAATCACAAGCATACAAACTAAATTAAGACTGCTACCCTACAAACTAGAATTTGTCATTTGTCTTCCATATGTAATATACACTAGTGATAAGGGAAACCGGTTGGTTCATAGAATAGACTTCTTCTTTTTATTGTTTGAATTAATTTGATGTACAACTGTATCTGCATTAAATCGTAGTCACTTTTTCACTTGAAATTCCTTCATAGGTGTTATATTTGTTCATGATCTCTCCCAGAGGAGAACCAAAACAAACTTGCACAAGTGGGCTGCTGAGATCACAGCAAATGGTACATTTTCAACTCGTCTGGGTTCTGGTGGTCCTGGAGGCCTTCCTGTTCCTTATTTAGTTATTGGTAACAAAACTGATATTGTTGCCAAAGTGGGTACAAGGGTAATGAGCAGTGGCAATCTCGTCGATGTTGCTCGCCAGTGGGTTGAGAAACAAGGCCTCCTCCCTTCGAGCGAACAACTTCCATTGACAGATAGCTTTCCGGGCAATTCAGACCTATTGGCAGTAAGAAGTGCATTTTCAAATTTTGAGTTACTTTAGTACTCATGAGCAATTTAGGCTTTTGCTGCATCGATATTTAATTTTTCTCCTTAGTTTCAACTACTGTTCCTCTAGGGACATAGACATGGAAATTTTGATGGAACTGTTTGCTTTTGATTTCAAAGAAAATTTTGAATATTATATCGGAGTATTCCACCTAGAATAGTTTATTGTTATTTCTCAAAGCCCTATGAAATGTTTCATGTGTTTCTATGTATAATAGGTACCATCTAGAGCTTCAATAAAAATTACAAGCACAACACACTATTTCTTTTGGCTATTTCTGTTAATTCATATCTGATTTCAGATTGGATATAATATTATTATCATAAAACAATATGATACACATATTTAGAGATGGTGTTGGGTTTAATTGGCATGGTAAACTTAATTCTTTTGCTGTTAATTCATATCTGATTTATATCAGTTTGGATAATTTATTATTTTTGTGGCACAAGAAACTGATAATAAATTAGATACTGGCAGGTCCAATATTGCTCCTTGGTCAGACCAGTGAGTAATTGACACTTAGAAGTGAAATCAGTATTCAAATCCTTGATTATGACTGTATGGCAGGTGCATAATGGTGAAGCGACATGGAACTAAGAGGAGCAATTCCTTTCCTAATATTTTAAGAGATTCCTCTTTACAGATTGCAATTTAATTGTTTAGTCTTCTCTTTTGATATTTGTGCCTGTTTAGTTATATATTAATCTCTTAGTGGTCCGCATTTGCTAGTTTATTATAACAAATTAAGGTTCTTCTGGAAAATTTGTTTGAATTTTCATAATTTTTCAAGAGAAACCTCTCCTCTGACAAACATATTGATCATAATCCTGTACATGCAGCTGCATAGACTATAGTTTGGAACCTTGTGTTGATGCTGTTTTGAGGATTCTGATTATTAGATGTGATGATTTCAGATCAGGTGGTGGCTTTCAGTATAGTTTCAAAAACCAACAAGTTATTATGAGAATTGATTGTAGTAAAGGCAAGATTTTTACTAGCTTAGAGGACTGAAAGAGAGAGAAAGAGTGAACTGAGATAAGAGTCCAACTGACTAATATCTGTTTTCATTGAATTGCACAAGGTTGAAGTTGCAAGATCAATTAATCTCTCAAACTTGGTCATAGATATTATTGAATTCCGTATCAACTTCCATTGTTATCATATAATAATACAAGCAGCTTTAAACTGACCTAAATAGACACTAAATAAACCAAAAGTGAACATAAATTATGGAACACAACAAATATTAATGGAATAATCAAATTAAATCATAAGCCAGCACATGTTGCATGAACTCTGAGTCACCATATGAAAGCTTTAGGTATGTCAAATTTCTACATCTAAGCACAGCATACTTGGTATGCTATCTAAGCCATGACAGTAATTGTAAATCCATGTCAATCACAATCATTGTGAAACAAAAACGATCATACGAGATACATATACAAGAAAGACATGAGATTATCATTGGCAATACAAGTTGCTTATGCACATGGAAATCCAAATCAAAGCCATTCTTTTTGTGGTTTATGTCAACGAAAATGAAAGTGAATGATATGATTAAGGACCTTCAAGCAAAACAAAGTTCATTTTGCTGTTATTATCCATTTTCAAATTCATTGTGGAATTTGTCACTAACTACTGTCTTTTATTGCTTAGTTTTTCTTATTGTTTTTCAACACTGGATTATCACATTAAGCATCTGGTTGAAAATTTTCAGCATTTTGATGTATGTTTCTAACTTGACTAATCATCTCCAGGCTGCCAAAGAAGCCAGATATGATAAGGAAGCTGTGATAAAGTTTTTTCGTTTGGTCTGTAATCTGTATCACTCTATTAATTTTGTTCTTTATATTATACCGTGATACTTTTATTGATAGAGTGTCATTATTTGTCTTTTTAGTTGATCAGGAGAATATATATTTCTGATGAACTACCAGATCCTAGTCCATGGTCCATAAGCCCATTGCAAAACCCCATTTATTATACAGGAGAAAATTTAAGTGATGATGATCATTATCACAGAAGATTGAGGTATATTCTCCCTGAATATTAAATTGTTGTAAGACCATCCACATTCCTCATCTCTATTGTATCTATGCAAAAGCAAAAGTCTTTGTGTCCATGCCTTTGTTTCAACTGTCTTTCGGTTAATTTGGAAATTTTATCTTTCTGCATCTCCCTATGCTTTAGCCTCAAGGCCTTTAAATTCTGTTCTGTACTACTACTTAAATGTTAAAATAATGGTATTAGCTACTGCGATATGCTTTGAGATATAATTACCTGTTCTTTTTCGGTGAAACTAATTATGTGGTCTGATTTCTTCACTTCTGCAACTTGTATGTTGGCTGTACATTAATTAAATTCTTATGGACATGAAGGCTGCTCACTGAAAGAAGGATCAGGTCCTGATGCAGGAATGCCTTGTAACCGAGGGACTGCCAAAAGCCCTATTCCTACATTTTACAACAATGAACAATAAGATCAATAAATTATGAGCTTGCTGGTTAGGAAGTATTAGATCTTTGATTAATGGAAGTGGAAAGTATGGGTGGTACTACTGTATTTCCAGATAAGAGAGGATGGATGGAAAAAGCTGATGGAGGCTGGTCTGAATTTTAAGAATCCTGATTATAGGTGTGCCAACAGCCTCTTATCTGAAATATTAGCATCTGCAAATTTCTGAGAACTCACAATTAAATCATGTCAATTTCAAGAAACACAATTTAAAGCTGACGGAGGCAGGTCTGAATTTTAAGAATCCTGATTATAGGTGTGCCAACAGCCTCTTATATGAAATATTAGCATCTGCAAATTTCTGAGAACTCACATTTAAATCATAAGTCAATGTCAAGAAACACAATTTAAAATAAAAAATGATGCATCAGATCCCGAAGAACTTGTTATCTATGAGGCTGCATATGAAAAATTACTTGGTAATTCTCAATCATAATCTGAATCATACTAATTACTTAGCATTTCTCCATCATAATGTGAATCATATTGAAAGATTCTTGCCCATCAAGTACTTCATGATATAGATTCTTGACATGGTGTCCTCAATCAGACACCATTTGATTCTCATTTATGAGATTTTTAGTTGCCTTTGTCCATGTTAAATATTCTAGCCTCAAACGGGAAAAAAAACAAACAACTGTCCTTTTTTATGACCTTATCCTCTTAGTCACTCATGATTTGACCATTGGAAGCTGATTGAATTTGCATGAACTGCTCGCTAATATCTAAAGAGAACCAAAATGGCAAAGCAAACCACATGGCAATAAAGTCAAACTAGATCTATACATTGTCACATCATAAATCCACAAGTACTGGAACTTAACTTTCATTTTCCACTTGTCTAATATATGCAGATAGATGACTGGATCTCCCCCATTATGCTGTAATAACAGACATCAGACATCTATTGACTATGTCTACGGTTATCATTTATGTTCTCCAATTATCATGGCCTTAGCAGATTCTGGATCCATCTCAAACATTTGATTTTTTTTTATTCAGTGGATTTAGTTACATAATTAATTACAATTGTATGTATCATGATTGTTTGATCTAGATTTGCTTTACCAGATGCTGCTCTGTTTATTCATATCTATTGAACACATTAAACCTCTTTCAACTCATTTGAATTGTCCTTTTTATCACTATGAATTTGTGTTGTCAGATCAGATCTGTAAGTAGTCACCAACTCTTGCTTTGTCAGCCTGTGGAACAGCAGTAAATATGTTCCTTTTTCTAATGATGCAATGAAGTTTGGAATATCATGCTGCAAAAGCATTAGTTAAAACTGACTTAGCTGACTTGTGTATTTATCAATGAGAATTTTGTTTCTATTTTTAGAGGAATTGCAGTTGTTCTATCTGAAATTCATGCTGAAACTTCCTATAAGTCTGAGCTTGTCGATTTCCTGAATCTGGGCATGAGAAGAAACTAAAGAATAAATCTATTTATGTTCTAAGTACAACTGCAAGTGTTGAAGTGCTGTCATATGAAATTAATATTTCTGAACATGCACATTCAACATTCTGAGGATGGCTAATGTTCTACAAATCCATGCAGCCTAGTTCCCATCAGGGAAAAAACTAGTTTGGGCTTTACCAAGCTGTTCCTGATAGAACAGCCAAGTGCTTCTTTATAGAATTTTAAGAGATCTAATTTCTCTTCATGGTAGAATCTATATCTTGGTCATTCTGAAGAACTCATACAATTACATGATCTAGTTGATCAATGACTTGTTAGCTGGTACTCTAAAATGTTTTACTGTGACTATTATGTTATGGTGTGTGACACACTTCCTGCTTCTGAGACAGCTTGATCTCTTGAGAGGCCAGCTGACACCTGGATTACTTAAAATATTCATAGCTGTTTTTTTTGCTTTGGCATTTAATTTCTTTTATTATTGTACTAATGTAAACTCTTTCTAGCAGTTCAAGTAGTGAAGGTTACAAGTACGATGTGCTTCCGCTGCTGCCTGCTCACCGAAGCCTTGCACCAGCTCCTACACTCTATCCTCAGCAGCCTATGTCGATGCCGGAGAACTACAGTTTCCACAGACTCTCAGCCACTGGGTTACCCAGAATTAGTAGCACAAAATTGAACAAAGCTGATACCAACATTTGATTTCTACTTGGATTGACAATAATCCTCTACAATGAATAAAAACAAAAAAATGCCTCTGAGATTGTAATTGTATGTGAGATTAGTTCTGCTTGTAAAGTTGTCTCTTTGGTGACTGCCCATTTGGTCCTACGAGCAAGTGTTGCATTACTTATCATGACGGTATAGTCCATCATTCTTGTAGAGGATATGAATCATTTGTTTCTTCATAAGAAAATAATAAATATATCCTTTTTTGACTAGTATTGAAGAACCATGTGTTAGGCGAATGGTGGTTGCTGTTTTTGCTTGGATGACCATGTAACAGTCAACATTTTGTGATTTCGTCACCATATCATATTGTCACGGATTTAATATGTTTTGTTAAATTGTATAATACTTTTGTTAAATTGGTTAGTCTCCTCAAAATCTTGTACCGTTCCTCAACAACGACCCTATAAAAAGAAAACGAGTCATTTAAGTAAGTGCTTATAGGTAATATAAATTATAAATATATATCTCATAAACTTTGAATGATTGTGAAAGAAAGGGTTTAAAGTGGTTTATCATGATTAAAAGTTTTGATACAACAAACCAGCACTAGACACTACCTGAAAGGTTCATCCATCCATATGCCACTCGTATAGTTCTTCGGTGAAGAATTGGCTGATACATTATGATACAACAAGGTCTTGTTTATGATATTCGTGGATAAAAGATTAATCTCGTTCATAAAAAGGCTAGCCACCTCAAAATCTCGTGTATTGACAAGTTACTGAACAAGTAAACGCATGAGCAAACTGCCATCGTGCCTTGGTGGAAAAAGTATCGACTCCAGATCTACCTTTACAAGATATAAGTCGAAACGATGGTGCAAGGACAACCAATAGAGACGACAGTGGATTGGCGTTTTTTGGGTACCGAAGCCTCCCACACCAGAACAGTTAGTCGGATTCAAAAGCTGGACACCAGAAAATCGATAAATACTTTTATCTGCTGATTAATCATAACATCAAACCTAGCCTAGTGAGGCATTTATATACATGCACACAATAGGCATCTGCTCACGTAATGACCGAAATAGAACAGATAATGAAAGAAGAGAAACATCTACGATCATCACCCACTGAATGGTAGCCTGCCAATCCAATCATCAACTGACACCAAGGTTTTCATTATTCGTAGAGGTAAATTAGCCCATGTGAAGCTACAAAAGATACAGAATACATGCATCAGCCAGTAGAATTAGCATGGTTTGAGATATCATTCAAACTGTACCCGAAAACCAACCATGATGTATAAGCAAGGATGATTTCCTCAGTTTGGATCCAGGATCGGCTAATTGTTTTAGACTTGCAGACGGTAACTAGTCCGATACGATTCGATGCCAGGTAGTAGCAAACACTTAATACCGGACAATAACTTTGCTCTGTTCAAATAGAGAAAAAAGAACAAACTAACAAAGACGATATGTCTATTATAGCAAACAAGCAAGCTAGATAGGCGTAGTTCACGACAGCAAGCAAGGAAATTGGATTACAGAGCTTATGTTGGATTGCAGTTTTTACAGCAAATAGGCAATCATTTCACTAGCAACAGTAACAAACAGCTTCAGGATAAAGCAAGCGCGATGTTCCATCTGGTCATCAATCCGCAGTCCAGCTTTGTTCGACAATCTCACGCACTTTTCTGTTGTATTCACGCTTGTTCTCACTGAACATGCGTGCAGCCTCCGAGTTTGCAGGCGAGTTGGGATTTGGATCACAGAGCAAAGACTGCAACAAAAGACCAAAAATTGGTTACACCACCAAAAGATGATAATCCTGATGTATGCCTTGGACAATACTGAGTGATGAAGATTCGACTCATAGAGTGTTGACCCATATATACCTAAGTACAATGTTTGTCCTTAAGTAACCACCAACATAAATGTGAAGACCTACAAAGTTTACTGCCTCTCCATATGTATCTCAAAATAATAAAAATTGTTATTGTTGTCCACAAAGCTAGACAATTTAATGTAAGCATTAACTTTCTAGAGAAATCTACAAGTACAATGAATGTTACCACCGTGCCCATAACATAGGGAATAAGATCGTTGTGCATTGCAAATAAACTCAAGGTTGTTCTAGTAAGTAAATAGAAAAGCAAGGATGTAAAACAAAACTATGCACTGATATTCATATGGTAGCTAATCATATATTGGTAAAAACTTCCAAATAATTAATCCCAGTCGAAATTGAGTATTCATGAACTTCAATGCTCAGAATCCTCATGAAAAATGCTAACTAACGACTCAACAAGAATTCATTTCCTTAGATTTTGGTGGCCTTTGGATAACGAAAGTTTATTAGCTTAAATAATTCAACTTGTGTTGGAGAAAAAGCACCGTTGCAGCATTAGAGATCAAAGTTATCAAGCACTTCGGTAATCATAGACAGATAAATTCCTATATTCACTATTTTATGTAAAACCTCTAATTATAAGACTCTAACTTCAATTTTCAAATGTGCCCTTTATATGAATTTGATGGAAGACACTACTCAGATTACAAATATAAATAAAATTAAAATATCAAAATACATAAAAAAAAGTTGAAGATACAATGGCATGCATCATGCCCGAAAAAATAAATATAACAAAAAGGATTTAACAAACTAATGGATTCGTGTTGCTATCATTTGCTGAAAATAATACACAAGGAAAAGACCAGTAACTTGTTAAAGAAACTACTTGCTCTTGTTGCATTACTTGAAAATGATAAATTTACTTGGATTTTTTTTTTCAACTCCATCATATTACTCTAACAACAATTATCTACAAGAAAGAACCATTTAAGAGAAAAAGCAAGCTGTAGGTGCTTAAGTAGCTACGTACGCCATATCTATGCGTTCTGTTGTTTAACCCGACGCTTGAAATGTTAGGTGCCTAAACAGACTATCCCGTTGGCCTAGACGGCATCCGATGACAACATTTAGAAGATAGGATTTAAAACACATAAGCACATAATTATGAAATAAAAACAGCAATACAGATAAGATTTGAAAACATCAGCTTGTTTTTATCATTCCACATAAGGAAGCACCAAAAACCAGCTCAACCTGACTTGTTCTGTTCAATAAGTAGACCAAAGGTCACTATCCTAAGATAGGTACCAACAGCACCTCTTTATATTTTGTAAATAAGGTTCAACAAAGGAGTAATATAAACCACAAGGCCTAAACCATGAAACACATCTCTTTTTCTTGCTTTTTCTCTTTTTTCTTCTCTAATTCTGTTTTCACTTTCTCATCACCTCCGATATTTTCATACTCTATGCCTGAAACCACCACCTAACAACCTTTCCCATACATGACTAATCTTAGCCCATCACCATCACTCCTCCCATCAAGCCATTAAACACTAATATATATTGCACTTCAAGGAGCAAAAAAAAAAAAGAAGATGAATGTAAACCAAAGTAAAAAACTTTAAATAAAACTCGAAGGAGAACAAAGGAGAAATTTTAGCATCAATTAAAAAGTGGAAGATCTACTACCTGGATGGAAGTAAGAACAGCAGCTACATCATATATTGGGCTCCATTGGTTCTGCAAAATATCCAAGCATATGCTTCCATCCGCATAAACTGAACATTTTGTTCAAAAAGCATTACAACGGACCCAAAGAATGAGAAACACCAATATTAAGCAATGCTTCTAACAATCATGACCAGTAAACTTTTGTGGCATAAGATGACATAAGAAAGGACAACTTCAGTGACACGATGATAACATCAAATTAAAGCAACTCTCATGCATACAGAAGGAATGACAAAGAGGCACTGACATAACATTGCTACTCTAGAGGATATAGGTTACCATGAAAACTTATCACTTTGTTCAGTTCAACCACTGCATATATTGAATCTCCCTAGATCCTGCAATGGCAAGAGCCTCATGCACTAGGTTGTCTTACTGGTTCAATAGCTGACTTGATAAGAATTGAAACATTGAGACCAAGAAAAATAGGTATCTCTTATTAAGATCCTGATAAAGTACCAATCGAGAAGGCATATAAAATTAAATTTGGATGAACTTCCCCTTTGTTCAAACATGCATCCATTTCTTCAAGAATTTGTTCAGCTACAACTATAACAACATGTCATAATGTCCAAACTACTGGAATTCAACTACATGAATCTTTTTGCACCATTAAAATCTATAGTCAGACTAAGAGTAATCAAATCTTTTTTTAATTACTCACACCATTAATCATAATCAACTTAGTCCATCTAAACAAGACATCAACAAGTCTTCTGTTTATGTGTTTATATGATCGTAAAACATTTTCCCATATTTAACCCTCTATCAGGGTATACTATTTCTTAAAAATTAAAATATTATCTATTCTATTTGTCTGATAACCCTGCATATCCACCTCAACATCCTCCTCTCAACTATCTTGGCTTTTTATATGGTTAAGCATGGTTGGCCTTGTCTCAAAATTTTCTTTTAATATGAAGGGCACACAACAATCACATAAAACTCTTTCCTGCCCTGTCTACATTTAACAATCTCATTTTTACTCCATAAACAATATTTTCATTGATCACTCATTTCTGTTGAATAGATACAAGATATACTGTCTTTTATCCACAAGAACTTGTCCAACATATCTTAAGTTTTCTCTTAGCATTGATAAAATTGTATTTCACATGATCAGTCCACGTTAGTCCAAAACCCTTAGTTTCTAACAAGTATCTCCATAACTCAAATTTAGAATTAATCGCATCTGATGGTTCATCAATCAAAATAGTAACATAACAACATATACCATGGAAGTTTATCCTACATATGTCCGCTAGATTCATCCATCATCAATGTAAAAAGATAATAGATTACGGTTTGATCCTTGGTACAACCATATCGTATAACGGTATAAGAATCATCTAGACACACATCTTGCCATCCTTACAATAGCGACTACTCCAAATTATGATTCCACTTTGTTCTTTTCTCTTCAAGCCTAGATTGTGCACTTTAAATTCTTCACATTATTTCCTTATGCTACCACTCATACACCCTCTACGAATATATATTTCACTTACCAGTATTCTTTATATAATAGCATTTGCATCTAAATTTTTCAACAGAACTGTTTTGATCAAATCATACTATTTGTTGGGCACAAGCACTTAGAGCATTCTATAACTCTGCTACTGAGACAAACTTAAAGAATAAATTTTATAACCAACTCTTTTTAGCTTAGCAATATACTTCATAAAATCTCCTACAGCAATGACAATCTCTTCCTACGCTTTATTTCCATGTATACCAAAGCTTATATCCAATGTTATCAATTTCCATACATTTTTCACACTCTTACATAGTCTATTATAAACAAACTAAATTAGATCTCCTCCTAACCATCAGAACCACCAATTCAAATCCTTTTCTTGCAAGGGTTCTATACTCCACATATCTAGTTTAATCCCATAATCACGGAATAATTTGTTCATGTGCATTTATTGATGAACTAGTCTTACAGTCAATCTCAAGACTGGAAAAAGGAGGGTTGCATTAAGTAACTGATAACTTGTGCAAAAGTTTATCATATCATGGATCTAGAGCAGCATACAATATAAATACAAAATGTTCAACACATTTTTGAGAGCAATAACATCTGTCTTGGAGTTCAACAATAGATCCCATCATTTAATAAGCAAGGAGGCAGCAGAAGGTTAACCACTCCTATAACTAACTCCTGTATCTAGTGATAATATCATGGTGCATTTTGTCTTGGCATTCAGCTTATTCCGCCATAAGACCAAAATAGAAGCATGCATCTAGACGTTCCTGGAAAATGAAAACAGAATCAGCAATTCCACTTACTATTAGGATGAAACATTCGAGAAACAAAGCGTACAGTTGGTGGCTTATTTGGATAGTCCTCTGTAAATTGAAGTGTCAGCTTAAACGTCCCTGGTTAGATCAAATATTTCAAGATCAGACTATACAGAAACAATATCAAGTTATTGATCACTGATGAATTTATGGAAGCAGGTATATGGTATAAAGCCACCAAATAAAGAAAATAATATGAGTTGAAGCAGGATATGCCAACATAGATTAGCACATAAGTACGACTTGACCAATGGAAGATCTAAACCCCTCCTGAAACTCATACATCAAGCTGATTATTAAAGTAGAACCAATCAAATGTCAACGTGAAAATATAGTTCAATTTAGATTATATAAAATTTGAGTCATCTATGAGGACGCTGTACGCCTTCCGAGTTCCACTGATTTCTTAATTAATATTCAAATTTCTTCTGTAAAAGAAGATAAGATTGTAGTGATTGTCCATGATGCAAGGGCTGATGAAAATTGAGCTACAACAGATTCTGTAACACCTTATCTTGGAATAAAAGGATATCACCCCGATAGTAGATTTAGTTATTTGGAATATCAGAAGAATATGAATAAATGTTGCATAGAATTCCAGAATTAAATATTAAAAAAATCATATTTTGGCTATTTCTTCATCTAGATCAGTCTAAATGCCCAGATATCTAGATGCATTGTAGTCACCAAGATTTCAGACAAAGTCCCTTCAATTTCAGTTAAGAACCAAGGCCAATCCCAAGATATGGTTTGGATTTCACAATACAATCTCCATAGGCCTATTATATATGCATACATAATTACATACTATAGGAATAATAGAGACCAGAATCCATTATACAAGCTGAAAATGAGCATCCCAGGAAAATGGAACAATTTCATTACTGAACTTACTCAATTTAGTAGATATTATCACACATGCTTAACTCAAATTACTGGAATGGTTTCATCTCAAAGGACACCTTTATAACTTTTATCTACAAGGGTTATCTATTGGTTTTCCTATTGTGTTATAGTATAGAATCAGCATGGATACAATTAAACATGCTTGAAGACTTCTGAACATAAATGAACAATAAATATATTGATAACAATTTCATCTATCCCATGATATGCAACAAAATGTATCAGCTAGGCATCAAACTTAAAGACTGATAGAAAAGATGTGATCAGGAACAAGTGACATTTTCTAGAACAATAGAAACTCAGTGTGATGTTCCAACTCTTTAAGAAAATACTGTGGCATTATACCTACCTCCGTCCCAAGGTGTGTCATCTGGGCTGCAGTTCAAAACAAAAAGGTATCAGTAAAATCACCCATAACGTTAACCAAGAAACCATGACAAAAGATTCCTTCCAAACATACCCAAATATTACAGCATTCCAAAGCATGATGTTGTTGTCATGGGGAGCACCACTGATACCTGCAGGAGGGTCCTGCTGCAGACGCTTAAAGTCCCTCATCAGCCTCTTCCTTGCCGGAGTGGACATCCTTGTTGCCTAGATAAAAGATATTGTCATGCTCCACACAAAGTTAGTATAAGAAACACGAAGTTCACATAACTCTCTCTCTTCGATCCACGTCTTTTAGAAACAAAAGGTCACCATTCTTATTTTGGATGGTAGAGCAACTCTCTCCCCTAACTGGAAGTATGGAGAGCAATCATTTATCTCACGCAAGCTGCACTTTTCCTCATTGATATGGTAGACAACCCCTGTAATGGCTGCAGATCTGATATAGACTCAAGATGTCTTGTAACCCACTCATAATCTAGAATGATCATTTGATCATATTGGGGGGCATGGTGCCCCATCTCAAGAAAAAGGTTTTGAAAGATATCATGGTTCTTGTTACTGACAAACAAAATTCAGGTAAGCTACGGATACACAAATTTGTTGTTGTGACAACTTGGAATGAGAACTGCATCTTATTTCATATAAAAAAAACCACAATGGTAGGAATTGATTTGATTCAATTCAGTTTTTCGTAATATCTTTATGAAACCCCAACACACAATCACAATCAGCACGACGGCCCTCTTTGTGGTTAATACATCAACCTAAATTAAATAGCACATTCAATATCCAAAAAGTAAAAATATTCTATCGGCCATAAGATCATCCAACGCCTACCCAGTTACCAGTTTCGGGAATCATAAAAAATTTCCCGCAATAATAGCAAAAAAGGAACAGCCTAACCAGAGTTTTCCACAACAAAAGATGTCAATCGGTGCCCTCCGAACAAACAATCACGACTGGCACAAAAGCCCTCTTATGCAGTTAATGCATCGAGATAAATCAAAGAACATATACTAGATCCAAAAATTAACAGAGCAACTCGGCCATAAGATCAGCCAAAACTTATCCATATACAAGTATCCCGAATCATCTTCCTACATAAGAGCCAAAAAAACATGGCCTAACTAGGGTTTTCCACCAACAAAAGACACGAACTAATGTGCTCCGCACAATATCAATCTCACCACCAAATCGCGCGGGTAAAGGGGGCAGTACCACGCGAAACGATCAGGAAATCAACATAATACACGAATCAGACATGTTTGCTCTACCTGTAACCCAGCCGCGACGGTAGATTCTACCAGGGACGCAGGCGCACGAACAGTAGCTAATTCAGCGTCGCCCTGCCGCCGAATCGAACCCCTCTTCGCCCTCGATTTCAGCAAGACGGCAACAAAGGAAGAATCCTTTCGATTACCCGTAAAAGGGCGAAGAGGGAGGGTAAGAGAGGAGAACGGGCGAATAGCTATCGCACATCAGGAGCGAAGAATTTATAGCTTGGAGATTGGGGATTTATTTGGACCGTAACTTCCGGAACACCACTTTGCAAACGACTGGAGACACGATTCTAGGGGGCTCCCCATTTCGATGTGGTGCGTCCCACTTCATATATATATATATATATATATATATATATATATATATATATATATATACACACACACAAACAATGCTCATCAGTTCCTCTGTAGATTCGTAGCATGACATAAATATTTAAATTAATAATGATTGAGTGACATTTATTAGATAGATGCTAATTTAGTGACACATACAATGGATCCAAAATAGGTGAGAGAAATATATGTGCCTATATAAAAATCTATGAACAAATTGCCTACAAAGTTCTTGCCTTTTACAATTGTTTTTCCATCGAGAATCACCGATTTTGGTTATTTACATCTACTTTTCAATATAACAAAAATGTCATCAAATGATTTTATTATTATTTTCATCCGTTCATTTTCTTTCTTTTTCGAGCTCATTCAATAAACTGATTTAATCCAATCCAACACTTACATCGGTCCAAAAAGATTAAAGAGTAATATGTTATTTACTTATATTAATAAAAATGAATCTTAAAATTAGAAATTTAAATATGATAAAAACAACGAAAATGATATGAACTAATAAAATGAAAGAAAATCACATATCGATGATAAAATAATATAATACTATTTATATATTTTTGAATAATAAAATAATAATAAATGTTTGATGTTAATTAGACCCACTATCGTTATAGTGACACATCAAATAATGAAACATTTTAACTAATTTATCAAAATAACAAAAAAAAATGATAAATTTGATAGTTTTGTGATTTTTTGAAGCTCCATATGATTTTTTTCACAAATTTCAACATGATAAAAGTTCAAATTGTGCTAAATTTGATTTGATTTTTTTTTTTGCAACTAATGCCATATTTCATGGATTTTAAGCATGATAAATCGTTATATATTCTTGTCTGAAATTTTGGAATAAAATTTGATGAAAAATAAGTTAATTTATATTGATTTGGATTAGTTTATGCTGGTTTTTAATGAGAGTCCAGAAGTGCAACTCTAGCTTAACTCAATGATTTGGATTAGTTGGTGCTAATATCTTCCCATTAGGTATGAGTCATTATGAAGTAATGACTCGAAGAAGTGTTATCTTATTCGTTGATGTCTCTTCCGAGTAACTTCATCGGTAAACCTTTCTTAGCCTTTAATAAAATAATTTTTTTTTAATTCTTCGATGTAGCTTCGACCTTTTAGATAGATTTTATGATCAAACATAATTTAGTTTAATTTCAAATATAATCAATCAACTTCAACTAAATTAAATTAAACTTTCACCAAACCATCTAGTCATTTTGCTAACATGATTAATACTATGTTTTCTTTTTGGAGGATTTTATGAAAGTTAATTATGATCGAATATAACCTAGTTTAATTGCGAGCGTTACTAGATCAACTTCAATCAAATAAATTAAAACATTGACAAAACTATCTAACATTGATGCTAATATGATTAACACTATTTTTTTTATAAAAGATTTTATAAAATTTAGAGTTTTTTGTTTACACTATATGATTGAGTATAACTTAGTCAATTTTTACTAAACCAACCAAACTTTCACAAAACAGATGAGATGTGATTTTAAGTTGATTAGTATCAATTTTCTTTACTTTTTAAAGATTTATAATAATTAATTATTAAAATTTAAAGTTTTTCTGAACTAATAGAAGTATAACTTAGTTCAATTTTGAGTGTGATTTAGTTAACTTTCACTAAATTAACCTAAACTTTAATAAATATATTAGGACATGGTTCAATGACATAATATTTTTCTATTTTTAATATTTTATGATAATTTATTATTAAAATGAGAGATTTTTAAAGAAATTTTTTTTATCAAATATAACTTAGTTCAATTATGAGTGTAAATTGATAATTTATATTAAATCAATCCAAAATTTCATGAGATAATTAGGATATGATTGTAAAATAATCAGTATTATTTTTTTATTTTTTTAAAAATATTTTATGATAATTAATTATTAAAATTAAGATTTTTTGAATCGATACTGTAATAAAATGTAGCTTTTTTTAGTCCAATCAAATTCTATTAAACTAATTTAAACTTTTATAGAATCATTAATATCGTATATTCTATTTTATGATAATTAATTATCAACATTAAGGATTTTTGTAAATATATTATATGATCAAAAGTAACTAAGTTTAATTTCCCATTAAATCCCCCTCTATAAATGCACATATGACGGTGACACGCATAAATACTCCTGCGACGTCTCGTTCGGCGTTAGGGGTTTGTGGATTCGAGCTCGAGGATTAACCCTAGAAGTCTTGCGGCCTCCGATGGGTTCGGAGTTCGACATCGAGCGCATCCTTTGGTCGGAGCAGGAGATCGCGGGCCGCGTCGCCGAGCTAGCCGCCGAGATCTCCGGCGACCTTATCGGGGCGGCGGGGCCGCCCGTTGTCTTCGTCGGCGTTGCCACCGGTGCGTTCCTCTTTCTTGCGGACCTCGTCAGGCGGATCACCCTGCCGGTGGCCGTCGATTTCGTCCGGGTGGAGTCGTACGGGTCGGGTACGGAGTCCAACGGCGCCCCGAAGATCTCCAGCGACCTCAAGATCGATATTAGAGGAAAGCATGTCGTGTTGGTACCGATCGGTTTCATTCTTAATTTCGTTGCATGGTTGAGGATTTTATTCTCGTTTTTATGGTCCTTTTGTGGGTGTTTGTTCACTGAACTGAGTCTGGACGCAGATGTGCTACATTTAAGGTTCATGCTTCGTTTTGGTTGCAAGCAAATATTCCTTTCGAGTTTAGTTCGTTAACTGGAATAGTTGAAATGGCTTATTTTGGTTATTGAATTTTATCTTTGCTCCCTTTTCCAGATAATTTAACTGCTATCCGAATTCAGTCCTTTTGGTTTATTATACTGTGATATTAAAGACCGAGCAAACTTTTATACTGATATACCGATCGACGAGTGAAGCCTCAACTCAGAAGTCAGAAGATGCGGCTGGGCTGTGTTTCCATTTAGCTGATGGTAGAAAGGGCATAAGCTGGAGAAACATGTTGAAACTTTATATAACTCATATTAGACATTTAAATTAAAACCTGACCTTTTTTTTTTCCTTTTTATGATTTAAATACAGCCTTATGTTGCAGGAGCATGTTTACTTGGTTTTCATGAATAGTATGTGATAGGTTGTGATGCAAGGACATAAAACTTGTGCTATACCCACATAATCCTGTTTTGAGGAAGCTATTATAAATGGGACTATTGGAGCTTTGTTTCCTTATGTAAAGAAATTCAAGAGCCAAAATAATATACTTATTGACATACATAACATGTTTTTCGCAGGAATTTATGAAGCTTCTCCTCAATTTCGAGACTAGATTTTGGCTGATGTTGGCCTTTCAAGAGTTGTTCTAAAATGCAAAGCTACTTTATTTTAATATTGTTTGCACCACTGCCCAGTTGAAATGAAAAGGTGAAGGCTTCTCGCACACTATCGCTTCATCCTAGGTTACTTACAAACTCCATTGTGAAATAGGAGGCCTTAGAATAGGTCATATCGGAATTCATTATTGGGATGAGATTGGTTTAAAAAGTTCACTTCTTTGTTTTTCAGTACCGTAGTGCAGTTGTAGTAACAATCAAGGATTGAGGTTTCTCCCGGACAAGGACATTGTGACTTCTAAAATTCTCATGACATAAGCTAGACACTTTGTTTAATTTGCCCAGTAAGGAGCTTTTGTTTCTTCCTAACAAAACCCAGCTTTTAGTGCAATATTTTTTTAGGTTTGAATTTGACCCACAACAGATTCTACAAATTTTTGCTATGGGCACGAATGCAACACACAAGGTGTTATACTTGGCATGTAGCGCATACTGCTGCGAGTTTGTTAGCTTATCTTGTTCCCTGTCTACTTAATGAGCTCTTTTCTTACTGAGCTATCCTACATCTCATATAAGAAATATTAGGTGGTCTGCTCATCCATATACTTAGCCATGATAGGTATTGGATGTTTTTGTTCCTAAAATGTTCCAGTAGAGTTTCTTTCCAAAATTATCTGGTTGTACTCTTAAAATGTTCTTTTTGTTTTTTTTATCAGGAAAAACCTTGCATGTTCTTTGGTGGTTTCCTTATCAGATGTAATATTTTGCAGGTTGAGGATATTGTAGACACAGGAAATACTGTTTCCTGCCTCATTCCACATTTGAGAACCAAAGGCGCTATCTCTGTGTCGGTTTGTACTTTTCTTGATAAACCTGCAAGAAGGAAAGTTCATTTCGAGCTTGTTGGAGGGGGAAAATTCTATAGGGGGTTTGAGGTGAGTGGCTTGCTTTATATAATATCAGTAATAAAATTTTGTTCATAAATATTTTTGTTGTACGACGACTTCTGTCTATGTATATAGGTAACATGTGATCTTCATGCAGTCATGTCACAGCATTAGCATTTACTAGTTTACTTTGTAATGATCAGATGACTATTGAGTTTGTTATCATGATTCATCTTTTAGCACTAATTTTTTTTTATAAGTGCTGTCTTTCTCTGAACTTTGATGCTACTAACATGCATATAGTTTAGTGCTATTTCTTTAGATAATTGCTTCCTGCAAATTGTATCACTTCATAGTTTCAAGCTTCTTTGGAAGCATTCATGATGCCATCACACGAACTGTGACATTACTTTTCAATTTCCTTGTTGCAGTGCCCAGATAGCTTTGTTGTGGGTTATGGCATGGATTATGATGAGCTTTACAGGAACTTGCCTTATGTTGGTGTGCTCAAGCCTGAAATGTACAACAAATAAAGCAGCTTGACCACATCCCTAACTTTTATGCTAATACCAGCACAGCTGAAAATTTAAAGATTGCAGAGACATATCTGGAAAATTTGTCTTTTCTTCAACGCTAGTATAATTTTGTGTTAAAATGTATTTCCTTACAGGTAATTTCATTCAATTAGCAAATTTTATAAACATTTCTTAGAAGCATTTCATCATCGCTAACTGCATGTGGCATGAGCTTCGGTGTAGGCTTAATAACTCACTGTATGGACCAGTTGCAGTTGGAAGTTTTATCAAGAATGGAGTATCAATCAAAAGGTCTGCTCTATGTTGAAATTCATCTGAAGATTTTCAGGAAGATTGGTTTAGATGGCTGTCTTATCGAACACAATATTTTGGTGTCTGGGTTGATTAGGGCTCCTCACACTTGGTCTATTTAGCTCGAATGCTTTACTCTTGTGCTTGCCTCAGTGATCCTTCTTATTTCACCCTTGATTATGGTTGTGTTGTTATCTGATCAAATTCTAGGTGGTTTTTACAGACCTCTTAGTCAGTTCGTAAGTCATAAATGCTGCATCTTTTTTGTCCTATTGGTTGGTTTATTTGATTCAAGAGCATTCATAACCTTTGTGGGAATACATACCTATATGGTCTGACTCTCTACTTGCCATTGATTTTGGATGCTAAACGTCTCTTCTGACTGAAACCTAATGTTTTCTTTCTTTTGGCAAACTGATGCCTGTCCGCTAATGAGCAATATGAGAAAAATTTCTTCCTAACTTGAACTGAAAGCTATTGTCTTAACTGAATTGGAGTTTTAAGGCTTAATACCATGTGGTTGTGGTATCGATTTGATTAACCAATTACTCTCTAAAATGTTTGGAATTGTCAGATTCAATATGTTTTGAATTATTCGATCAATTTTCTTTACATGATGTGCGGACTCGAATTTAAGATAATAATTATATCGGTCTCTCAATTTAAAATTTAGTGTACAAATTTTCATATACACGGTATCAAACTCGGATCGATCATAAATTTCCTCAAACTTCGATTGGTGAAACCATATGTTTAATTAAAAATATTTTAAAACATAATTATATAATATAATAATGGAAAATTTAGGCAACCTTAATCACGATGTAAAAGGACTTGGTAGATAGGAGAAGTAAAAAAAATATTAAAAATTATTATGGTTCACAATATAATAATCACGATATTGTGGACGGGCGCGTTTCGTTCTCGCCGGATGCCAAAGAGGGTTTAAGCCGCGGTTTTTGAGCAGGAACTCTTCCATGGCGAGCCTCCATTCCGCCTTACTCTCCGCCCTTCAATTCCACCAAAGACCCTCCAATTTAGGACTTCGGATCGACTCGACAAGAACCCTAACCTCCACCATAGCTCCTCCTCGCCTCCTTGAGCCCTTCCCTCTCTCCACCAAAACCCTAGCCTCGGATCGGCTCGTCCCACATCTCCCCAAGATTTCGTGCTCCCGGACACCCCAAATCCCCCCACTCAGCCGTCAAAATGCGAACTTCTTGAGAAGGATCGCCGGCGGAGCCGCCGTCTTGCTTATCGGCTCGCTTGTCTTCCTCGGGAGACTGGGTACGCGGTCTGCTTTGGCGCTGGATGGTGCCCAAAGGAGCAATTTTTCGGCGCCGTTGGAGGAGAAGATCGATGCGTCGGGAGAGGATGAGGTAGAGATGTACGCCAGGGTGTTGCAGAAGAACCCAAAGGACGTGGAAGCGCTGAAGGTGGTTTTGTATGGTAAGTTGAAGAAGGGGAAGAGAGAGGAGGCGGTGAGACTCGTGGAGCGGCTGATCGAGTTGGAGCCGGATGACGTGGAATGGAGGCTGTTGCAGGGTCTGTGCTATGAGTTGATGGGAAAGCTGGACAAGGCTAAGAGACTTTTCAAGGATATATTGAAGGAGAGGCCTCTCTTGATTAGAGCTTTGCATGTAAGCTATTTTTTTAACTCATTAATTATCATGAATAGCCCGATCAACTTTTTCACTTCTTAGAGGTTGCCAATGCTATGAATAGGATGGAAACTCATACTAAGTTGTGGCGGGGTTCAAATTAGGTTGAATTCAGGTTCATTTAGAAGTATCCTATGGCTAAGGTATTAATGGTTAATAACATTAAATTTCATTTCTCTGAGGCTGCCAATGCTATGAATAGGATGACAATTCAGGAAGTTTGTGTTGAATTTTAAGTAGGTTGATTTTTGGTTGATCTAGTTGTTATCCAAACCTGACCCTTCGATAGTAGGTTTGAGTTTGTTATTCTATATCCGAATTGTTCGATTCGGTGTATGGTTCAGGTTGTAAGCTTTTGAGGACATGTACAAGGCAATAAAATTTTCATCCATCTGTTTCATTCAAACGATTTTTGTATTTGGTTATTGCATTTCCAAAGGGTGATGCTTCGTAAGTTCCCTTCTTTTCTTCATAAAAGAAATACTTTGTGATTCTGTGTTCTAGCAACCATCAACAGATTATAAGAGACCCCTCGGTGAAATATTAGGTTTAAGAGATCAAAGACATGCAATAATTTTATTTGTAATTTGCTTGCTGAGTATTAGTATTTGTATGCAGGTTACAGATACTCGTGTAAGATTCATGATGTAGGATAAGATGCTTTTTCATAGAGTGATTCTGAAACCACCCAACAGGCTTTTGTTCCATTTGGTAATCTGGCAGAAGGTGTTTTTTTAAGAACTCCTCATATCCAAACTCTTGAGATGTTGGATACATATTTGCTAATTTGCAAATCGGGCATTTGTCCAACTATTGATTATACTATGCCAAACAACAATAGAAATTCATAGAGTAGATCTTTTTATGATTTTAAAGTTTTATGAATTTAAATTTCCATATTTGAGTTCTTGTAAGGCTGCAACATACGTATCATGTTGCTTTGTAATATTCGTTTGCCCAAATCCCCATTTTTTGTCTTATCAAATTGGACAACTGGATGCACATCTATATCATGTTCTCATGCCCCTTCCTTGTGGCCCTGGTTTCAGTTTAAAAAAAATTGTTCTTTTATGTGTTACTTCAATAAATACTTGCTTCCTCCTTGAATAAGAAATTTTGGTTGTTTGACCTGCAAGAATCAGCTATCAAATGCAAAGAGATTGGCAAATCAGGTCCAAATAGGAGTTCATGAATATCTTGTGCATTGAAATATAAAATTATCTTTGTTTGAAATTCAATCTGATTGTAGATTGTGATTCTTTGTGAGGATTCTACATGTAGACTTAGTTATATGACTGCCAGCAGCTTTCAAGGGATGGATACTAGTTCCTGAAGTGGGGATCTGGATCAACAAGATCAGCCAAGGTTGGGGTATGGTTCAACATCTAATCCATGAATCATATCGAGAAACTACAGTGAAACAGCAAATTAGATTGAAGATAAAGATACAAGGTAAAGAGAAAATAAAACCTAAGCCTGCATGCACTGCATGGTCAATGTAACCAGTAAAAAAATTGACATATGTACTGAACTTAGGGTGTAAAAATTGTTTTGTTTTTCTTCATTGTATGTGTTTGAACATTTAATCAATCAGCAAATTTAGCTTTTTCCTCAGCTTTCTTTTTTTTTCTTTGTTCATCTTCTTTCAACTCCTGATTCTTAGATGTCATAGATTGGTCTGTCTGGGTTGATTCACTTGAGACAGGCTTATTGCAGCAGACTCTTACTGATCTCATGAACCCTACACCGGAAGATCTAGAAAAGATGAGGGTTCCAACAGTGGGTTCAATTGATCTTTGTCCACAATATGTATTCGATCAATCTAATTTGGATCAAGTTATTTTTAGAACCTTCGATATGGATATCTTTGAGTGCATAGATTGCCGTCATGTAGGTTTCCAGTTGCCTAGGAGATCACTGTGTCGTTATGTTTTCTTATAGAGTTGCAACCTATATAGCTCTATGGTTCATGAGACTTAATGATTTAACATATTAGATCCCGTCTGTTTTCTTGAGCTTTCATGAAAATACATTGCTGAGATGTACCTTCAACTGGGAGGTAACCAACTTTTTAATAGTTTTGACTTTTGAATTCATATAAAATTATGAAATTTACTCTGTGTGCTAAAAGCCCTCTTTATACTAGTTTTGTGTTGTATTAAATTGCTTTGTCCTTCTAATAAAGTGCCGCTAAGAAAAGTCAACAGAAATATCACATTTAATCTTTTCTTGTTTCTTAAAGAAATGCTTCAGGATCTAAAACGTGCAGCTCTTCCATGTTAGGGTCTTGCCTTAGCCATGCACAAGAGTCGTGAAAGTGCAGCTGCTTTTGAGATGCTGCATAAAGCTTTAGATCTTGCACGTCGTGAGAACAGAGTCACTGACGAGCGGAATATAAAGATCCTGATTGCACAAATGCATGCCATAGTGGTACTAACTTTTACCAATTCCCCCTGAAATTTATTTTGTGGTTGTCATCTTGCAAATATATATATGTGTCAGTGACCAGTAGCTTATCCTTAGTGTCAAGGCTTATATTTTGTCATTCAGGGTGACCTAGAAGGTGCTTCTCAGCATTTTCAAGATCTTGTCAATGAGGATCCTCGTGACTTTCGACCGTACCTCTGCCAGGTATAGTTTCTCATTGGATATCTTTCCGTTGTAGTCTGTAACTATTAGTTGCATCCAATTGTGGCGACCATATCCGGAAGACTAATGTTTGATATTCTTGCTCAAATTTATGTGCACGCTTCATGGTTGCTGGTTTTGACTTTTCCATGAAATCTACATCTCTGTAGCCACAAGTGGCATCTTCAAGTTCTTCATGTCATGTGGTTGTGTAACTTACAGCCTTTCTGCATCTCACCATGGTATGCTTTAGGTTTATCAATGTGCTAGCATCACATATCCAAAACTTGTTGTTTGGTTTTGCTCTTTTTATGATTTTTCTCTTTAAGTTTTGCAGCTTGGGAGATCCGGGCCCTAGCTCCATTTAACTTTTGCCATCATAAATAATGACTGTTTTACTTCTTAACCTCATTGCAAGAAACTGGCTTACCATCATCATGGCTGCAATGTCTCATGCTGACGTATATTTGCATTATGCGTGCAGGGTGTCATCTACAGTTTATTAGACAAAACGAAGGAAGCCGACGAACAGTTTGAAATATATCGAAGCCTTCTGCCTGATGAATTTCCTCAGAGAAGCTTCATTGATGATGTTATACTGACAGCAAAAACAGAAGCCAAGCAGCTTGGGAAAGAACTCGAATCTGAATATTCACCCCGAAAATAACAAATATAAAGAAGATATATTATCTCACATATTGTTGGTAACATCTAGATTCATTGCTTTCTTCTGGAAAATGAAAGGAGAAAAGGAAAAAGAGCAGAGAAAGACTCGTGTAATTGTGTTTTTGGACATTGTAGTTGATTATATTTACTGTTTAAGATTGTGTTGCATGACACTTGAAGGATCAAGTTTGTCAACAACAGATTCATTGACTAAGAACTCCCAATGACATGCTGAATCTTCTGAGCTTCAACTTCCAGTGCTGTTGTGGATTTGATCAGCTTTCACATGAGACAGATAGAATCATGTTACAATAATTTTTGAGAACTTAGATCATGAAAATTATGGTTCCATTCATTCTTGCCCATGTAAATAATTGTCTAATCTAGCAAATTATAATTAGTATGTCATAAATATTATATGTCTTTTCAAAAGCTAGTCATTGATCGCGAGTGAAATAATTACCATTGATTTTTATCTAGTGTTGGATGATTTTTGAGTCAATATGTTTTTTTTTTGGAGTGCCTCTTTTTGCTTTCTTTTGCTTTCGCTCTGCCATCCTTATCGGCCTTATAACAATCACGATCGGCTTCCCCTCTCTCCTTCCTTTCAACACCCTTTCTCTTTTAGCTATATTGCTCTCTTGAACGAACGGTAGTGAGAGATAGAAGTGAATGATGTGGTATGTACGGATCGATACAGTACTTTCTCCCGTGTTTTCACGAGTTTAATGACTGGTTATGCATTGTTAGTATTTCGATCTTTACATCTTAAAAATTTATATTAAAATATCTATAATTATAAAAATAAAAATATCTAGATCGATTTATCTTAACGTCATTGATTTTACGAACAGAATCACGAAAACAAAAGATAAAAAAGATAGTTCTAATATTTCAATTAGTGGTAGCGGGTAATGTCAGTGATGACGACGATAAAAGATGAGGACTGTTCTGTAGAGCGACCCTCACCTCTCATTATTGTTTTTCTTATCCACAATAATCACTCGTAGCTTCTGATAGTGTCATTATCCGTTACCGTCGACACTGTCTATTTCTATCAACTATGATATTAAAATTATTTTTTTATTTTTATTGATAAAATTGATGATATTATTAAAAATAAATTTAGATATTTTATTTTTATAATTATAAATTTTTTAATATTTTTTTAATAGATAGATTAACTATGAATAATATGTAATTAGTCACTTTCGTCGCAGTCTTTTAGTAATACGACTCACGTGGAAGTCCCTATGCCGAACACCACAGCATTTGGGACGGAACGGAAAGATGGAAATCTCAAATCTCTCTCTCTCTCTTTCTGTCACACACACACACACACAATCTATCGTTTCGGAAGGAGTTCGAGGTTCCGCCCCTCTTTTAGAGATTAGGGTTCTTCCTCGGCGAATAATTTACCACGCTAACGATTGTGTACAGGTACGGATCGGGTGCCCCTTCCCGCGGATTATAAGTTTGTATTTAGGTTGCTGTTTTTATCTTTTTCTTTTGATCTCCACTGTTTGATGCAACGCCTAACTCTTGTGTTTTTGTGGTTTTCTCTTTGTTGTTTCCCGTTCGTGATTCGTGTTGTTCGGTTTCCTTTTTCTCGTTCCAGTTCTTTTCTTGTAAATTGAAATTAATTTTTTGTAATCTTTTCTGGCAGTTGTTCTTCTTTTACGGAGTACACGATACTTTTAAGTACATCGTGATCATTCGAGCCAAAAGGTGATGATTTTGGGTACTGAGCCTTTGTTCCCGTTCAATGCAGTTTAAGAAACCATTCGTTCACGCCCCAATTTGGTAGACTATGAAACAAAAAGCTTTCTTTCTTTTACTTTAGTTTTAGCACCAACCAATTTCCATGTTTTTTTCCTCCATTTCTTACCTTGATATTGGAGTAATTGATTCATCGTAAAACCTAACCGTGTTTTACTATTACGTTTACGGTTGTACTTGTGAATCCTAACTAAGACGAGTCTTAAGGATTACGCCCGCCTATGGTTGAGTGACTATAGCCTGTTTTCACTTTTCGCCAAAATTCCATTATCCCTTGTTCATGAGTGAGATTCACTGAATTAACTTAGCACCAATGTTATCACCATACCAGCAAATTTCCATGTTTCTTTTTCTTTTTCGTGCTTGACACTTGTATTTGATTCAGCCTAAAACTAGCTTTCACCATCTTTTTCCTGTATTTTGTGCTGCCTATTATAGCATAAAATATGCTTAAATATAGGGTTATACTTGTTAAGCTTAACAAAATGTCTTGGTTCAATGATCCTCCTTAAGTTGGCAATTATTGATCTTTGAAGAAGTGTGCTACAGTCAAAAACAAAATGGTTTTAGTGGAGTGGAGGCATCTAGTTTACGCCTTTTTAACTTTCTGGCTCTATAAATTGTACACCCCTTAAATTGGCAACGATATCTAGAGTTCAATTGTTATTAGTAGGCAGTTGAAATATATGTTGTCGGGTTGCTTGGATCCCAACAAGCGGAGGAATGGTCCCTGTTCTTTTTGTGCATTAAACACACTTGTTGCATGCAGATATATTGGTCTTCAATTCCAGAATTGGCAGGCCCTATAGAGGATGAGCATGCTAGTTTGCTTGAGCGCAACTGGTATTCATTGGCATACCATGTCCATTGCTAAGTTGGAGATTTATAGTATGGGTTTTTTCATCATCCATATTGCCATCAAGAAGGTTCATTGATTCACATGTCTGTCAACTATACCAGTCCATCTAGCTAAGCTTACATTTTGGTGTAATCATTGGAAAATGATTCTGAGATCTGTTTGACTTGTATCTGACTTTGTGGCTAGTTAGACTTGTCAATTCATCAGTACAATAGGCACAGTCTCAGTCTCTTGGTTCATGAACCGGATGATGTATTCTCTTTGATATTAAGAATGCAAAAGCAAGATGTTGATAGAAGCTAGCGACCTAAACGTTTGGTAGCTTTTGATGGTTCGGTGTCGTATGATCATTCAAGCAGGATGTTGTTGGATGCTGGGTCAGTTAAAACACATGTACCTGATTCCTACCTATTTCATTCTTCACGCTTATGTGCCTCCTAACAAAATTTTACTGGACATTGATTCAGATGAGGTGGAGGCCAATGTCAAACAGCGAGGATCTGTTTGGTTTTTTCGTTTCCTCCACTTCTTGCAACTACAAAAAATTACCTGCTGGTGGAGAAACAAGTTTGCATAAAGGTGTTGGGGACATCAGGAATTCTTTGAAAGAAGTCTGCCGTTGATGCGGTCCATGGAGTTGGTTCACCAGCCTATTTTATCGCCACAAGTTTGAGGTAAGAAATTGTGTTTGTTGTGATTGTAGGTAGCAGGCATTAAGCTTGGCTCATCATTGCCATGATCTTTGAGAAGTAATATGGAGGAGAAATGGTTGTTGCTTGCTCCCGTTGATCAAGTTCTACAGAAATCGTCATCTAAATCAAATCATACAAGAAGGGAAAGAGTGAGTATTTTCTATAGGAGGCTATTGACTGGTTCATGCGTATTTGGGGTTGATGTAGCAGCTGGTGTTTGCTGTCGAGGCAAAAATGTTGATCAGGTGAGCTCTCTCCTATTGAATTTTGCTGCCTTTTTTTGGTCAAAATTCGGAACAAGTCGAAGTGACAATTATTCCATTCAAAATCTTTATCATCGTATCAGATTATATATTTGAATTCTATATTTATCTTCATTTTGTGCAATTCTCTTTTTTCTTGGCTTGCACCATCTACTTGGATTCAGTTTCATATGAAACCTAAGTCAACCCACACATGAGAAAAATATTAGAATTCATAAATATATTGAATCTTTTCGTAAGCTTAGGCTTTTGTAGTCACTGGTCATCCAGTTCAAAATTTCTATCATGGAGATGCAAAATCTTAATTGGTGCAATAACCTAATCATATGTGGACAAATAACTACGTTATAACTAAGTTTGTAGAATTTTGAGGAGACCCAATATATATAATCCGACTTTAATTTCTAACCATCTTTATCACCAGTATACACTAAACAGATTAAGATATATATATATATTTCATATTTGAACTATTTCTTTTTCTAGTAGTCACATTGCAAAACTTAAGCTGTAAACAAAGGTTAGCATCATGGAGATCTGTATATTGTGCAATCCACGAATTAGAATTTTGATCCAACTAGCCTGGATGAGCAGCTCATATCAGTATCATAAAATTCTGTGGGTTGGTATAACAAACATTATGGATGATTTCAAAGTGAAACTTGAACTGTATGTATAGCTCAAGAAGAAAATACTTCTGCCATGTAAACACTGATCACTTTCCTTGTTCCATTTAACTAATTCCATCAAGAAGAAAAGGGGAAAAGGAAAATATGGAAGATTATGCATTTGTTGACTTGGATAAATCAAGCAAAACTATGATTACTCTTAAAACAAAATGGTAATAGCTTTTAGTCTTGATGACATTTCCCAAATAATATAGAAAAAAGAAAATGAAAGTATAAATTCCGCAGAAAGCTAGAAAACAAGGAAACTTACAGTGGAAGTGGTCAAACGATAGAGGAGGCAAGAACATCATGAACCCAACAGTCAAGAAAACTAGCCAACAACTGGTAAACATGTATTAACCATCTTGCAGCAATAAACCATAATTAGACATATCAGAATGCTTGGATTCATTTTCTTGATGCACCTTTCCCAAAATCAGAAACCAATCACACTTTCCCCCTTTATTCTAGTTTTGCAGAAAACAAATATATGCATGTATGTATTTTATGTTTGTATTTGGGGTCTTACCATGGAAGCCACAGACTGCAATACTTCTTCACATGGTTGCTAGTTTCATAACAAAGCTGGAGCGAGATTTCAGTAATGTTTTAGTTTTAGTAGCAAACAAAGGGCATGATTTTGTCAACGGGCCATATCTACCGTTATCATGTTCATCCAAATGGATTGCCCCCAACAGGATTGACAGAATTCGGAGTACTTGCTTGGGCGTAGCTGATAGCTGGCTGTTGATGGATACCTGAAGTACCACAATCAGTTCCTCTGTTGTCAGGACCTAATCCGCCTTGATTACTGCAATGAGATGCATAAAGCGTCCATTAATGTCTGTAAAGTTCAGTCCTTTTCTGTAAATAATATATGCAATATTACACAGAAACACAAGTTAATTGAGTAGCAGGTGACAAAAGCTCTTTTGTTTCCGATGGTATTTCACCTAAGGGAACTTGATTAAGCTTTCAAACATGATAACTAGTTTTAATATGTACGGTCTTATTGGCTTAAGAATATTAAATTTTGATGATGATATTAAGTTCCTTTCTTAGAAAATTTTTTTTGCAGGTCATTAAGTATGAACCATGTATCTGAGATCACTATCAGATATTACTTTTAATCAAAACCATTGTTTCTAGGGGAAAAAGCAATTGGAGCAGGGAAATGAGATTCATCCAACAGAAGATTTCTTTCTCTTGCTCTTTTCTCATCTTCAAAGAAAATGGGAAGATCTGATGACACAAGAGCAGCTTCTTACTAAATACTATAGTTTTTATTTAAGCCCAGTGGCAGCAAGCAATAATGGGAGAAAAAAGTGTAAAAGTTATATTAAGAAATATATTAACCCACTCAGAGGGCAAATACCTGAATTTTTATATAATTATCAGGGAAACAAAGCAATTGATTTCCATCTTAATAACAATAATGTTATCACTAAGAATAATCAAAGGCTCCTATATATTGCTTCCAAAAAATATAAAATCGGCAAAGTAGCCATTATATCTATTAGAAGACTTACCCCACTGACATCATGGCTAGTTCACGAGGCATGTTGTTTGGAACCTGATGATGCATCATGAAGGTACCTGAAGTTTGAATTTTTAATTAGTGACGCCAGAACATAACTGTTTGCAAGTATTTCAATGGATATAAAACCTAAGGGGCATCACATATTTTTACCTGGAGAGACACTTGTTGCATAGGGCAAGTGTTCTGAGGGATTCCATCGTGGGGAAGGGGCTCCAAAACTGGAAGTTCGAATGAAAGCGAGTGGGGAAGTCATGTTTGGTAATGGCACTTGCTGAGGTGTCACTGATGGGAACTATATCATGAAAGAAGAAAACCACTGAAAAGTCGTAATCATATGACAGCTACTGTATAGGAAGCATTTAAAATAAATGCAACATAACTAAGATAATCAACATCATATTGTCCGATCTATGTAGCAAAATATGCAACCTTCTACGTCAATATTCAAATATGGATCCAACAAGCAAATGGATACCAAATTTTGTTGATAATTTAAGATTCTTCTAACTCAGTTCTGAATATCTGATAATTGATGTGCTTAAACTACTAAATGTTGTAATCTATCAAATAAAAAAGTACTAATAAAGAGAGTAAAAGAGAAAAAAAATCTGTGAAAATCTGCTTCTGTTAGGTTGCCAAATCTATCAAAATTATCTTAGGACTATTTACATTATAAGATCATGAAGGCATAATTAGAGAAGGATCCAGAAAGCCCCAAGAAATCTGTCCAACAACACTTGTAAGTTATAGAGATATTCTACAACATCCAAAAAAGGAAAATTCCTAAAAAAAAAGGATGCACAGAGAGAAGAGAAGAGAGAGAGAGAGAGAGAGAGAGAGAGGAGAGGCAACATTATGAAGTTTAAAGTAGAGAAAATGTGGAGCAGAGACACAATCTTCATCACAACTGATTTGCCCAATATATCAGCCACTAAAAATTTCTTATGAAATGGTTCTTTTAAGAGAGACTGATATTAAACAGACATCACATTTACTTGAGCAAACTTTCTGCTTCTATTAGTAACACAACGAACTAGTGTTTTTCAACTGCAGGTTTTGGATGCTCAATCGTTACAAATGACTGCTGAAATATGATCTTCCAAAAAATAGATCTTCTAGAATTTTTTACACTAACATCACTGTATAAATATTTTCCTTAACAAGAAAAAAAACGTACAACTAGTTCTTATGAACTCTATAGGGTATATCTATACAGGGAAAAACCTGATATGAAACAAAAAGTGAGAAGTGTTCATGTTCCAAGAAAACAAATGCAAGGAAACTTCAAAATTCAAATGATTCCACTTATAGACAAACATCAAGCTAGTGAGGTATTGCTTCTCATGCCAGATAAAAATTAATTTTTTTAACTAGATACTGAATATGTATGTCACATATAATTGTTCAACAGCAAGAGAGAACTATCATACCGTTGGAGCTGGATCACTAGTAAGATCAAATGGGTTCACAGACTTTGAAGTCTGTGTGTATGTAGCCGCAGTCTAAAGGAAAAAAATATTTCAAAGATAGCCTCAAAAGATTGAAAAATATGAATCAGATGAATATGATAATATGTGTGTTAAAGTAAAAGTATATACCACTCTAGTAGGAAATTGCATGTTATACCCTATGCCAGGATATGGCCCTCTTTGCCAACCTGGAGCTGATAGAGGTGTAGTTGGATAAAGAGAAGTGAAAAAATCCTGCAAACATTAATATTCATGAGGAAATATGGCAACACTGAAAAAAAATCAGCAATAAAATATATTAATAAGATACCGCTGGTAGTTCTTTCCTTCCACCATGTGTACTCCCTGCAGAAGTTGGTTGTGAAGAAATTCCAGCATTTGTTTCTTGAGATGACTTAGTGGTTATCTGAGGTAGATGGCCAGATGGGTTGATAGATGCGGCAGTGAAAGATCCTTGCTCGTGTGGTGCCACTGATGACATCGAAGTCTGAAAAGAAGTATGCACAAGATGAAACATCATAAAAACCTATGAGATGAACATGAAAATCAAAGTCCTTTACCTGGTCATTTGAAGTTCCAACAGCAGGTACATTGGATGGCTGATTACTGGGACTACCAGTGGATTTAAGTAATGACAGTTGTTCCTGCTGAATCGTGGGCAGGTTTTCTCCACCACTGGCTTTGGGAGAGGAATCAATACCAGAAACAGATACAGTTGATACATTTTCTTTAGCTGCAGGTTCTGAAACTGATAACTGA